>NC_079429.1:20127761-20480261 GCF_026213295.1 Gadus chalcogrammus | reverse complement strand
CAAAGCGTCTTACAGCCATTCATTCACACACCAACGGGTCAACCATGCAGGGCGACAGCCAGCTCGTCAGGAGAAGTCAGGGAGAGGTGTCTTTCTCAGGGAAACCTCAACACTCCGGTTACTAGTCCACCCGCTCTAACTCCTGAGGTACTGCTATTGGTCAGACCGCTCCGTTCTCTCCTCCAAACCGTTCCTGGATCCCTCCTGAGGCTGCGTCCGCACCGCTCTGGGGGCCTGAGTCTGTTCAGGAGCGTTGTTCATTCCGGTGGCGTCTGGTTCATCTGGCCGTTGCACACCTGGGACGGCAGGGGGTTGATGGACGGGGCTTACTGCGCTCGGGGCGGCACGGCGCTGAGTGATCTAGCTACATTCCAGTTGCTCATCAGCCACATCCTAATTAGAGCTCATTTTGCAGCGTCCCTAGAAACCTGCTGCCAGAACAGGGCGGCCTTTGTAATTTAAATGTATAATTAAGGCGTTTAGCTGACACAACGGTATGGATCCGCTACTGGAAACCACTAAATTATATTTATTAGCAAAGTTTAAGAGCAGATATTCTGCAGTGGATTTATTTGTAACGCTTCTTTCCCTAGAAATAACACAGATCAATTATGGATAAATATTATACAGGTGCTGGACAGACACGTAAATTCTGCCTTATGTTAAGACTTGAGTTTGTTTGCTTGTTTTGCTAATATCGTAAGAATTGTTATTCATACCAGTTATAGTATAAGTTGTTCAAACCCTTTATCATATATATTTAGACGGCCTGAGTGTTTGAATGGAAGGAAACTGCCTAAAATCACTGGATATAATTAATATGAGCCATTAATATGAATATTAATGGGTCAATCAAAGCTGAATGCACACAAGTAGCTCGAAAGCATCAGCATAGCGCATGGCAGCTCTGTCCCTCTCACACGCAAACACACAAACATGCAAACACATACACACAAACACACATACACACACAAACACACACACATGCATATTCATACGCACACATGCACACACACGCACACACACAAACACACATATACATGCTGCACGCACATACATACAAGCAAGCACACACACACTCACATAGATATACAAGATATACACACAAAAACATTTATACAAGCACACACATATGCATACACACACAGCACACACAGACACACACATAAAAACAGAGGCACACACAAACAAAGACCCACATACAGACACACACCCACAAACACATATACCGGTACACATAGAGAGACTCTCAAACTCACAGACATACAAAAACATACATACACGTGAACAAGTACACATTCTTAATCCAAATAACACAACACAAACACACACAGACACATACATGCACACAGTCTTAATCCACATTCCCCACACATACACGCAAGCTCACCCAAACGCACCAACACACACACACATGCACACATCCATACACAGGCAGGCTCTGCTGTGTGAATCAATGGTCCCTTCAGTCTGATTCCATCCTGGGTCTGAACAAGAAGGGTCCACCTGGGCCTCCTAATGAAGGATATGGGGTGTGGGTGGAGGTGTGTGTGACAGTGTTTCCGCTAGATGAAATTGGTGCCGGTCATGTGACCGGGAAGGTTTCATTTTAGCGGTCAAATTGGAAAGAAATCGGTCGGACATTGTCCGTGTTTATTGCACTTAAAAAAATTGCTAGGCAGGCTATATAAAGAAGAAAAAGAAGAAGTGTGTGATCATATTTTGATTCGCCATGGTTGTTAAATACCGGTACTCCACAAAGCTTGCCGCCGGCTTTCGCTAGCTTGCCGCCATTTAGTTCATAAACCTACGGTAGTCTAGACTCTATAGCGATCAATTTGAGCGAGTGCACGAAATGTAACAACTTATTTACTTTATCACACAGGCTACGCTACAATCAAAACCCTCATTGTTTTACATGAATTGGCTAAACAAATGACCACTGTAGCATATTTGAACACAATTCAAATGAACACATTCAAAAGTATTTCTGCTCAATTTAAAAGGTTGAATCTCCTCGGGACTGAATGTTTGTATACAGCGTGCATGCTGTATGCGCGCAGGGTTGATGCGCTCCACTTTTTTCTGTGGAGAACCAGCACCTTGAATATTACTCATAAAATGAAACCTTTTTCGACCGTTTCGGCTCCGTGTGGACGGGGCCTTATTTCCAATCGGTCATTCTGACCGGAGACATTTAGAATTTTCGGTCCTCCTCATTTTTTTCCGGTCAAAGACCGGTAATTACCGGACAACGGGAACTCTGGTGTGTGCGTATGTCTGTTTGCGTGTGATTTGTGGAGGGTTGGTTGGTTATGTGTCTGGGGTGTGGGTGTGTGTGTGTGTGTCTGTGTGTGTGATTTGTGGAGGGTTGGTTGGTTATGTGTCTGGGGTAGGGAGTTTGTGTGTGTGTGTGTGTGTTTGTTTTTTGTGTGATTTGTGGAGGGTTGGTTGGTTATGTGTCTGGGGTGGGGAGTGTGTGTGTGTGTTTGTGTGAGAGCCACTGTGCTTTGAATGTGTGTGACCTTGTGCTTTGAAGCAACCAATCCCAGTGAGCAACAGCCAACAGGTTTTGTACCAGTAATAACAGAAGGATGTAGCCCCAGTAGGCCTATGTCAAATGTCACTTCGTTTTTCACACCAAAAACCCTGACATTTTTAACTGCTAATGTTAGTCCGGCGTCCCTGAGGAAGGAATGGTTAATTTATCATGGTTTAGGAATGAACCAGGAGACAACTACAGCATCTTTTAAAAACGTGCTGCTTTGCATCGTGTTGCTCTAAGGCCTCCCTCCCAAGTAGCTCAGTCTGCTGTGATTGGTCAGCACGTCCACTCTGTTGCAATTGGTCGAAGTGTCGGAAGTTGTAAACATTGCGGGTAGCTGGGGGCGGGACTTCTGTACTCAAGCACCACCGACTGTCTGCACCCACTGTCTGATGTCACACTGTTACGGGAGTAATGTACTTTGAACAAGCTGTTTCACAGCACACTTATTGAGGGGCGTGCTCAGTAGGCGCGAAAACTCCCCTTCGCTCAGACTTAGACTTACTTTTTCTATCTTAGCAAACGTAAAACATGTATGCATACGGCATGTAACAGGCTAAAGCAAAGGGAAAAGTAAAAAAGGCTTGATCTCACCATTTTACATCTACCGGACAGGGTTTTGGAGAGCTGGCTGAAAGCTTCCTGCTCGGAGCCTCAATGTCCAGAGGTTGGATTAAAGTGTCTGCTGAAAGACGAGTGAGGAGTCAGTGAGTGCACAGTTGTGTCACAGGTTCATTCACACCACCTCTTCCATTATTTTCTCAAACACACACACCTATAATGACACAATGGATCAGGGTTCGTTCTGGATATGGCTCGCCGTGAGCATTTGTTTTGTTTAAAATAATGGCGACCATTTAATTTCAATTTCAGCGCAATATTTCCCTTTCCACTCTCTGCAAGTTCACAAAAGGCGGTGTGTTTAACAGTGGAATAACGTAGTTACAAGTTTGAAACACATTTTGGAGTCAAAAATGATCAAAACCCAGACTTCAAGTTGTTTACTGATCACAAAATTAAGCCAACATGAAGGCCCCAATGAATGGATTTACGGTTGTATGATGCTCTCTCTCTCTCTCTCTCTCTCTCTCTCTCTCTCTCTCTCTCTCTCTCTCTCTCTCTCTCTCTCTCTCTCTCTCTCTCTCTCTCACTCTCTCTCTGAGTCATTGCTCAGCTCTGAGTGACTATGAAGCCTGGACGAGGCTGTTAATGTTGCATTATATGCAGTGTATGTATAGTAATCTTATATTATTGTTATGTGCAGTTTTTTTAATAATACTTTTGACAAGCTCACTAGTTTTCAATCTTGTTATTTAATTTTTTTCATTTTTTTTCAGTTTTTTAATGCACACATTACCAGCAAGTAGCGTGATAAAGTGTGATGACAGCAGTACATGAAAAACACAGACGGCCTCATGGCACAATGAGAAACAGGCAGAAAGAGGATCAATCCGACAGTAAAATATACAGGAATAAATGTGAACATTTTCATTCGGCCTACGGGCAGTTGTGTGCTTCAGGACAAAACCTTTTGATTCAACGTGGAGGTGGACTGGGAAGGTTAGGCACACACACACACACACACACACACACACACACACACACACACACACACACACACACACACACACACACACACACAATCACACACACATACATACACACACACTCTGCAGTGTGGCGGTCTAGAGCATGGTTTGTGGTGGTCCCGTGCTGTGCTGCCCTACATCCAGCCTGACATTACCGTGACAGGCCGCATTAGCGTGTGATGAGACAGTGCTGTGTGTTGTGCACTTATGCGTGTTGTTTTACGTCTGTCGGCCATTTCCTGGTCAATTTGCAGTCCTCCCGGTCGAAACAGACTGTTTTCCCCGTACTGTTTTCCCCCGTATAATAATTTGCTTCTTTATTATTTTATTTTATTTGTATTTTCTTTGTAATAAATCCCTTAAAATCTGTTCATACAACATTAGATGCAGCTGGAAGATACATTTTTGTTTTTTTGTTATATTTCTTCACTACAAAGAGACTAGATAATTTTTTCGACTGATGTTTTCAAGCGGTCACTTTATCCTTCCTGAGTTGTAGAGGTCCGTTGAGGTTAAATATCATATATAAATATCATATATTTTTCGGAAGCCATTTTGAATGAGGTGTCCTGCTCGAAAGGTGAACTCATTAATGCCACACAGTCTGAAAACCTTCATGACCCCGGCTATGATTTCGTTTCCATGGCGACATCCCTCTGGTCATTGTGATTCGTTAGGCGGTTGAGGTTTTTTGGCCCTGGCTCTGGGATTTGTTTCCCCCTCTCTTGGCCTAGTCGCTATGGTGAATCCTTATTAGTATCATACTAACTTCAAATTAAGAGTATCTTCTATGCCCAGTTTGCAACCAATGTTCTGAAAATTAAAAAAAAAAGTAGAATAAATGATCAATGAATGATGTTTTTTTATTTCTGTGTCATGCCGCACAAGTGGCACATTCCACATAGGATTACAGGAAACCGATATAACTACACAAAGCGTGTAGTACATACACAATAAAAAATACACTATACAATACATTTCATCCAACACCAAATAAACCCACTAAATATCAAGAGACATATTCGTCTTAGACCACGCCTTTTCAAGAAAGTCAGCAATCAAAAAAAGTTTTTTGTTTTTTTTCACTCACAGGATAGTTTTTATAACCCAAAACCCCGCCACATAGTCGAACACAGGACACAAACAAGCCTGGAAAAGTTTGGTGCATGCAGAAAAACCAATATCCTTCAGCGTCTTAGTTTTGCCTATAACTCCACCAAGAGCTCTGCTGGCTGACTCAGGGTGCACTCACTCTAGGCCATCTGGCCGTGGCCAGGGCAGGCGCTCAGCATAGGCAAGCTAGGCGACTGCCTAGGGCGACAAATGCGTTGGGGGCGCCCTCTGGTGGCGCCCTTAATCAGTCAATTAAAATATACGACGCAAACGGAGAAGGGAGGGGGCGCGGGAGCAATCACCAGGGCGGCCCGAAACCGTCACCGTAGCACCCCCCCCCCCCCCCCCACACCTAACCGTGCTCAAATGGCCCCATTGTTCTATGGCCTGCACTCACACTAGGCCATCTGGCCTGCACTAACACTAGGCCATCTTGCCGTGGCCGTTGGCCGTCGCAACTGTGGCCTGGCCACGGTAGGCTCTTGTACATACGTCATCACGTCGGAACACGTCATCACCAAGCGTCCGCTGCATGGACCAGTCTGCCGCCAGTCAGAGTTTTAACAACAATGGACAACAACACAGAGAACACACCAACAGTTTTACAGTTTAATGGGAAAGAAGGCTTGTCGCTTTTATTATGGCCGTGGTCGTCGCATGGACAATACCTCATTCAGCTCAGGTTTCGTAGCTGTACGTGTGCGCGTGTCGGCTCATTAGCATCTGTACCATAGCGGCCCGTACCGTAGCAGCACACCTCTCCCAAGTGGCCAAATTGGCCTGGCCTGGCC
This sequence comes from Gadus chalcogrammus, assembly GCF_026213295.1. Lineage (NCBI taxonomy): Eukaryota > Metazoa > Chordata > Actinopteri > Gadiformes > Gadidae > Gadus > Gadus chalcogrammus. Next base: position 20,474,223 of record NC_079429.1, on the reverse strand, counting down.
AGACTGGCCACACTCACACTGGCAGATTTGAGCACGGTTAGGTGTGAAAACGGCCATGGCCACGGCCAGATGGCCTAGTGTGAGTGCACCCTCAGAGAGAACTGTAGGACCCTTTGTGAAATGCATATGTTCATCCAGGTAAAATCCCAGGCATTTATAACGTTTTGTATAGTTCAGCTTTTTTTCTCCAAAATTGAATTGAAATGTACTAGTAGCTGAACGAGGATTTCTAAAATGCATTATTTCTGTTTCCTTTTCATTGATGGTTATTCTCCATTTACTGCACCAAGCTTCTGCACATGAGAGCGTTCTTTGCAGATCTTCCTCTGAGTCAGCCATCAAAATAATATCATCTGCATATCAAAGTACACCTGTACACCAACATGTGTCAAAGTAAATATGCAAACAGGACCATAATCAAGTATGCAGATGACTCTGTTATTGTTAGTCTCCTCCAGAAAAATGAGACTGGTCATGGCCCAATAATAGAGGATTTCGTGAAGTGGTGTGAGGAGTCACATCTTCAATTAAACATACTTAAAACAAAAGATATGATCGTTGATTTTAGAAAACATGCTTCCCCTCACGATGTCACAACAATAAAAACACAACCGGTGCAATATGTGGATTCATACAAATACCTTGGAACAATTATTGATTTTAAACTGAATTTGAAGAAAATTGTATTGCTGTGTGTAAAAAGGGACACCAGCGTCTTCACTGTCTGAGGAAACTTTTCTTTTTCCAGGTGGATAAAACCATAATGACCTTGTTTTGTCTTGCTTTTATCGAATCGATGGTATCCTTTTCTTTGGTTTCATGGTTTGGAAGTCTCTCTATCAAGAACAGTAACTCTCTTAATCAGGTGGTGAAATGGTCCCGTAAGCAGATTGGTGAATCTCAGCCGAACCCGGCCTCCCTGTACACTAGACAGGTACAGCGGATAACCAAGACTATTTTAAATCACCATTTGCACCCTTTGCACAAAGAGTTTCAGCTACTCCCTTCTGGAAAAAGGTTTTTAGTCCCAAGGTTTAAAACCAAGCGTTTTAAAAACAGCTTTGTTCCAGCTGCAATCACGCTGAAGAATAAGCTGTAGAAACTGCTAGATTTGCACAACATTAATTTTGTATTTGTTATTTATTTATTTGTTGATTTTTTAGATCAATTTATCAGGGTTTTATTATATTTCAATTATGTTGGTCAGTTTTAAGTGTCCAAATTTGGATTAGCTCTGGAGCACTTTAATTGTTTTATCCACTGTATGTAACCCATTTATGTTTGTGTGTATGTGTTGTCCTAACTGTGTGACGGAAGCCCACTTTTAAACTGCAACCCAAGTTTACCTACGGGTACGAATAAAGTAACCTGAACCTGAAAGTACACTAATGTTTTCCCCTACAAACAGTACCCAACATCCTAATGATTTAATTGTACTGGCTAGATCATTTATATATACAGCGAAGAGAGTAGGCGATAAAGCATCTTCCTGCTTGACACAAGAGGAAGTGCAAAAACAGTTTGTAAGAAATTCATTCACCCTCACACATGACCGTTTTTTATGAGCCTGTAAGCGAGAAGGTTTCTGTTTATTAAATCAAGAACTTTCTGAAAATCAATATAACAAACAAATGTAGGCGTATTCTCATGCAATCTATTTCGTACTATTGTATACACTGTGTAGATATGATCAATACAGGCACATTCCTTACGGAACCCATTCTGTTCCTCAACCAGTAAGTTTTCTTTCGCATAAAAACATTGTTAACCTATCATTAAGCAGAGTGGAGTGTAGTTTATGGACTGTGTTCATTAAACTGATACCTCTGTAATTAAGGGGCACTCTAGTGTCGTCCTTCTGGGATTTTGGATTGTGATGTATAATAGATTTGAGCCACGGCGAAGGTAATCTATAGCCTGGCACCGCCCACCTACCTACTTCCGCTCAATTTTCATTTCACTTCAGTACTAGGTCTGGGTCTGCTTAACATGCATGGGTTCCTTGGAAGCCAGATTTTTGGCGGCCAATCAGCGAACAGAGGGAGTGGCTGAGAACGATGACGTCGAGGTCGCGCGCCAGTTTCAGTTGTAATCAGAGGAAGACCAGGAAGACAATGGAGAAGGATACGAGAGAAGCTATTCGGTCTGTTGTGGGATCGCTGCCGAATATCGATCAATTAAAGCCGGAGCAAGAACAAGCTTTGCTGAGTTTTGTTGGTTTGATTTTCCAGCTGGCTCCGTTAGTGTTGAAGGAGCCGGTCCCGTCGCATGAAATACGTCACGACCAAACGCTATGCGATTGGTTTTGGCAGATCCAGAGTGGCACTGGGCAGATCCAATCATGTTAAAACTTCAACAGACACCTGCCTCCAAGTGAGTGAACGTTTGTCAATTGGGCAGTTCCAGACCTTCTGTACAAATGAAATGAAGTACGATGGTCTGGTAGGACCAGGCTAGGTAATCTACTGGTTTCAAAACATTTTTTAAATAATATGAGGAAAATTTGGACCAACTGGGGAGATTTCCAAACTTCATTTGGAAGATTCTCTATACCAGTAGCTTTTCCTGGTTTAGCCCTGTTAATTACTCTTTGGACATCTGATATAGAGATCTCTGCATTGAGCTCCTCATTATCTCGGAATTCTTCCTCGAGCATTTCTGCTTAGCCTACTTTTTATTTCACGGACATTAGCATCTAATGCTAATGTCAAATGAAACTTCAAATGAAACTTCCAGTATCATTTGAAAATAACCCAGAAAAATCAACAACAAAAAAAATCCCTGTGCACAATCATTTACTAATGCCGCTTTTCCACTGCATGGTACCAGCGCGACTCGACTCGACTCGACTCGACTCGACTCAGCTCACATTTTTGGCGTTTCCACCGCGATACCATGGTATCTGGTAACTGAAGTGGCTGCTTTTTCTAGTACCGCCTCGCTCTAGGTTCCAAGTGAGCTGAGCCGATTCTAAAAGGTGACGTTGGCAGACGGCCAGCCACTGATTGGCCAGAGAGTGTGACGAAGTCACTAGAGCGACATGGCAACCATGCTGGTAACAGCCATAGCAGCGCCGCAGCCAACATATTCCACTTCTTCAACTTCTTCAACATGCCAGCTAATAATAGTAATCGCATCGATGTCCTCCATTGTTGTTCTGTCCATGTGTGGGTTGCGTAGGTGTTGTTTGCGTCGCGTACAAAAATACGTCACGGCCCTTTCGCGCAGCCGACCCCGCCCACGTCCAGGAGGTACTATTTGCGGTGGAAAACGACCCGTGCTGCTACCGTGTCGAGTCGTGTCGAGTCGTGTTGAGTCGAGTCGAGTCGAGTCGAGCTACATGTGTGGTGGAAAAGCGGCAGATGTGTCCATCTTCACCCCATATCTCCATTGGAATTGTATTTGACCGCCTATGCCCCAATTTTTTAATCTCCTGCCGAAATCCATGGGGATTAGAGGTTTGGATCTGTTCCAGGAGCAAACCTGACCTCTTTTATATCTACGTTTAAACAGCCAATATCTTTTATCAAATACATGTTGCATCATCCTAAACGTATTTAGGAGGTACTGCTTATCTACTCTATTACCCTTGCATTTGAAGAGTTGCATTGTCGCTCAGAAGTGTAATGTCATACCAAAGATCTTGTAACTCTTTATTCCAGTAAGGTTTACTTATTTTGTGAGCTTTCTTTGATTTTGGAGTAGAATATATTGATCCTGTGTGTATTTTCCCATTTCCCTATAATGTACTTCACATAAATCATCATACCAGCAGTTTTTTGGGTTGTCTGACATACTTCCAACCTATTCAAAAGCTCCAATAATGCTGAACATCTCAAATCTGAACAAAGGAAGTCATTTGGGAGTTTTCTACATACTTTTCTTTTATGACATATTTTTCTATCAACTTCGGCAATAGCATCAGACTTGAACATTTCTCACCCTACATGAAAGGTCAAATTTAATAAGGAATGAACAGGGGTCTCATTTATAAAACTGTGCGTGGGATCGTTACTAAAAGTGTAAGTATGCCCAAAAGCCAAGTTTTGCGTGCGCCAAAAAATATTCAGACTTAAGTGTGCGCAGCTGAATCAGCTTCACGTTCAGCCCTGTACACGCCCCTTTTTAACCATAAATGGTCAATGCAAAAGACCTCATGAATGCGATCTGCATATAAAACAGACTCAGCTGCAAGTATTATGTCTTGTCGGAAACAATGGCAGAAGGACTGAGAAAAGCAAAAAAGCGAAATTTCACGGAGGTTGAAGTGGAGACACTTGTAGGTGAGATGGAGGCCCGAAAAGTAGTTTTGTTCGGCGGTCACGGGATTGGGATCACTAACAACAAAAAGCAGAGTGAGTGGCATCATTTTCTGCAGCAGTGAACTCTGTCAGTGGCATGGAGCGCACAGTCCCAGAATTAAAAAAGAAGTGGTCTGACATAGAGGTACATATTTGTATGTACCAATAAATAGTTATGGTCCCTGAAGACCCTCTCCCTCCGAATCCTGCCAATTGCATGATCCTCCAGCAGTGCCAGCAGTGCCATGGTGCAGCATAACGCGGCTCACCGCTGTATTCATAGGGTTACGGTAATAAGACTGACCGAGAACACCTAGGATAATCAGTTTGTAATCACCCACGTAAAATGTTCTTGAACATAACCCCCTTTTAATGCCTAATTTGTCATGAAAAGCATTAAGAGGAACGGACAATAATATAACGATTGTGATGAGTATGTGGCTTGGTTTTCCACACTTGTGATTTAATTGACATTTGATTATGTGTTTACAGTGTCACCTAAAAATATTATGTTATTGACACATGTTGGACAGATGCTTTATTCCATGCAGTCGCGCCGTCAGTGGACAGTATGGAGTGACGGGATTAAATATAGAGTATTTTGGAATTCTAAGGAGATGATTCTGGAGTTATAACTGAGAAATAACGCAGTTTACTTAAATTATTCTGATTACATAGATTTAACGCATGATACGGGTTGAAATTAAACTTATGAAGGGCAATGATATAACATAATCTTTCTTCTCACTCTACATTTCTTCAGTCTGACTTCAGTTCACCACCACACCGTCTGTGTCGCCTCCTCCTCCTTGTCCCTCATTCCTCCAAACCATGCTTACGCATGGGTCAACATTTTCTCAGGGCTGCGCACATCCTCCCTTGAAGTTAGTTTTTTATAGATCACAACCTTGGCGTGGAAAGTCACGTATGCCACTTTTAGCCCCGTTTTGTGCGTATGCAACGGTTATAAATGAGACCTCAGGTAATTGACTGTGTTCCCCAATCATTTACTGTTTAACCTGTGGTTTCAACTAATTGATTTGGCGTTAGCACTTTGAATGAAATACAATTTTCTAAACCATTATGTGCTGCCAGTACATAATCTACAACTGCCTTGCCTTTAATTGACACAGAAGTATAATTATCATCCAACGGACATATTCTCCCCCCGCCTCCCTGATCAACTGCCCTCCCCTCCTCTCACTGCCCTCTCCCCTGTTGACTCCTCCCACATCTGTCTAGACCCCCTTCCAACGACTCTAACCAAGGCTTGCCTCCCTGTCCTCATCCCCCATCTCACCACCCATCTTCAATCAGTCACTTTCCATTGGTCATGTTCCCTCTGTCTACAAACTTGCCTCCATCCCCCCCATTCTCAAAAAACCCACCCTTGATCCTGCCGACCTCTCCAACTACCGCCCCATCTCCAACCTGCCGTTCCTTTCCAAAATACTGGAACGCATTGTCGCCGCCCAACTCCAGACCCATCTCCAGTCAAACAAACTCTATGGACCCCTTCAGTCTGGCTTCCGCCCACTTCACAGCACCGAAACTGCCCTGGTCAAAGTCACTAACGATGTCCTCACCTCTGCAGACTCCGGTGCCCTCAACATCCTGCTATTACTTGACCTCAGCGCAGCCTTTGATACGGTCAACCATTCCATCCTCCTTAAAAGGCTGCGTCAACAGGGTGTTGAGGGCACTGCACTTGACTGGCTCACCTCCTACCTCACCGACAACAGTTCGTCTCGCTCTCTGGCCACATCTCCACCCTCTCTCCTGTCACGCAGGGGGTCCCTCAGGGCTCAGTCCTCGCCCCCTCTTTTCATCTGCTACCTCTTCCCCCTCGGTCACATCATCCGCAACGTCAACCTGGACTTCCACTGCTACGCTGACGACACCCAGATCTACATCACCACCAAACCCACTCAAAATCCTCCCCTCACCCATCTCGAAACCTGCATCTCTACAATAAAAGCAGGGTTTACCCTCAATTCCCTCAAAATCAATAGCGACAAAACCGAGCTCCTCATAGGCACCAAATCCGCTCTCAAAAAAACTGGACCCATCTCACTCACCATCGACACCTCGACCGTCAGTCACTCCCCCCTGGCCCGCAATCTTGGTGTTATCACGGACCCCACCCTCCCCTTTGTTCCCCATGTCATCTCCATTGTCAAGACCTCCTACTTCCACCTCCGCCGCATTGCCAAAATCAGACACTGCCTGTCCCCCGCTGCTGCTGAATCCCTTATCCACGCCTTCATCTCAACCCGTCTAGACTATTGCAACCCCCTCCTCACTGGCATCACCTCTCATTACCTCCATAGACTCCAAATGGTCCAAAACTCTGCTGCATGCCTTCTCACTCACACCCGGTCTCGTGAACACATCACTCCTGTTCTCTTCACTCTCCACTGGCTCCCCATCAAACAACATATGAACTTCAATATCCTCCCCCTGTTTTTCAAAGCTCTCCACCACCTGGCCCCGCCCTACCTTTCTGACCGCCTCATCCCCCATCGCCCCTCCCGAACCCTCAGATCCTCCTCCAATCTCACTCTGACTGTCCGACCATCCAAACTTAAAACCTTCGGTGACAGAGCCTTCTCAAGAACAGCACCCCGACTCTGAGACTCTCTCCCCCAACCTGTCCGCGACTCGCCCATGCTTCCCATATTCAAATCTCGTTCATAAACCTACCTCTCTTCCCAAGTCTATGACCTCCCCTACCCATAACCACCCTTATCCCTATCTACTATCACACTCCACCTTGCTTCTGTTCTCTGTTGTGCTGTCTTCTGCTTGTCCCCCCTGATTGTCATCTCCTTCTTCGTGTTTTATGTAAGCGTCTTTGGGTCACTGAAAAAAGCGCTATAGAAAATGAATGAATTATTATTATTATTATTATTATTATTATTATTATTATTATTATTATAAGACACATTTTAGAATTCCGGAATATAATTGAATTAAAGATTCACCCTGTTTGTTCACATACTCATCGAGTGCAACTCTTAACCTTGTCAAGCTCTTTAAGGTAGTCATCCAAATTACCCACTCTACTATTGAAATCTCCACTGTATACAGCGTCTGTATGTTCTGGGGGCAGATAACATATAAAAACAACAAAACAATAGTCAGACTGTAAATGTTTAAATGTAAACCAAGAATTCCTTGCATCTCTCTGTCCAAAACAATGTCAATTTTGTAAATCTTTAACAACTCAGATCCCTCTAAATCAATTGAGTCCTGGCCCTTTAAGTGGGCTTTGTTTAGGGAAATAATATCAGGTCGCAGAGAGTTCAAAATAACAGTTCTTAACTAACAGTTCTGTACCGTCCATCCATTAATGTTCCAATGTACAAGGGAAACGGTTCACCTGTCGCTGCGGTGTCGGTGCACCTTTTCTGGTAGACCTATGCTCCGTTTCTTGCCTCGGTCTCCTCCTCCCGTTTGCTCCATTATCTTGATCCCGCTTGACCACTCGTACATTACCAATCACGAAAAAGTATTGTCCTGATGACATCTCAGCCAGAATGGTTCTGAAGTTAAGATCAATTAAGCGCTCTGAGCGCAGTTACATTGTGCCGTATCGTTCACTTTCCTTTAAATTCTGCTTCCGACGTAGAACCACAACTTTGTCTTGGACCGTGCCAAACTCCACTTTAATCATCCCCGGTCCATGGCCCCTCGGCTGAAGACGTTCCGCAGCCACCACCACTGGCATCGGGTCACACAGCATTCCGTCCGACAGTAGGGTCTGCACCCTCTACAAAGCGATTTCTCCATCCCTGAACGGCAAACCCGAAACCATGATGGAAACCTTCCGGGTTAAATTTGGGTGGCTTTATTTTAGTCGAATGCACACATGATTTAATTTTTTTAATTCTCGTTCTCAGCTGTCCAATCTCACATTCCATGTTTTCTTGAATCTCAGATCATCCCTGTTCTCATTGGCCAGCTTAGTTAAAGAACTTCTTAGTCTGTCAATTTCACTATTTAAATGTTTTTCCAGGGATGAATTCATTCCCTCTATTTTCTCCTCAATTGGTTTCTCCATGGATTGTTGCATGCCATCAATTTTCCCATTGATTGCTTTCAGCTGTTGCGCTATGGCCTCCATACCGTCGCTAGTCTTGTTGTCGACTCCAATGCTTCGCAGACCTCCCCTGCCGCCTCCTTTCCTCAATGGACCAAACTGCTGGTGTTTTATATAATTAATGAAATGTAACTGTTAACAGATGCCCCAAAGACCCCCTCAGTGACCGTCAAGTTAAAACGTCTGTTTATATTATTGCACAATATAACAGCCATACCCTTGTTTTTCAGAATACTCACAAACACACAAACACAGCAATACACTTTGATCACACCCTTAATAAATGTCACTAACAACATTCCTCCAAGTAGACATAGTGATGGTATTAGAGTAAGCTGGAGGGAGAAAGAGAGATGCAGAACTAATTAGTGTGAGAGAAAAAGAGAGAATGGGACTGTGTGAGAGCTAATGAGAGAGAGAGAGAGAGAGAGAGAGAGAGAGAGAGAGAGAGAGAGAGAGAGAGAGAGAGAGAGAGAGAGAGAGAGAGAGAGAGAACCACAGCATATGTTGAGAGGAAGATGGGGTGTGAGAGAGGATGGGAGATGGACATAAAGAGGTGAGAGAGAGAGATATAATTGTTAGTAGAGGGCATGTTGGCAGAAAGAGGGAGACCAACAAGTAAAACAATGAGAAGAGGAGCAATGAAGAATGAGTGAACGTAGAAAAAAAGAAAGGTTTTGACAGAGTGGAAGAGAATGACACAGACTAAGCAAAAGAGATAAAGAAAGAGAACGAGATAGAGGGGAGAGACAGAGAGAGAGAGAGAGAGAGAGAGAGAGAGAGAGAGAGAGAGAGAGAGAGAGAGAGAGAGAGAGAGAGAGAGAGAGAGAGAGAGAGAGAGCAGGAGAGAGAAAGGGGAAAAGAGAAAGAGAGGGAAGAGCGGGAGAGAGAGATGGGATGAAAGAGACAGAGAGTGTGAGAGAGAGAGAGAGAGAGAGAGAGAGAGAGAGAGAGAGAGAGAGAGAGAGAGAGAGAGAGAGAGAGAGAGAGAGAGGGGAGAGAGACACAGAGAGAAATCTGTTTTCAGTCCTGTGGTTAAGGGGCCCTTGTTAGTGGCCATGTTTCATTGTAATGCTCGAGCAATTACCGGAAACATACAGGGGCCCTCATCAAGGTGTTTGCGTTGATAATGGCCAACGTGACATTTGGAGCGGGAATGTCAGCCCTCATTATGGAAGAAGGAGTCTGCTTCAATACAGCCAGAGTTCAGGGAGGTTGTAAACGGGGCGGGTAGACAGGAAGAGGGGAATGGGAATCAGAGGGACATGAAAGAAAAATAAGAGAAAAGAGCAGAAGAACACATCTAAAATGTGTAAAAGGATTTATTCAAGAGGGGTAGAAAGAAAGAGGTTGAGGCAAACACAAATTAGCACGCAAGCACGAGCGTGTGTGTGTGTGTGTGTGTGTGTGTGTGTGTGTGTGTGTGTGTGTGTGTGTGTGTGTGTGTGTGTGTGTGTGTGTGTGTGTGTGTGTGTGTGTGTGAAACGTGCGTATGTCCCAGGTAACAATTTTCTTTGCATTTCCACATAACAAAGACACTTATCTTGAAATGTTCTTTCATTTTATGTCTCGATATTTGACTGACATTCAATCTTTAATATGGAATACCAGTCAGTCAGTCGGAATTCATTTTAATGAAACTTTGAATAAACAGTAAATATGGATTTTAATCCCTAGTTTCCATGTTATCCTAGAACTTGGATGAATATAATGGTGTTCAACAAGTACCCTCACAAAAAAGCTGTCTACTTATATATCTGTACTGCAAAAAAAACACACACACACACACATACCCACTCACCCACACCCACTCACACAGACAGACCCCCCCCCCCCCCTATCTCTAGCACGGTCTCCTACAGCGTACGCACACACACACATACACACGCAAACATACACAAACCCAAAACCCCACCACGATCTACCACGGCCTCCTATAGCACACTAAGTGCACACAAGTAGCTCGACAGCATTAGCATAGCGCATGGCAGCTCCACCTCTCTCACACACTTGCCCACTTGAGTGACACACAGCATAATGAGGCTCCTACTCTGTCCAGATCGTATTATCTACCAAGGTACCTAACTAGGGTCCTGACTGAGACCTCTCTGGTTTCCTAGGTTCCTTACCTCTCTGTCTCCTATAGTTCATAACTGATACCTCTCTGGTCTCCTAGGTTCCATACTGTTACCTCTCTGGTCTCCTAGGTTCCTTACCTCTCTTGTCTCCTATGTTCCTTACCTGTCTGGTCTCCTATGTTCCCCTACCTCTCCGGTCTCCTAGGTTCCTTACTGATAGCGCTTAGGCCTCCTAGGTTCCTTACCTCGCTGGTCTCCTAGGTTCCTCACTGATCCTTCCCTGGTCTCCTAAGTTCCTTACCTCTCTGGTCTCCTAGGTTCTTGACTGCTACCTCTCTGGTCTCCTATTTGTTAAACCACCCCTGTGTCCTAGTTTCCTTAATTAGACCCTCTACATGTCTCCTAGTCGCCTTATTTTGACAATTGTTATGTGTCCTAATTACCTTTGTCTCTGAATACCGGTACTCAGATACTCCCCATGTATCCTAGATCACTTAACTAGATCCCTCACTTAATCCATCCATCTAAACACTCCCCCTTCTTGCTCCATGATATCGCTGCTCTGTCTCTGCTTCTTTCCTCTCTCTCTCTCTCTCTCTCTCTCTCTCTCTCTCTCTCTCTCTCTCTCATTCTCTCTCTCTCTCTCTCTCTCTCTCTCTCTCTCTCTCTCTCTCTCTCTCTCTCTCTCTCTCTCTCTCTCTCTCTCTCTCTCTCTCTCTCTCTGCCTTGTCTAGAGGTGAGCTACACCAATGACGGTTCACCTGTGGAACTTTGAAAGGTCAAGGGAAAATACATAAAGTTTGGTGGTAATCGTAAAGTTGTGTTGCTAATCTGGCGTCAAACAGAGTGTTAGTATAGCATCACATTCGATTGTTAGTGTAGCGTTAGTTCCTGAGAAAACTGTGAACCAGAGGATCTCTTGTTACTGAAGGCATTGAGAAGTCTATGGCGGATCATTTAGAGGTAGTCAATGGGGGGGGGGGGGGTTGTGTGTCTTTGTTTGTCTGTGTGTGTTGGTTGCCATCAATCTGTTGTTCACTGGCATGAGTCAGTACGTTTACATGCACAGCTTATTAAAGCCATGGTTCGACTATGCTCCTCAATTGGACAACTGCAGTTATACGTGGCTGTGAGAAAATCGATTCATTGACCGAAGCATGCCATGCCTTGGTACGATACGTGGCGCTGTAACCATTTCAACTAGTGGTAATAGAGCCACCGGCTGACATTTTCAGTTGATAGCTGTCAGTTCACTTCGGGTCCATGTCATTTCTCAGACTCTCTGAGGTCCAGATTGAACCGCAACATGGAGGAGGATTGTTGCCGGATGCGGAATCCCACTGGAGCAGCTCTTCCGGCCGCAGAGCAGGCCGTTCTCTGGCAGGATTCCGCGTTATATGGCAACCATCCCTTTCTCCTCCATGTCACGGTTCAATCTGGACTTCAGAGAGTGAATGCTAAAGTTCCTTTCCAACACAGTATTTGAAGACGTTCCCGAAACCGTGGTGCAGAATTACAGTCACTACGAGCCAGTCGCACATTTAGCTTTCCCCAAATACGCCGTTTCGTTGTCTGTAGCTTTAATGCAAATGAGGAGGAGAGAAGCAGGTCAAGGAGCAGGGTAGGGGTGTGGCCCTGAGCATCTTGTGGCCACGGTACCATTCGCTCTGTTTACAGTGGATGTATCACAATGGCGAGCAGGGCTCTACAGTGCGCCCATTTCACTCCCATTTGCGAGTGAATATTTCGGCGTGCGAATGAGGAAAACAGAACAGGAGCATGCGTGCGAGTGACTTCTCCACAGCGCACTATACTGTGCGTTCACACCAAACGCGAAGGGGCGAAACGATTCCATACAAAGCAGCGATCCCATTTGCAGCGCAACACTTTTGCCCGGCACGGGCAACGCGTTCACGTGGATTTCAGGTGGATTTGCAGCACGCCACTTTTGCTTGAGTTGAAATATTTTAACTTTGCCGCGACATTCGCGTGATGACAGCCAATCAGCGTTCAACAGCGAGGCCACTGAGTGACGTGCGTAACGTCACTCGTTACACACTGTTTTCAACCGGCCAACCGTTCCCTGCAGTGCAGTCCGGGGTGCACCGCAGCATGGAGGAGAAAGTGATTGTTGCCGTTTGCGACTCCCCGAGCTCTATATAGAATATTATACAACGGGGGAGGCGAAAACATGGGTATTTTTTCTTTAGTTCGTCCATGAACTTACATTTACGTTTAGGCATGGCTGCAGATGTAATGTGCTGTTGTAAACAGAGTGGAAGCGGCAAGGTGCTCAATGTTGCCAGATTGGAAATGGCAAAGTAACGTACCAAAGGCTCAAAATGGTCGTATTTGGAGGATAATAATCGTGGCTCTGGCAACCCTGAGATCGGTCGCCCAATGACAGATTCTCTCTACAGTCAGCTCGCGCAAGAAGGTGGAACGTAAGGGAGATACCATTTCCAGAACTTGGAAAGCCGTAATAACCATAGACATATACAATGGTAATAACTAGTAGGTTATGTGAAAGACCTAGAAACACAAATATGCGACGAGGCAAAAACAAATATGCGACGAGATAATGTCCGAAAACCGGACATTATCATCAATTAATAAAACCCCCCCGGACGCCCCGGACGGGACGTAAAAAGTGGACATGTCCGGGGAAAAGAGGACGTTTGGTCAGCCTATAATATCACGGCCAAAAGCTCTGTGCGCCTCTGGATGGCCGTAGCGCGGGGAGCACTACGGGAGGGTTTAGCGGGGTTTGTTTACTTACGTTGCTATGGTTACCAGTCTTGTGTGTTCCAACGGTTTATTAGGTATCTAAATCGCTGTCTAATCAATACTTCATTCACTGCCTCTTCCGTAGTCATTACAATATTATGAATATACTGCTGACTGTGATTGTCTCCCGCCGGAGCCTCGCTGCGCACCGCCTCGGCAGCGGGCGGCGGGCAGCTGGAGACAATCGTGGGCAACAATCCCTTTCTCCTCCATGTTGCGGTTTGTGTACTTCAGGGAGTCAAAGCCAAAGTTCCTTTCCCCCAATTCATTCTCAACTATGGCTGATATAACCCCCACTACCAGTCTTTTTGTGGAAATACCAGAGACGTCAGAGAGTCCGACGTATTATGCGCCATAACACCAACAGCAGAACGGTTTTCCAAATAACAAAGAAGTGTCCTACAGACCTGCTATTTAATAGCAGGTCTGTAGGACAAGTTTCTCGGACAAGTTGGTCAGTGCCAGGGCTCTACAGTGCGCCCATTTCACTCGCATTTGCGAGTGAATATTTCGGCGTGCGAACGAGAAAAACAAAACAGGAGCACGCGTGCGAGTGACTTCTCCACAGCGGACTATACTGTGCGTTCACACCAAACGCGAAGGGGCGAAAAGATTCCATACAAAGCAGCGATTCCATTTGCAGCGCGACACTTTTGCCCGGCTAAGGGCGAGCGCGTTCACGTGGATTTCAGGTGGATTGAAGTATTTAAACTTTGCCGCGACATTCGCGTGATGACAGCCAATCAGCGTTCAACAGCGTGGCCACTGAGTGACGTGCGTTACGTAACAGCCAATCAGTTTTCAAGCGGCCAACCGTTCCCTGCAGTGCAGTCCAGGGTGAACCGCAGCATGGAGGAGAAAGTGATTGCTGCCGTTTGCGACTCCCCGAGCTCTATATAGAATAGTATATCATATAATATTATTGTATTGTATATACAACATCACGGCCAAAAGCTCTGTGCTCCTCCGGATAGCCGTAGCGCGGGGAGCGCTACGGGAGGGTTTAGCAGGGTTTGTTTACCTACGTTGCTATGGTTACCAGTATTGTGTGTTCCAACGGTTTATTAATAATAATAATAATAATACATTTAATTTAGAGGCGCCTTTCAAGACACCCAAGGTCACCTATTGGGGATGTGAACCAGGAACCTTTCACCCCGTATCGCAAGAGTCTATCCTTCTCCGGGAATGAAAATAGGATCATTATTGTATCACTCGATGTCTTGATGTGACATCACTGGTATCACGTCGAGCACCACAGCGCCTCCACCCTACAGTATGGAGCGTTAGTAAACAGCCGTCTCCCTCACCCGTCCCCCCCCACTCCTCCCCCCTCTCTGCCCCCCAGGTCTCCCACCATCAGGGACATGGTGGTGCTTATTAGGTATCTAAATCGCTGTCTAATCAATACTTCATTCACTGCCTCTTCCGTGGTCATTACAATATTATGAATAGACTGCGTGGAGAAAGTTAATGCTGTTAGGGTAGACGATAAAGTCTACAAATTCAACCCCCGACTGGTTGAAGGATTTCGGGTGGCTAGTTTATGATGCTAAGAACATGAAAATGTTCTGTACATTTTGTAAGGAAGCCCCATCGGCAATGGCAGGCTCCTCTCTGTTTATAAAGGGGAACCCTATTCTGAAACGCGATGCTGTGGTGAAACACATCGAGTCCACTAGGCATTCTCGCTGCCCGATTTCTATATAAATCACACCCAGCCAAATATCCCTGGTACGGTGGAAGCCGAAATTTGTGCTGTTTTGTGTAGCCTGAATGTAATCTTGTCTATTTATTTGTCTTAATTTTGCTTTAGTAAGTGGGTTCTGTTGGTGTGTGCAATTTCTGCACGCTAATAAATGTTCTAAACAAAAACCTATTGTGCCCCCATTATTTTTCCTGTGCTCCTAAATTTTTTAACTTAGGGGCACGAGTGCTCCTGAAAAAAAAAGTTAGCGTAGAGCCCTGGTCAGTGCGCATGTGCCAAGCAGCCTGCAGCTCAAACACACACAGAGATCACACACAAACGCACACATACACCGCACACACACATGCACGCACGCAGGGGCGGCCTTCCCTACAGGCGGGTTAGGCGGCCGCCTAGAGCGCCATCTAGAGGAGGAGCGCAAAATAATGCGCCCGAAAAAAAAAACAAAAAAAAAACAAAAAAAACACAATTATATTTTTTTTCCCTCCTGGCGCATATTTTTGCGCCCCTTCTATATCTCCAACCAATATTTTGACATTAAAAAAATAAATCTAACATTAGGGTAAAATGAGCCAAAAATCGAAAACGGAAGGGGAACCTGCCTCCTTGGTTTCGTCAGAACATGCTATTACTATAAGGCGTTTGGTTAGAGTGTTTTCAAGAATCGAGAATCAAGAACGAAATCAAGAAAATGAAGAGGCAAAAGCCATCCGGGGCGCAATTTTTTCCTCCGTGGATTTTATTCTTGAATTAATGTTTGTTCATCGTTGCGATCGTTGTTGTGTTTATGTGAAAGAAATGCAGTTACAGGGCAAAACAGTTTTTCAAGGTTGCAATTCAGTTTTCGTGGGGAATTAACGAACTATTTTTTATTTTTTTTGCGGAGGGGGGGGGGAGCGCCAGGAGTGAAGCTCGCCTAGAGCGCCAAATGTGCTGGGGCCGCCCCTGCACGCACGCACATACACACCGCATACACACACAAACACGCATGCAAGCTGACGCAGACTTTTCAAGTCGAAGGCAGTGCAGGACACCGCATACACATGCATGCCCAGACACGCGCGTGCGCGCTAAACGCAGACATTGATAGACAACGGCAAGATCAGTCCTGCATCACGCAATGTCTTGCCATATTTATAAGTCCCCCCCTTTCAATCTGTTGAACGGCCCCGCGATCGACAAACTCTCCCAGGTAAGACGTTCTGTCTATAGAATGTAGAAATTGTGATAAAACAGTAAAGAGAAAATTTCTCACGTCAATCGTTCATTTTATCATATGAAAAACGTTAAATTCAAACATCGCACCGACCGGCATATAAACACACAAGTCATGTGATCTTAAAGACACAGAACGAAAACATGTCAATTACACAGTATGGTGAATTATGTCTATAGTGTCCAGTCCTGTCTTGTGCTGTACATGCTAGTGTCTACATTAATGTGTTAGTGCTGCATGTTTGTGCTCTATGCTGCTTTATATTTTTATGCTGCATGTTTGTGCTTTATGCTGCTGTATATGTGCTTTTATTGAATGTGTTCTGCACTTATCTAATGCAGTTTGCACTTTCCTATGATGTTTTATGTACACAGTTTTATTGTCTGCATATTTTATTGTCTGATTGCGATTGTCCGTCGATTTGTTCTTACTATTAGTCACCTATGTTGTCTTTATAATCTTTGCTTATACATGCATTTTATTTATATAATTTTAGGTTTCCTTTTGAATATCTGGCTGGGCACAACGGATGTAAACTAGCCTCTTAGGCTAACTCTGGCTCACTTGCAGTTTGACTGTTGATTAGTGTACAATGTCCCGGAAATAAACCAATAAATAAAATAAATAAAAGATACCAAAGACGTGATCAGAGGCAAAAAAATCCCTTTCCTTGACAGCGGTCATTAAATGCTTAGCAACGGTAAATTATCAAAAAGTAATTCACCGCAGGAAGCCGGGAAAGGCCCATGCAAGTGAATGGAGCGTTCCACAGCATTGAGAAGAGCCGTGTAATAATGCATATTATCTAAGGCTTAATACAAGGACTTTAATATAAAGCGTTGCCGTTAACTGTGCAAAACCCATGAATCGCTTAAAAAGGGCGGCTTGGATAAGCGGTGCCTGGATGCCTCTGAATATCTCTGTGACTGCTTGCAATCCCAAAATTGCTGGTCGTGTAACTAATGCTTTGGAATAGTTCAAAACCGATTGTTCAAGTCCTCGATTCTGATTCGTTCAAAGTCATCGTAAATGGGAAGATTCTTTTTTTTGCAGTACTTTACACCAAATGTGCATTTAAACCATCACTAGCAGCACTAGGAGAATTGGGAAGCCACAGTGCAGCACCCGGGGACCAACTCAAGCTCTGGTGCGTAGTGCCTAGCTCAAGGGCACCGGCAGGAGAGTTAAGCTGACGTATTGATGTATTTTTGGTGTGTGAGGAAACCCATGTGAACAATATACAAGGCCCACACAGAAACTCCCCCAGCTGCGGGCTCTCAACCAAGGACCTTTTTGCGGCGTGGCAACCCTGTTAACCACTTGTGTGGTTAACGACTTGTGTGGTTAACATTGTGGTTAACCCTGTTAACCACAATGTATTAACAGTGTTAGTGTTAACCACTCAACAATGTGTTAACAATGTGTTAACTGTGTTAGTGTTAACCACTTAACAATGTGTTAACTGTGTTAATGTTAACCACTTAACAATGTGTTAACGGTGTGAGTGTTAACCACTTAACAATGTGTAAGCAGTGTTAGTGTTAACCACTTAACACTGTGTTAACTGTGTTAACACATGACATTACATTTTTTGCATTAACCCTCAAAAAATATATGCTATGCTATGCTAGCATGTGTTGCTTGGCAACCATGCTGCTGTGTTGTGGGACTATATTGCTAGATGGAGGAATGATTTGATTTCAATAAATGGTCGCGATTTGAGGTAGATTTTGTTTTTTTGCTCCTATAGGAGCAAAAAAAATCCTAAAATGGTAACAGGAAACAACGCAGTATACTGCGTTGTTTCCTGTTACCATTTTAGGATTTTTTTTGCCTAAATCTGTACATAAGAGAGGCTGTAACAAATGCAAGACTACCATACCTTCCTCTCTTCCCTTCTACATCCTGTCTTCATCCTCTTCATCCTCAGTATGTCATCAATCTCAACATTATTTCATTTAACTTGATGGCCTTGCTGCCCTGCCCCAAAGATACATATCCATCCAACATACAATTGTAAAGTGTTTTTAGCTCTCCCTCCCCTCTCTCTCTCTCTCTCTCTCTCTCTCTCTCTCTCTCTCTCTCTCTCTCTCTCTCTCTCTCTCTCTCTCTCTCTCTCTCTCTCTCTCTCTCTCTCTCTCTCTCTCTCTCTCTCGCTCTTCTTGATGCGGTCATTTATTGCACTGCATTTGCCAATGTTACCTCAAAATATACATGCAATGTTTGCGTCATGAGATCAAAGCATTGATCCACACACACACACACACACACACACACACACACACACACACACACACACACACACACACACACACACACACACACACACACACACACACACACACACACACATTAACTTCCCCCTATCTATTCTCTATTCCAATAAAGCTCCTCTGTTATTATACCAGGATGAAACGCCATCAAACGCCATCTCATCCTGGGGAATAAACGCACACATGAAATGCACTCCATGTGGTCAAAGCCTCTCCTTTGTGCCGTTCCTCACAGGAGCCAGGAGCGCCACATACATTCCACACCGTTGACAGATGCTGAGCTACAGTGCGTTAACCTTTCACACCCGTCCGGGATCATCCCACTCCCGGTGGTGAAGGGGGCTTAGGCAGGAAGGAAGGTGTGCATAACAATCCCGTATGTCTTGAGTTATTCAAAAGAAACCCCTCACCACCCCTGTGTGTGTGCCACACACACGCAGCCCAACTCAGACCCATCAGTGTATAGCAGACAGGTAGAACAGTTATCCGGAAGCTCTGCTGCTCCCACCGTGCTCCCGGCCAGCTACTTGTCTCCTCTGGAGCTCCGGGGTGAGGCTTGTTGTCGAGGAAAGACCTTGGGGTGTCTCCTCTGTTCAGACGCACAGCCCCCGGCCACGCTCGCTGTTGTTGAGGGGAACACACCCCCACATGGCTCCCCTCCGCGGCCCAGAGATCAGCGCCGCCCTCCCCACCAGCAGAACAGCGCCTGGGGAGCGTTTAATCCGGGACCTCACCGTCTGGGTCTATATATATTACTCCCTTTTTAAATAAAGATTCTTCAGGCCAAGCTGTTTGTATGCGTTGCAAGTGGGTGAGAAATGTGAATCGTTAGAGGATCTTTGATCATGATGATTAGCTCAAGTTCTCTAACAGGGATACCAGCCGAAAGGATCTGGGTTGAATCCCAGATGTCCGCAGTCAACATCTAGAAACCCATGAGCCCCTACCTGTTCAGTAATGACCTGTAAATAGAACAATGTCATGGCATGTGGTCAGCTAAATGGCAAAAAACACTAACCCTACATTGGACTGAAGTGTGGATAGTACATGTCATGCATCTCAAAGGAGCAAAAAGGTTCAGTTTTCACTATCAGCATTGTCATATTCTTTCTGATCACACCTTTATTGCATAATTCAAATTGAAAAGGAATACATATATACTGTATATATATATACATATATACATATATACATATATACATATATATATATGTATATATATATGCATGCTGTTTGTTCCACTCTTTAATCCAATGCACCGTACCCTGAGCACATGCATTGTTCAGATGGACTGGCCTAGTGGGAACCCCCTAGCTCTGTTCACTTTCTGCTCCACAGTCGAGCTCCGCAGGACTAGAGCTAGCCGTCTAACGGGATTTAAGTCTTATAGCCATACTCAATAGAACTTTATATTCCACGGGGCGAGTCAAAGAACTGAGGTAAGCAAAATATCGCACCAACCTTCTTTTGAAATGCAGACACTTGGTGTGTAAATGCAAAAAATAATAACATACAATTGACCAAGTTTAAGGAATGCAGCTATGATTTAGCCTCCAAACCTTGTCATATGTGTGTGTGCGTGTCTGAGTCTGATTCAGGTTGGTACTTTGTGCGTATAACAATGTGCACACTGGCATCCTCCTCTAAGTACATTAAAGTACAGCAGTGAGAGCAGCATATGCACCCACAATTATTTATGTGTGTTTGTGTGGGGAGGGGGCGGATTGTGTGTGTGTGTTTGTGTGTGTGTGGCATGCATTTATATATGATTAGCAAGTGGGCAAATATATCAAACTACATGTATGAGTGAACCTACCTGGGTATGTTTTACAATGTGTGGATAGGTGAGCGCAGATGCATGTATGAGGACTGAGGGAGCCCAGTGACATACCCAGAGATGGAGGTCACAGAGCCCAGCTCCATACCTCCATACCTGCACCACCAAGCTCCATACCTACACCACCCAGCTCCAGACCTACACCACCCGGCTCCATACCTCCAGACCTACACCACCCGGCTCCATACCTCCATACCTACACCACCCAGCTTCTTACATCCATACCTACACCACCAAGCTTCTTACATCCATACCTACCACCTCCATACCCAGTAGATACAGAGAGAACTATGCAGCTCAGTTATGGCAAATATTTTTTTAATAAGTGAGGGTTAGGGTTGAGTATTTCCATAGTCCATTTGCTGCCGTTTTATTTGCAGCTTTAAATTATTTTCAATGGTTAGGCTACTTGTTTCGTTTTTTGTTTTTTTTAAACTGTTACAGGCCTTGGTTCGATGTGATTTAAATTGTGAGACGCACATATTTTTGTAAGGAAAATGTGTTTTGAACGTTTGCAAAAATTTATAATGAAAACTGATAAATCTGACTGTTTTGATGGAGAATAAGCATTACATGTTTGGTTGGTAATATTGCCGTTCATCATCAGGCCTATTCCTGCAGCAGATGCGTTGCATTCTAAAAATAGATTTGATTTAACGAGTACTCGATTGATCCTCGAGGAATTCCTTCGCTCACTCGAGTTTGGAATTTACTACTCGTGCCCATCCCTCTCTAACAATGCTCTCGCATGTTGCACAGCCAGAAGGACAATATGGGATAGAATTCCCATAAGGGTGACGTTAAAGGGTGTTTCGATAGCGGTGCCGTGTTTATCAAGGATATGCTGGATGCTGAAATGTGTTAGGTCGTATCATTATGCCGCTAAAAGCCTCCTGTTTTTTTGCCTGCCAAAATGGCTGTCAGGTGTCAGATAAATTAGAATGTGAGAGGGAAGGCTTTCACGCTTTATCCTGTTCTTCTTCTATCTTGTTCTTCTGCCACAGCGGGATAAATAGGGGTTTGCTGCCTCGGCCGAGTTAAGGAACACATACTTTATAGCTATGGTTTTATTGTAGATGGTGGAGCGGGTGTAGGGTGTTTGACTACCGGCACAAAGATGGGGGCACTAGTAGTAACCCCCCCCACACACACACACACACACACACACACACAAGCACGCACTGACACACGCACACAAACACACTCAGAAACACACACATAATATAACTTTGGGTGACTTCAAATTCCCAATATAAATGCAATGAATTAGTAGTATTTTTGAAGATATTGTAGTGGTTAGGGTGCTCAACTATAGGCTGAGAGGTACTGGGGGTCAGCCCCATCCCAGACCTCTGTCTACCTGTAGCTATCCGATAATATCAAACCTCTACCTGCTCCTTGATGGAATACATCAAGTTATTTTGCGTCCTTGTTCAGGTAGTCTCACGCTGATGTCCACTTGATAGCCATTTCCATGTTACGTTTGTCATAATTTGTTGCCACTGTGACCCCCCCCGCCCCCCCTTCCCTCCATATTCACTTTGTAGAATGACTGCCGTAGCACTGGCTGTTACACATATTCCACCCAAAGCCTCTTGGGTGAAAAATAAATAAATGTGGCACTCCGCTATAATATGTCTTGTGCCATGGGGGCGATGTCAGAGCGATGTGTCTGGCCACGCCAGACGTGTGTCTTCCTGTTGTTTTGATAAGAAGCAGCCAGTGATCGCCTGAAATGAACATCTCCAAGGCCTTCTGCCCTCCTGTCTGTCATCTGAGTCTGGCCCTGTCCAGGCCAAAGGTCTCTCCTCCCTCCCTCCCTCCCTCCCTCCCTCCCTCCCTCCCTCCCTCCCTCCCTCCTCACTCCCCAGGCTGACTGATGGAGCCCAGGTTGGCCGATAGATCTCTGGATGACTCATGAAGGGAGATAGTCACAGTGGCACTGTGATAGCTAAGTCAGAGACTGTGGCAAGTGAGAGTGGGGGCTGAATTAGATATGAACAGCTAGTGGGTGTGTGTGTGTGTGTGTGTTTGTCTGTGTGTGTGTGTGTGTGTGTGTGTGTGTGTGTGTGTGTGTGTGTGTGTGTGTGTGTGTGTGTGTGTGTGTGTGTGTGCATGCGTGTGTGTGTATGTGTGCATATGTGTTTGTGTATAAGTGTATGTTTGTGTGTGCATGTTTGTGTGTTTGTTTGTGTGTATGTGTGTGTGTATGCATACTTGTCTGTGTGTGTGTGTCTGTGTGCATACGTGCATGTTTGTGTGTGTGTCTGTGTGTGTGCTTACATGAGTGCCTGTGTTATCTCTTTGTGTCAACGTCTGCATGTTTGATTTCTGAAACCACATATTTGCCGTCCCCCGGACCCGACCCCCTGCATGAAGGAAAGTGATGCTGGACATGATGGTGATGTTTCCCCCACAGAGAGTGTGTGTGCCTTGCTGTGATCTCTCTATTTCCTCCCAGTGTGATGGCAGGTGTCCGGTCAGGTCACTGCGTTTACCCCAGTATGGGACTGAAAGATAGTCGGCATGTTTCCCTGGTCATAACAGGGGAAGCATAAGACAGTGGGAACATTGTAGAGATGGTGAGAATCTCCTCTCTAATGTTCACAAAAAACGTCCACAAAAAAAAAAGTACAAAGTGAACGTATAGAAGCGTATCGGGCAAATTTTTCGCGAGAGAAAACCGGCGACAAGTTTTGATTTGTCGCGCAACACTTTCGCCGTGCACAGGCGAGTGCGTTCACGACGATTTGTGGCGCGACAAATTCGCGGGAGTTGAAATATTTGATCTTTGACGCGAATTTCGCGTGATGACAGCCAATCAACGTTCAACAGCGTGGCCACTGAGTCACATGTGTAACGTAACAGCCAATCAGCGTTCAACCGTCAAACTCAGTGCAGTGCAGTCGGGGACGAACTGCAGCATGGAGGAGAAAGTGAATGTTGCCGTTCTATTTCATGTAGGATACGGTATCGTGTCTATATAACGCGGTGTATACCGTCGCTTTCCCTTTTCTTTCAGTCCTTGTGCTTATCAGCGAAAATCAAGAACACTAATAAGAAGATGACTGCGACACGGATCTCCCAAGCCGGTGGCAGCGGCTCGGGCGAGGCCTCGGACAAACTGCCCTTTTCATAGCGCTCCTGGAGCGCTATGAAAAGGCTCCAGGAGCGCTAGGTCCTTTTCAGGACCTAGCCTCCCTGGCACCGGGTGACGGGCACTTGGCGTGCTTTCGGTGCCTCGGCGCCGACCACACCGCGGCTGCTATGGCGGCCCCCGTCTCCTGTGTCGCCTGCCGGGAGCTGCCTGAAGAGGGGATCCTCTCCGGGCATCTCTTCTTTTGTCCTGCGGTGGACCTCGCTGACGCCATCGACCTGTTCAGGGCCGGCCCTGACGACGACGATGGCATCATCGACGCCGACGACGACGCCTCCATGGACGACGTCTGTGGCGACTCGGCGTCCGGTTTTTCCCGCTCCCGGGTTGCAACCGCCACCATCGTCCAACACGAGAGACAGCGCCGGATGGCCGATCTCTTCGGGGAGTTCATGGGTGAGTCGGTGGCCATCAAGGGGATTCCCATGCCGGCCCCGCCTCTCGCCCCCGTATCTGACGATATGCAGGGCGAGTGCTTTCGCACCCCATCTTCTTCCCGGCGGGTTACCCAGTGCCCCCTGTTCCCGCCTGTGCAGCACTTGTTTACTGCTGCTGGTCGGGACCCTGAAGGCCCCGGTGAAATCCTACACGGATTTCACCAACGTGGAGGGGTGGGACGATACTCAGGCGCTTCTCTGTCCGGGCGCCGGATGGCGCCCTAACGAAAAGCCGCTGCCCCCCGACCGCCTCCAGGAGCAGATTGTCGGCCTAACGGACAGGGTATTCGTTTGTGCCTCTCAATCCGCGGCGGCGGTCAACAACATCGCCCTGCTCTCCTCTGCCATGGTCTCCTTGTCGGCTGGCAGGGAGGCCTTACGGCCTGATTCCGCCGGACGCGTTACGGCAACGTTACGGCAGCGGCACGTCTTGGCCGCGGTCACCGCAGCAGATAGGTTCCACTCTAATCAATGAGACCATTTCCACCGGGCGCGGCTGCGGAACGTCTCAGCAGCGTCCCAGGAGCGGCGTGCCGCGCCGCAGCGCTATCATTCCGTAGCATTCCTATTTTTGCCGCGAGCCGCTGCTGAACCGCGTCAATTTCAACAGAGCAGATCGATCAGGGCAGGAAGTGAAAAAGTAAAAGCCATAGAGCATTCCGCTCAATTTTCAAAATAAAACACAATAAATAAAACACCAACATTATTACGTCATGACCGGTGGCACCAGGTCAGCAGTCAATCAATCAAAGGGTCTCAAATCATCCTTTTTATAAGAACAATGTCAGAGAGGACAAAGCCTGGCATTTAATTGCAGTAGTTTTGGGAGTGGAAGGTGAGTACATTAGGTTTAGGATTATCGCGGGATCTCGTGATCTCGCGTGAATACGGCTGGCTCGCAAGGCAGCGTTGCGCTGCCGTAACGCGCCCGGTGGAAATGCAAGCAGGGCAAAGTCGCGGCCAAGACGTGCCGCAGCCGTAACGTTGCGGTAACGCATCCGGTGGAATCCCCGGGTTAGGCCCGGAGGAAGCCGCGAGATGGCTGGCGGTTTCCCGCTTTTCCAGCGCCATCCTCCAGCTATGCCAGCCGGCATATGGCGTGGGCCACGTTCTGATCAGGACAGACAGCGTGTCGGCGGTGGCGTACATCAACAGACAGGGGGGCGTCCGCTCCCCTGCTCTCCACCGAAAGGCGGTCGAACTCTGGCTTTGGGCTTACCAGTATCTCCTCAGTCTGAGAGCCCTGCATATCGCGGGCGCCCAGAACTTTGGGGCGGACCTCATGTCTCGCAGCGGGCCCCGCCGAGACGAGTGGCGGTTACATCCCGACATTGTCAGACTGATCTGGGAGAGGTTCGGGACGGCGCAGGTGGACCTCTTCGCGTCCATGGAGAACACGCACTGCAGGTGGTGGTTCTCCCTCAGCCCTCAGGATCTTCCCCCGTGGCCGGTACCGTTCAGGCCGGATGCGCTTTCACAGGCCCACGGGACGGTGCACCACCCGCCTGATGTCTCGGGACGGCTGTTGGTTTGGCTCCTGAGAGGTTGATCCTGCAGGGCAAAGGTTTGCCTGAGACGGTTATCAACACTATTCAGAGTGCTTGTGCGCCTTCTACTTCTTCCCTCTATGCGGCGAAGTGGTGCGCCTTCTCTATTTGGTGTGAGAGGAACCATGCTGTCCCATCTCAATTCGAGGTGGGAAGCGTGCTTTAGTTTCTGCAAAACTTATTGGAGAAAGGTTTGGCCTTCTCCACTATCAAGGTCTATGCGGCAGCCGTTTCGGCTGGCCATGCAGGCTGTGATGGTGGACCGATCTTCAGCCATCCACTGGTCAAGAGATTCTTGCGTGGGGCTAGACGGGTTAGGCCTGTTTCACGCGTGCTTACACCACGCTGGGATCTCCCCACCGTGTTGCGCGGATTGTCCAATTATCCTTTCGAGCCTCTTTCTCAGGCCCCTTGGGATGCCCTGTCCTTTAAGACTGCGCTCTTGTTGGCCTTGGTTTCTGCCAAGCGGGCCGGTGAGCTAACCGCTCTGTCTGTCAGCCCGAGTTGCTTGTTGCTAAACGAGGACAGCTCCTTCGCGTTGCTCAGACCTAATCCTGCGTTCCTCCCGAAGAACATTAATAGTTATTTTCGGTCTAGGGATATTGTGCTCAAGGCTTTTCACCCCCCGCCTCTTTCTAGTGAGGCGGAGGCGGAGTTGCATCTCCTGTGCTCGGTTCGGGCATTGGCTATGTACGTGAATCGCTCGGCCGTGTTCCGCTCCACACAACAGTTGTTTGTGTGGTATAGCGACCCTAGCAGGGGCCGCGCTCTCTCTAAGCAGCGGTTTTCTCGCTGGGTATGTGAGGGTGTTTGCTTAGCCTACTCTCGGCAGGGCTTGGCGCCACCGTTGGGCGTTAAAGCTCACTCCACACGGAGCGTGGCCGCTTCAACGGCTCTACTCAAGGGCGTTTCGGTGGAAGACATCTGGGCGGCTGCGTCTTGGTCTTCCCCCGGCCCCTATGTCTGTTTTTACATGATAGACATGTCAAGGGGTTCACTCGGCAACTCTGTGCTGGAGTCCAGGACCCCTTTTACGGCTTAAGAATATAGACATGTTCTTTAAAGCGGCGTGGTTGGATTTCCTCTTGCCGGCTGGCGAGTTGGGATGACTACCAGTCTTACTCTCCCACCTTTTTTCAAATGAAGAACAGGCTAGGGGGTTTTTCTATTGGCCCGCCAATTGTCAGGTGGTTTTGTTTGCCAGTATGGCACTCCCGCCGTTTCTTTCAAATAAGAAACGGCCGAGAGAGACCCCTTATCGGAGAGCCGGATTCCGTAGCTCCGCCCCCGTTGGTAGCGGACCGAATGGAAACCGTGTTGCTCTGGTTTTTCTTTTCCTTTTCATGGGTTCCATGAAGCACGGATTAGAGCCGGAGTCTTTACAGACTCACTTTTTTCTCTCTTGATCATTGCCTTGCTTGATCTAGGAGGAATTCGTTTTTTATTAAACTGTTGTGTTTTACACTTCCTTTGCTTTTTGAGTCTTAATGTGCTCTGGTGACTTAAGTCGTTTTGACTGGGGTCCAGCAGGAGTACATTGATCGGGCTCCGCAAATCTATAATGGGTTGGTCTGAATAACAACCAATATACCAATATGAGAGTGCCATCTCTCATCCCCTTTAAGAGCCATGAGCGCATTTGAACCTGACAAGTTGATATTTTGACAGCGCGTTTGCAGTCAGATGCATGACCACATGAAATTCATACTTCACATAGCTCATTTTATGGCCAAATAATATAGCCTAATTCACACATGGAATAGCGTTTTCTCTACAACTTCAAAAACACTGAGTCGTCATCTAAATTTTGTCAAAGAGAACTTAACAAATATATGATATGCGGTCCTGTGGCCGCAGCTCTGGGTCTATTTAAAGGAGCATTTCACCGGTGGAGGCATGAATATGTATTGAAATTGGGTCCTATATGTAGTCGAATAATAAAATAAAATTCTAATTTGGTGCCGTCTTGTCCGAGAAAAGGCAGAAAGTGACTTTTTGGCGCTTGTGGATCGAAGACAACAACTCCCACCATGCACCACGATGCACAGCTTCGCTGGCCACCCCTGCTGATCTAGATCAGGGTCCCACCCCCTTGTGCTTGTAGTCTTACGAGAATCCTCCCCTCTTACACTTCCTATTTACTTCTACGCAAAATTTGTCATATTGCGTCATCTTAAACAGGAAGTGTTGGAGATCGATACGGATCTCTCCAGTCTCTCCAGAAAATAAGGGAATGATGCACGACCATTCAAAAAATGAGTGGGTTTCTAACGATACAAAGCTTAATGGAAATGGGTGAAGTTTCCCTTTAATGATATGCAGCAATTCATTGTTTGTTACCAGTATTGTATAGAGGGATTATTTGTTCATCAACACGGCGGATGCGCGCGCAGAAAGATGGCAAAAATACAATTTGTTTCACCGGTTGCCATGGTTATCTCAGTGTGGTTAATTTGCAGTTGCGGTGTTAATTAGCGATTTTGTCAGCTTACTGTCACATTAAACTGTAATCAGAAAAAGTGTTTATATGCTATAGACCCTAGAGTGTCTGTGGTATAAAGGCTGGGACGAATTTCGAATTATAAATATGTACACTTTATGTTGAAAGTATAGACCGTCGAGATTTCCATTGAAATATTCTTCAAAATGAGAGCTGGTGAATTGTGAAAAATGAATTAAACAGTAATCCGACAATGCGGTTATATGCTATAGACCCTAGAGTATATGTGGTATAAAGGCTGGGACGAATTTCAAATTATAAATATGAACAATCCATAACGTTAGCTCTCTGGCTCATAGCTCAGCGGACAAGAATACCTCCCGTTGCAAAGTCGTAGCTATGGTCCGTCCTATTTATGTGAAAAACTTTATATTTGGATTGTAAAACGCATGAAAATATAAATTAATGATCTTAATTTATTTTTGCTTGGCAAGTGACCGTGGTATAAGCGGGATATTGCCCTTTGAGGTGTCAAAAACATGTTTGATCGATCGTAATCACAGGGGACTACTATTTGAGGGAGATGAACTCAAACAGAGTAGCCTATGAATTTATTAAGCATGCAATACAAATAAGAAAAAGCATAATCATTAAAGTATTTGAATTGTTTTATTATGTTGGCAAGCAAGAAGTAGAATAAATGGGATAATCAGTCTTATTAAAAGGGTTTGTGCAACCAACCGCAAAACAAGACATGATTGCGGCTCTTGTCGCTCTCGTCTCTTTCTGCCATCGACATGCGTGTAGAGCGGGGAGAGACATAGAGTGACGTAGACTGATAATCCCTTTATACATACATCGTTATCGACTTGTTCATTATATGCATGTGCCCGCTCGTTATTATACATTACCATTGACTGTATTATTATTATTATGTTTATTTTGCGTGGGTTTATACAGATGGGTGCACACAACCGGATTCATTCATTATTTTAAACACTCACTTGCGGTTGAACTATGTTTTCTCACGATCACACCATCAATCCTAAAATGTATGGGCTAGTGTACGATGTCTGTGTCAATAAAATATGTGTTTTCTGTACAGTGTTTGCAGATGAATTGATTTAAAAGTACTTATTACCGCTGTATCAGCTGTTCTTTCCCAAACAATTTAACCAACGTTATCATTTCTGCTGGCTGTTCTGCAACAAACAAATTTCTCCTACAGGGGATTAATAAAGTTGTATCTTATCTTATCTTATCTTGTTTACCCTAAAACGAGATTTTGTTTTGGATGGCTGGGATATACTTTGCTCGAGTTTATTAATGTTATTATTATTATTATTATTATTATTATTATTATTATTATTATTATTATTATTTTAACGCATGGCATAGCTACAGTGTCCATTCATGCAGCCCCCATTGAAAAAAATTATCCAGAATCCACATGCTATTTCTTTGCAGTTTCACACATATGAACAATCTTTGACATTATAATATTTCAATTAGGCTAATCGTTTGCATGTTTGTGTGTATAGCCTACATTTGCGTAAGCTTATGTTACAGTTCGGACCTGCCTAGGAACGTCAAAATAGCAACAACAACTGCGCTATCCGCTAGGGCATTTAGACCAGGTCTGCGCCGGTCAGTGGCACAATTGCAAAATGTATCATTAAGATAGTATCATTTGCGCCGGATCACGTCTCTGCTTTTCGTGGCAAAGTGTAGTGGCCGAAGTTTGCTGCGGGGGAAAATCAGCTCAGACCCAGATGCAAACTTTTAATGATGCATGCGTCTGTGGGTACTGGGTGCAAGATAGGGCCCAATGTCTTCATGTGCCAAATTTTTTAATGTAAATCGTCCTCTACTCGAGTCGAATGTGATTCATCAGGCCATACCCAACGTTGATTGATTGTCCAACCATATACAATGTATGTTTGGATCTATGATATATATCCATGATGCCTACTTTTCCTACTTATGCATGGTTTAAATGCTTCATAATAATCACTGACCGTCTCTTCCAACACATTCATTTCACAAAACCTGAAAACAATGTGAGTGTATATACTAATCAGCATATGCTTACAATTTGAAAGAATATATAGGCTACTATTAGCCTTATATCTAAAAAATAGACTAATATAATATACCGTCATAAATATAACACATCTGTGAGATCAGACAGGGGCCGGTCTGATTACCATATTCACATCCCATCATGACAAAACCTGCGCTGATAAAGAGACTGTAGAAACTTCAATTTTAAATACATGTAAATAATGCATTACAGCGTGCATAACAAATTTTCAGTTTAGCAGAACAGTAGAAATCCACTCTTGAATTCAAACGGAGAGAATAATTTCACCAGCTTGAGTGCTATGATATGACAGCTGCTGACACAGTTTGTGTTTAACTTTTTTCAGATAATCTTTGTTTCCTTTTAGTCTAAGAGCTAGAATGTTCTCTTCTTCAACGAAAATGAGTGGATAGTGCCAGAGCCATTACACAGAGGGGTTATCAAACAAACAATAAAGACATTTATTGAAAGCAAAACATCATTCAGCAAATTGCACACAGAAGACTGAGCCAATATGCTGAGTGAAAAAAATATTCCTTCCTTCTTGAAGCCAAGCAAGGCTGTGGTATCACTCATTAAGCCCCCCATCTTCATAATGCTGTGGTATCACCCATTTAGCACCCCTTCCTCCCCATGCTGTGGTATCACCCATTTAGCACCCCTTCCTCCCCATGCTGTGGTATCACCCATTTAGCATCCCTATGCTCCTAAGGCTGTGGTACCACCCATTTTGCACCCCCATTCTTCCCATACTGCGGTATCGCCCATTTAGCACCCCCATCCTCCTAATGCTGAAGTATCACCCATTTAGTACCCCTTCCCTCTCATTGCTGTGGTATTATCCATTTATTCATTTTTTTAAGACACAACATATCTACTATTGAAGATGTAGTACACTGAATGTCTTTCTATGGATGACTGGAATCATCAAGGATTGGAGATTCACCCCTGAGTGAGAGTGATTAATCAAACAGCAGGAATGATTGTCTAGTGGTCGGCCAACAGTACAGGCTCTGAGTGAGCAGGGCGTCTCACCTTCTTAGGCTTCATGTACCTTTTGACCAATCATGCGGCTTGAGGCGGGAATCTGTAAGCGTCTGATTGGCGAACATAAACTCTGCCAGCGCTGGTTGTTTCAAATCAGTGCATTGTGGACAGTTTAGAAATGTTATTAAAATCAGATTTTGAAAGTTTGAAAGACGATGACCAGTTTATTATTGCTATTTTTACATTCACAACAATTGTTTTTGATGTGTGTGTGTGTGTGTGTGTGTGTGTGTGTGTGTGTGTGTGTGTGTGTGTGTGTGTGTGTGTGTGTGTGTGTGTGTGTGTCTGTGTGTCTGTGTGTCTGTGTGTGTGTGAGTTAGAGTCTGTGTGTGGTTGTGTGTGTGAGTTAGAGGGTTTGTGTTTGAGAGTGTGTGTGTGTGTGTGAGTAAGAGGGTGTGTGTGGGAAGGCGAGCACAAGAGGATCCCCAGAGGAGAAACATGTAGGAGGTGGGATGGAGGGGGGATGGAGAGATGGAGGGATGATGGAGGGATGAGAAGAGAGACAGGTCGCAAGAGACCACCGCTAATCACAGGGACTCATCTGCCTCCCTCACCCGGGCTCCTCAAGGGAGAGGGAAAGAGAGAGACATACAATTATGTCAATCGTTTCTTTGTGCCTGTGTCTATGGGTGTGTGTGACACACATTTTAAATCAATCATGTCGATGATATATGTAATGGATGTGGAAAGTCATGTGTGTGCGTGGGAGGTGTGGTTTTGTGATACAGCTCGTGAACTTGGACCTTTCCTGTTGTGCAGCCATCTGACACCTTATCACTGACAAATGTCACACACACACACAGACACACACACACACACACACACACACACACACACACACACACACACACACACACACACACACACACATACAGTATACAAGCACAAACACCCACGCAGAGACCCAGTCAAGTTTTATACAGACAAAAACATACATTGCAATCAAACACACAAATACACAACCACAGTAGAACGCATCCCAAAACACAAATACAGATTAAAACATGCACTAAACCTACCAACACACACACACTCATACTGTCAAAACTAAATGTAGCATTCAATGTAAAGAAGCCAGCTGGTTGGGTAGCTGTGTGTGTGTGTGTGTGTGTGTGTGTGTGTGTGTGTGTGTGTGTGTGTGTGTGTGTGTGTGTGTGTGTGTGTGTGTGTGTGTGTGTGTGTGTGTGTGTGTGTGTGTGTGTGTGTGTGTGTGTGTATTGGTGTGTGTGTGTGTGTGTGTGTGTGTGTGTGTGTGTGTGTGTGTGTGTGTGTGTGTGTGTGGCTTGGTATGTTTGGGGCTGTGATAACTGGAATTATGGATACTATGAAACGTGAATATTTGTGGATGTGTGTGCCTGGGTGTCTTTGTGTGTGTGTGTGTGGGTTAGTGTGTGTGTATGGGATATGCATTAGGTAATAGAAGTGTGTGTTGTCCTGTATAGTCACACAATAACCATCAATGTTTTGCATTTCCTTCCTGGTAATCCTTATTTAATTAAAGTTTTTAAGCTTCTTTACTGGCAGATTGGTAGCATTTTCTTACAGCTAGCTGCAAAACCTTCTCCCCTGTACATACAGCTAACTAGGCTAACTATAGCTAGCCTGTACTAACTGCTACCATACTCTCTGGCACGCAACTTGCCCAGACCATCATAACGAGGAAACATGATGATGAGCCAGGGTGGGGATGTGGAGGCTATCGGCAGTGAAATGAGTCGGTTGGTTGGGGGCCGGTGTCCGCTGTACTCCCCAGGGACCGGTGCAAACAATCGCTGCCTGTTCCTTATAAAAGCTCTGAGCGATGACTGTGGATTTCCTATGCACAGTCCGTCTCTTTCTCGGGAGTCGCTAAAGAATCGCGAGTATAAGGAAACGGAAATTGGTTGACCTATTAGGCTATACATTTATCCTAGCTGACCTGTGTACTTTTTATCTTTTGTGTGTGTGTTTGTGCATGCACATGTGTGTGTGTCTGTGTGTGTGTTTTCTGAATACCGAAATAATGACAATGCATTGTAATCAAAATATAGGGCCCTATTTTAACGATCTCAAACGCAACTGGGAAGCGCCAAACGCAAGTAGCTTTGTGGGTGGTTCTATGGCGATGTTGCTATTTTACCGGCGGATAAATGACTCTTGCGCCCGACGCAAATCTACAAAGGATTGGTCTGAGGTAGCCTAATCATCCGTAGGTGTGGTTGGGGCGTAACGTGTAATAAACTAATGAGAGTGCCTTCTCTCATCCCCTTTAAGAGCCATGACCGCATTTGAATCAGACGAGTTGATATTTTAACAGTGCGGTTGCAGTCTCTGATGAGACAGATGCATGACCACATGAAGTTTAAACTTCAAATGGCTCAGTTTATGGTCAAATAATATGGCCCAATTCATATATGGAATAGCGTTTTCTTCAGAAATAAAAAAACTTCAGCAATACTTCAGAGTCCTCAAATAATTTTCGGCAAAGACAACTTAACACACATAGGCTATGATATGCGGTAACTGTGGTTATATTTAATGATATACACAATGCATTAACAAACGTAGTTTCTTACCAGTATTGTATGGATTATCGTTATCGACTTGTGTTCCTAAGATGCATGTGTCCCCCCGTTAATATACATTGCCATGGAATGTATTATGCGTTACGTGTTTAGTTTGCATGTGTTTAAACAGATGGACGCATACACGCGCGCCCGCATTCATTCATTCTTCTACACATACACACAGGCGCGTCCACATTCATTCATTCTTTTTAACACTCACTCGCGGTAAAACAATGTTTTCTCACGATCAAATCAAACTCATCAATCCTAAAAGTTATGGGCTTGTACACGATGTCTGTGTTAAGAAAATATGTGTTTGCTGTACGGTGTTTGCAGATGCATTGATTTAAAAGTACAACTTATTACCGCTGTATCAGCTGTTCTTGTGTGGAATACAAGAATGATTCTAAACGGTTAGCCACAAGAATGTGTGGCTAGGTAGATGAGAGAAGCAAAGTGTATGCACGAGGTGCACAAGCAACATTATGCATGCACCCTTAAAATAGCATCTGAACAACGCGCCACTGCCTTTAAACCAGGTATTTCCTGGTTTGTGGCGGAATCGATTTCTGAATCTGCAAAATAGCACCAGGGAACGTTTGCGGCAAGATCATTCCCTAATTTACCGACGCGTGGCGGTGAAAAGAACGCTCTGCGCCAGTTGCAAACTAGCAACTATACATGCGTCTGTGTAGAAAGTCAATTGCGCTGGATGCAAGACCCGCTGGGCCCATAGCGTCTCTGACATGCCGCAGGTGGTAGCGGTAGAAAAATGTCTCACAGGGGAGTTATAAGGGTTTATCTTTCGTCAAATAATTGGCTATTTTATGAATGCGACTTTAATGTAACTGCATTCATGCGCAATTACAGTAGTAACAATGTGCAATGCTGTGTCTTCTCCCCCTATTCTTATCGCCTTTGCCTTGACGTCAGAGCTCATTGTTAAGGATGTAAAATAGTGAGACACAAGCCAGCTGCAAGCATTGTAATGGCTAGTTATTAACCCATATATGTCTGTTGTTGTGATTTTTTACTACAGGCGGTGGAGACAAATCTGGCGTCCAAAGATAGTCACTGGGTGTTTGTCAATGAGGTAAGCCCTCTTTTCAGTCTTCTGTATCAACATGTGTCCATTAGGTCTACACACTCCCGCCATTCTGGATTGTCCTCAATTTCCTGGGCTGATTCATAGTGAACATGGCCCTGGGCAGTGCAACACACACACACACACACACACACACACACACACACACACACACACACACACACACACACACACACACACACACACACACACACACACACACAATAATGGCTTAATCTCTGTCTCCCGCTCGCTCGCTCTCTCTCTCTCTCTCTCTCATATATATATATTTAGTATATGCTACACGTGAACCTTCTAAGATGGCGCAATTTGATTGGTTCGCCATCTTGGGATATTGGGCAATATCCCATGATTGAGATCTCAAACTCTGGATATTGGGCATTATCCTGTGATATAATGGGGACCGCACGTGACGGTCGTCTCGTCACGCTAATAAAAACAAATAAGCCGCTAATAAAAAACAAATAAATCCCAACAAAATGTGTTATCTTGTTTATTTTTGGGGTGGCTCCGTGAATTGTGGGGAATAGCCCCCTTGACATTCGGTCTCGGGGGCTATTTCCAACTATTCATCTCGCCTTCGGCAAATAATCGTTAAATATATATAGATATATGAGACACAAACACACACACACACACACACACACACACACAGAAACAGCCACAGTCTATGCATACATCCAGCTAAAGTATCCCCTTGAGGCGTTGGGCCCCTGAGCACGGCCACATCTTTGCTTCTATCTCACTTCATTAAGTGCAAACCACAGCCCTGATGTTGTACCAGCAAACGGGTCCCCAGTGAGTGCGGGGGCAGCACATTTCTGGACGTAGAACCAGTTCAGCCTCGTTTCATGTCACTTTGACACAATCGCATTGAAACCCCATTCCGACCAAATCCATGTTGTTGGCACTCTGAGAACAGGTTCAACCCTCCATGTTCGGTGCAACAGCAGATGAAATCACCTGGTGTTGATTCCCTCTCTCTCTAGCTGAGATGAAAAGCCAATTGCTGCCGGAGTTCCCTACTTTTGAGAGAGCGGGAACCAGAGCACAAAGTCTGCCAGAGGTTTTTGGGCCCAGTTCACAGTACTTCTCACTCACACGATGGTGCCCTTCCAGACCGTCTGAGAGTCGGCAGATAAATGATTTACAGGCGCCCGCCCAGGCGGTTGACCTTTGTGTCCGGGACAGCCGCACATTTACTCCCTGCCGTGTGTATTGCTGACATAATGAAGACGTAGCGGAAGCCTGATCCCCATCTCGGCGCGCTGACATTCAGCTTCCTACGAGGAAGAGGCGGAAGAATGTCAGTTCACCGAGTCGCTTCCCATCTCTGACAGAGTGTGTTTATTTTCTACGGATTGACACCTCAGCTTCACCCCAACAGTGTGTATAGTTAAGTGGTCTTTGTTGAGCGTGTCGACACCTCCCGCTGCATTGGTTTCAATAGCCAGGGATATGAGCATGTAATTATCTCCCCTGATGAAGCCTGGCACGTGAAAAGCACCTTTCAGGGACCTTTCCTTATTTACCAAAGCCCTCTAACTGCTTACTCACCATGTCAAGTAGGTTTCCCAATTTGTCATTTTGTAGGAAAGCTTTGAGCTTTATTATGCAAGGAAAGGCAAGGCAACTTTATTTATATAGCACTTTTCAGACAAGGCAGACTCAAAGTGCTTCACATATAAACATTGTCATACAATAAAATAAAATAATAGATAGGTAAAAGAAAACATATGCAAGAAATGAGTAAAATAGAAAGTGCAATGTATTTAAGAGAAAATTAAATTGAAAGTTAAAAAGGCTTTTTAGTAAGTAAAATTGAAAGTGCAATGTATTTA
Source organism: Gadus chalcogrammus (assembly GCF_026213295.1). Taxonomy (NCBI): domain Eukaryota; kingdom Metazoa; phylum Chordata; class Actinopteri; order Gadiformes; family Gadidae; genus Gadus; species Gadus chalcogrammus. The sequence continues at coordinate 20,437,718 of NC_079429.1, read as the reverse complement.
AGATCAGATCAACAGTCTCTCTGGAACCCAAGTCGGGACTACAACCCGACCTAAAGGACAATATTCTAGGACTCTAACCCAGCTTCTAGGACTCTAGCCCAGACCAAAGGCCTTATTCAACAAAACTCAGGACTCTAACCCTTATACACAAACTCAGGACTCTAACCCTTATACAAACAAACTCAGGACTCTAACCCTTATACAAATACAAACTCAGGACTCTAACCCTTATACAATATTCTAGGACTCTAACCCAGCTTCTAGGACTCTAGCCCAGACCAAAGGCCTTATTCAACAAAACTCAGGACTCTAACCCTTATACAAACTCAGGACTCTAACCCTTACAAACTCAGGACTCTAACCCTTACACAAATACAAACTCAGGACTCTAACCCTTATACAAATACAAACTCAGGACTCTAACCCTTATACAAACAAACTCAGGACTCTTAAGTTCAAAAGTTAAAAAGGCATTTTAGTAAAATAAAGGTAAAGTATTTAAGATTTAGCAGAAAGCTAAAGCAAACATAAAAGTCTTCAATCTTGTTTTAAAGGTGCTCAGAGTTGAGCACCTTATTAAAAGGTAGTTTGTCTTCCTTTATCTGATATATATCTCAATATTTGGCAAAAACCTGAACTGGTCTCAATCAATCCGTTAGGTTAAGCTTTAAAGGCAAAAAAGCTTGCTACTTCTTTGATTTAGCTTGAAGATTTATGAAACATTCATGCCATATTGAATAGGGCTGAGCACAGCTGCCAACCAAGAACCAGTTAGTGTATTTCTCTTTAATGGTTTCTCCTTTGGTTTACCATCTTCATAAAAGTGTGTGGATGACTGTTGCACTGTTCAAATACAGTATATAAAACATTACAATAAAATAATTATTATTGCTTACTCTCATGCTGTCATGGTTGAGCATTGAGGACATACAAAGGATGTGGCCAAAACCCCTGACCAATAATAACATGTTCCATCATATTTGATTATGAGGATATTTTCCTTGACTTATTGAGTGTATAAACCTACAGTTATCTCTGCCATCTGGACTCACACTGCAAAGACCAAACAATAGTGATGGATTTCATGTTTTTTTTCCTTGATTCAGTTGGCGTCGGTCAGTTCGCCAAGAAGAATCGTTCAGCATCGTTTGTTCGTTCAGTCGCGTTTCCGGTAGCGGTGAATTGAATCATAGAATACACCGTTCTCAGCTGAGTCAGTCAGACTCAGCTCCTCCCTCATTCTCACTCTCAAACGATCGTGGAAGTTGGTCATCAATCAACACAACATTACATCTTTAACCAAACGCAGCGGGATTGGGGGGGGGGGGGGGCGGGGAGGTGTAGTTGATTATTGGATGTTTAACATATCAGCAAGATGAGATGAACGAGAGAGAAGAATCAGTTCGGTTCGTTCTTGTTAAATATTTGTTATTTCGAACTGATTCGGTCGCAAACGACCCATCACTACCAAACAACCGTTTAGAATCGAATGAGGTGACTCCCAGAATCATTCTTCGCCTCTTCGCCCTTCTCCAAGGGCTAATCTCTTTTGCTTTTGCAGCATTTCTCTTTGTCATCACAGAAGAAACCCTAGCGTTTTGGCAGCAGGAGAGATCAAAAAGGTGTCACCAGATGAGCGTTACGCTCCAATACCTAGAGTGTGCTGATGGTGCTGCGCTGTACAGCGTGGTCACGTCGCCAAGGGGAAACGGACGCCTCCAGACAACGGGGACTAAATGCTTGTCGACCGCGAGTAGTGTTGCCTTGCTCAGAGATATATCCTATAAATGGTAGTGGGACAGCTGCGATGGCTCTTCACAGCTTTATTCTATCAATCTTTGAACTTTTACTATCCAACGCTGCACCTTATCTGATCCATACGAGTCCATTTCATCATTATTTCATCCATCCATCCATCGATTCATCCTCATGTAGGGGATCACAGCAGGGGATCACACACACACACACACACACACACACACACACAAAACCATTGATACGCATCGCAATCGCAGAGCTCCCACCCGTGTGACTTAAAGTGGAGGAAGGCGACCAAAGCATTGGGCACCAGGGAGAAAGAAACTCACTGGAACACAAGAAGGACAGGGGGGGAAACTTAATCTAAAATCAATCCTGGGGCCCTCTGAATGGGAGGGACTCTGACCGCCACCCTGGGGCCCACTTAGCCTGGTTCTACCAGACTCTCGTACTTCACTTCATTTAATTTCATTTGTACAGAGAGTCTGGACCTAATCAATTGACAAACGTTAACTCACTTGAAGGCGGGTGTCTGTTGAAGTTTAAAATGATTGGATCTGCCCAGTGCCACTCTGGATCTGCCATAACCAATCGCTAACGTTTGGTTGTGACGTATGTCATGCGCCGGGAATCACGCGCAGGTTGTACACAAACCAAACAACTTGCGCGTCTGCACGAAAATGTCCGTCAACGACAGCTGCAGGTTTTGTTAGTCAAATTTAATTTATCAGGGAAAAATTGCACTTTGTTAATCAACTACCGACCTACAACAACAACTCAAACTGGCGTACGACTTTATCGTCATTGTTCTCAGACACGCCCTCTGTTCGCTGATTGGTGGCCGCTGTGGCGGCACCAGAAAACCAAATTACATTCAGCAGGTCCAGACCTAGTACTGAAGGGAAATTCAAATTGAGCGGAAGTACTTAGGCGGGCGGAGCCAGGCTAGGGCCCACTGGCTCTCTGGACCGTTCCTTGGAGCTGCTTGGCCTCCAGGCTGGGATAAATTCTACCCCCCATACTACCTTTGCTTCTTTATTTCACATCCAGCCCTCTTTTCTTTCCCCATCCACTCTTTTCCTCCCTAAAATATTTCCTTTTCTGTCTGCATCCTTTCTCCCCTACCTCTTTTTAACCTTTTTGCTCTGTCCCTCTCTTTCTTTCCGTCTCTCTCATTCCCTTCCTTGCAGTCTGTCTTCACCCAACTCCCTCTGTTCATATCTCCCCACCTCCCTTCCCCATTACCTCATCTCCTCTCTATCTCTCCCATCTAACCCCCCTCTCTCTCCCCCATGCCAGATACAATCCATTGCTCCAAACCTCTCTCTCTCTCTCTCTCTCTATCTAACTTTCTCTCTCTCTGGCTCTCTCTCTCGCTCTCTCTCTCTCGCAACGTTTTTACAGTGCCAAATATGCCCGTTTTATGGCCACCTTTTGCCCGGCATGGTCTGCACGTTTACACTGGCCGATGTAATACACCGGCTTGATTTCCACCCTAATTTACAATCTCGGACCCTACACACATTGGCGGTTTCATTTAGATGTAAATGCGATTAGACGGCTCTGGGGTTCCAGGGGTGGGACTTCGGTAGAAATGATGCTGCATTGACTAGATAGAGACAACGCAGCGATATCAACATGAGTAGTTCTAACTGGAGAGACGGTGAAATCTGGGAGATGCTGACACTCATGGGAGACAAGGGGATGCAATCGCATTTAACACCGACAGGGAAAGATGTTGCGAAATACGAGAAAGTACCAGAGGAACTTTCCTTAGGAGGCTTTTGTCGGGATCAAAACAATGGTCTGCAAAATAACATGTTCGCGTTTTTCACTTGTAAATAGTTAATCGCGTTTGTAGCCTACAGTCAGATGTATACTCGTTCTTGCATGCGAGTTTCTTGAATCATGAAAAAGTAAAAACATTCAAAGTATGCACAATTTTCTAAAGAGCTCTACTCTCCGTGCGTAGCCCCGCCTTCTCCAGTGAACCAAGAAAGCTGGCACCTTGAAGAAGGGGGATTTTACCTCCTCGGTTTCACACAGGCAAGACAGTGAAATTGAAGGGCATGCTAAGCCGCGACCGAACCGGCTTGGCAGTGTAAAAATGCCTTCTCTCTCTCTCCTTGGCCTGGCTATGCCCATATGAGCCTTGTCCAGTTTTCCCACCAATGTGCTTGACTGTCCCATCCTTCAGAGAAGATGGGGCTGTAAGCTGCCTGTAGGCTGCCTGTAGGCTTGGGGAACACAAAGAACCACCATGGCCATTTATTCTTCACACTTTAAAAGATGCATTCAAAGAGCAGAGTTGGGGAGATGCGGGGAGAGATCCGGAGAGGGGAAAAATCTAGGTTCACAACGGAGGAGGGAGACAGGGAGGGGTGGATAAAGAAAAAGAGAGAAATTAGATAGAGAGATAGAGGAAGAAGCAAGCCATTTTGAGAGGGAGTGATGGAGGGACAAAAGAGAGATGGAAAGAGCAAGGGAAGAAAAGCAGCATGGGGAGTAACTCACCTCAGCTCAGAGAGAGAGAGAGAGAGAGAGAGAGAGAGAGAGTGAGAGAGAGATAGAGACACACACACACACAATGCAAATGGCCACCATAGTGTCAATTAAGAACACTGAACCTCTACAGAGGAGAATTAATCCTGAGCAGAGGTGAGGAGGTACAACAAGGACAAGAGATGAGTTGAGACGTAGTGACAGGCAATGTCGAAACAGGAGGAGAGGAGCATTTTTATAAAAGCTATATGAATGTGTATAAAAGATACATGAACATGCACACCCATGAACAGATTGTCAGGTCGGGTTTATTGATGTAGCTCTTTGTCATAGTTATTTGGTCTAGGGAGTTTCACAGGACCACATCTTAGATTCAATATTTTAGGGACCCCCCAACCAAAACCTAGTCTTGATTGTGCTCGGTGGCGAGAAGTTGAGGGGGGAAGAGGAGCAGTTGGTGCAGGAGTAAAGGAGATATTCGATAAAGGGAAGTAGACTGTAGAGAAATTCCACAAGGGCAATATGTATGAAAGTAGTACAACTTAAATACCCAAAGTTTAGTTCACTTTAGTTCACATGTAAAATCTATTCTACATGTTATTTACGTACATTGTAGTAAACCACTGCATTCCTGGCTGTGAAGAAAACTCCAAGAGCCATATCATCACAGAAATGTATCCGTCCAGTGTTCTGCTGCTAGAATGTATGATAAGTTAACATCAAAGCTTTGAGCATAATATCCCATAAACCACTTGAGATAACCTAGCTTATGAAATACACCAGTACATCATGGTTTCTACTACCTTTTTTTATTTCTTTAAGCCAATTTTTGGATTCTTATGAATCCTCCAGTTCCTGTGTGGGTTTGTCGCCGTTGTGCGGTTGATCTAAATGCTTTTTGACTCGTCTGACATATTCCAGTTCCACTCACTTCACTTTAACATTGCTTCCTTCTGAACGCATCTTCTGCTGTAGCAAACAAGCTTCTATGTTCGGTTGATAAGTGCGAGGAAATTATCTGAACTCTGATTGGTCTTGTCTACATCTCAGAATATGGTGTTTTGCTGATGTCCTCAGCTCAAAGGTCTGATGGATCGCTTCTATTGGAGAATTGGTTTTTCAACCGGGAATGTTTCTCAAGAAATGATGTATTACAGTATTTATGCTAAAAAACATTGGGGAATTTGCAAATGTACATTGCTTAAAATATCAATGCTTTTTGTTGCTGTTGTTGGGCTTAAAGTCATAGGCCAAACTCAGGAAAATCGTCCTTTTGACTCTTTACAAAAAATGTATCGCTAAGCAAAGAGAGCAACATGCCTAGATGTTGTACAGTCTACCCATTTGTTATTAGGTGAGTGCTGTACTATTCCAAAGCTTTCGTATCTAATTATGTTATTCATGTCTACTCCTTAAGGCACGGCTGGGGTAAACCAGCCATCAGGGTATAATTTGCTACTAGGAAATAATAGTTACGTTTTCCAGGAACCGAGCAACAAGCGATGGATTCCTATCCATCACTTTCAAACATTCTCCACAGCAGCTTGTAGGGAATCGCAATTTAAATTGTCGACATGTTTCATTCATATTTGTATGTCAGATTATTTTTTTAAATATAGGATTACTGTAAATCCATGCTGGTGTAAACATTACTTGACATTCTCCCATAATGTTTCACATAATTTGTGCGCTTTGCTGCATCAATTACTTGGTTTAGCTCTTATCCAATCCTAAAAAACATTTTGATCACTAGATTATAAAAAATGCGAGGTTTGAAAATGGGTGTTTGCTAAATAGCCTCATAGCGCTACTACAGCAGATTGATACCAGCAACATAGCGGTGGATTATGGCCTTCTCCCTGGTCCATGTACTGTACGCTATTGGCTGATACATTCAACGCTGTTCACATACTAGCTCTATTTCAGCTCTGTTCTTCATTGATATGCACAAATTATTATGGCTATTACCTCTCATCCCCCATTATTCCTTTTTCCTTATTGGACAAAATATATATATATAAGTATTTCACTGTCACTAATCACTGATGCATGCCGGGCATTACTGTAAATTTTTCAACATTTTGTTCACCCCATTTTCAAGGAGATCAGCGACACAGAGATCCTGGAGCTAACCCACAGTGCACTTGGGCGCATGACGGTGGCCAGGCAGATCTTCCCCGTGGTGAAGGACAGCCCCCTGCGCTGCATCCGCCACAACAACCACCGCATCTCCTCCCTGCTGTGCGACCCGCAGGAGGGCTACCTGAAGAACCTCGAGGTACACCTCCGCCTGCACCACCTCACCCCACCTGCTACTGCAGAAGGAGGTAGTCTTACACCACCTGACCCCATCTGGGGCTGCAGGAGGAGGTCTCCATCTACCTGCACCACCTGACCCCACCTGCTGCTACAAGACCCCGATACATGCTGAACGAGCGATTGTGACTGCGTAACACCATAAATCGCAAGTGTATTCATCGGTGTGTGTGTGTATATGTGTGTGCGTGCGTGTGTCTTTGTGTATTTGGGTGTTTGTATGTGTGTGTGTGCGTGTGTGTCTGTTTGTGTTTGTGTGTGTGTCTGTGTGCTCCTGTGCCAAACCAATGGTAGGTTAAACTAAGGAGAGTTTGAATAATGAAAGCTTGGTGCGGCTGGGTTTGAGGACAAGATGAACTAAAGATTTTGGCGGCGCTACATCCACATGGGAGGGTCTGTGTTTTGGGCCTGGAGAGACGATTGGAGGATGCTGGGTAATCAGGGATCAACATTAGTGGTTCAATAATCAGTTCCTACTCCTTTAACACAAACTCCTATATTCAACAGTTCCATGTTCTATTTTCCTCATGTGCAAAGTTCATTTCTTCAACAAATAACAGGGAATCAAAGACGAACAAATTTGGTTGGCCGCTCACTCCTCATTCCTAACTCTGCTGTGAGAGGACCCTGGAGACTGAGGAGAGACTGTCACTCTTTATGTAGGTTTGGCTTGATTAGTGAGTCAATTAGAATGTCTCCTCTATGACCTCCCCTCAGCTACACTCAGGTGCTGAAGTCTCTCCCTAGACCATGGGCAGGGCATTAGCGACCTGGCAATCTCTACTGAATAAGCACTGATTCTAAAAATCCTCCACCATATCCAACCAGCGACTGATGAACCACACATTTGATCTGGTTACATTTCTAGTTACATTTCTATTTACTTACATCCTTGTTACATCTTTATTTAAATGACATGCTAATAACAATTAACAGTTCGATTTCCAGTTAAATTTCCGTTTAGTTCCAGCTCTATTTTCGGTGACATAACTAGTGACATTTTCAGTAAAAGGTCCAGTAGGTTACCTTACTACTTGCAGTTACATCCCACATTGATGTGTTCCTGCTGACCAAATGCTCAGAGCGAGGGCTCTAACGGGAGGACCTGTAGGGCTGTGGTGGCCGCGTGCTGGGGTTTGATCACATCCCATTTGGTTCCATTGCCATCTTGGCCTCCAGGTGATAGATACCCTCTCCCCTCCAAACCTTTCCTCTCGCTGCTCCAATATTTTGAATCAACTGATGCAACCTTCCTCCCTGCTCTCTTTAATTCTCTCTCTCTCTCTCTCTCTCTCTCTCTCTCTCTCTCTCTCTCTCTCTCTCTCTCTCCCCCTCCCCCTCCCCCTCCCCCTCTCTCTCTCTCTCTCTCTCTCTCTCTCTCTCTCTCTCTCTCTGCCATTAGGTTAAAACTAAGTTAAGACTAAATAGTAAGACTATAATTTACTCTAGCTATTTTTGTATAAAGTAACAGAAATATATTTTTGGGGCTAAAACCACGTATTATGAGGTTCTGGCTGTGGTAATGTCTACCTGATCATTTTTTACCTCTTTCTTTCTTGCATTCACACTCGAAAAGCATTCTGGCTTCCCCTCCTCACCTTCATTTTCACCTTCTTGCTCTATGATTCATGACCTTTGAAACTTTTATCTTTTTCTTCTCCGCCTCACATCTCTCTCTCTCTCTCTCTCTCTCTCTCTCTCTCTCTCTCTCTCTCTCTCTCTCTCTCTCTCTCTCTCTCTCTCTCTCAATAATGCATGGGGAACAGTGTGAATCACCCCGTGATGTCAGACTCCCATACGCTGGCTGACAGTTACTGTCAGTTTAATAAAGTTTTATTGTTCAAAAGACAGGCAGACTCCAGGGAATGGAAGCTGGCAAACTGTTGAGGTCTAACTCAGGTTCCTCATGTTTGAGGACATTTCGGAAGAAGATAAACACCCAAATTGAATTGTAAGTGGTTGTTGATGCCTGTCAATGTTAAATCTCACCCACTACCTCTGATGCTGCGTTTATAAGAAATAAATGACAAAAAGCTGTAAGTTGATTGGTACTGTGGCAGAAGAAAAACATGGTTCTCCTCTCCTTATCACTCTCACTCTCTCTTTTTAGTGTGCTTGTAAAGCAAGATTGATATCATGTGTATCATTATTTTGTTTTATTCTCCTCCCTATCTTTTGTAAATATCTACTCTTTTTGAGGAGTAAATACCAAACCCCTTCCAAAATAAGTATAAATGGCCAGATAAGCGTTTCCCCAAATAGACACGTGTCTGATTATGCAGACCCAATTCAGTCTGCATACTCCTCAGTACGGCCAATTTATGGGATTACTTTGGTCATTAAAGTTAGACTTTTTATAATGGAAGTCATTGTGGAAAAAACGCTGACTTCAACCATTCCAAAGGGGAACAACTCATGGCTGTCGAAGTTGGTATACGTATAGAAACCGCGCTGAAAGATCCCATATCATGCTTTATTAGGCTTAATAATTGCTACTACTAGGGCTACTAATAGAATAGGGTTACATGCCTGTATGTTAAAAATACTCCTTAATATTCTAACACTCACTCATTTCTGCAAAACCAATTTCGGCGTCTTTCAATGTTCTGTTTTGTATCGTGACGCCTTAAGGCCTCCTCCCGAGTAGCCCAGTCTGCTGTGATTGGTCAGCACGCCCACTCTGTTGTGATTGGTCGATCGCTATGCACATGTATCAGAGAATTCACCACCCGAGAAGTTGTAAACAATGTGGGTAGCACATGTCAAGTCACCACATGTCAGGTCGTCCGTACTTCTCCCCTCTAAAGTCCTTGTATCTCATCTCCTCCTCTGTATTAATCTCATGTGTTGGCCTCTCCTCTCTCCTCTATCCTCTTCTCCTGTCCCCCCCCCCATCCTCCCTGCCCCCCCCCTGTCATTGTGTTAATGTATATCTGTATATCTGTGTGTGTGTGTGTGTGTGTGTGTGTGTGTGTGTGTGTGTGTGTGTGTGTGTGTGTGTGTGTGTGTGTGTGTGTGTGTGTGTGTGTGTGTGTGTGTGTGTGTAAGTGTGTGTGTGTGTGTGTTTGTGTGTCTGTGTGTGTGTGTGTGTGTGTGTGTGTGTGTGTGTGTGTGTGTGTGTGTGTGTGTGTGTGTGTGTGTGTGTGTGTGTGGGTGTGTGTGTGTGTGTGTGTGCGTTGCCATTGTTTATGTTTATGCTGCAACCCCAATCCTCAGGTTACAACTGACACTGCGTCCGATCTGGTCAAACAAACCCTGCTAGCAAAAAACACACGCTAGTGGCAGTTAGACACGCTATTGGGAATCTCTCCTTTTAAAATGTTCACTCGGGTTGAGTTCAAATGTCTTCCACAAATTGTCCATCGTCACATAGACGGAAAACATTGAACCAACTGTACCGCTCAATACTCAAATGGGATGATAGCTAGACTTATCTGCATTGCCTCTATATTGAAATGCTGACGTATGTTACACATCCATCCTCAGCCTACATTCAGCAGACTCCCTCCCCAGACACTTTACACTTAAACTACTTTACTGCGCGTCATTACTTATTAAAACTTATTACCACTGTTTCAGTTTAGTTTATTATTATTTATGTTATTTAATTGTTTTTATATTATTATTATTTATCATTGTGATCTATTGATGCTGCTACTTATTTTTACGTATTTTTATTTTTACTTATCTTTATTCCCTTTATCTTGTATTGTTGCTGCAAAGTGGCTGGTGGGGAACTGAGCACAACAGTACAATAATTGTATTGTTTTGTTTTGTACACAACAGTACAATGATTGTACTGTTGTGTACTTGTACAATAAGATTTTAGTAATGAAATATTTAGTAGTAAAAGTAATTGTGATTGTGATTCTCTGGTCTCCCTGCTCCAGGTATCCAACCTCTACCTGTACGACAGCGTGTTGATGCTGGCCAACGCCTTCTACAGGAAGTTGGAAGACAGGAAGTGGCACAGCATGGCCAGCCTCAACTGCATCAAGAAGACCACCAAGCCCTGGAACGGAGGCTGGTCCATGCTGGAGACCATCCAGAAGGTAAGGACCTTGTGACAACCTTTCACTAATTATTATCTAGATTCTACCTAAGTTACTTTTCAGGAGCTACCTGCTGGGGCTATTAGAGCATCTTGTTGGAGGAGGCCTAGCAGATATAATAATGTGGACAATCGGGTACAAACCCAGAAACTTTTGTTGAAGAGACGACTACCGTACAACTAGACAATCCTGCCACTTGAAAAAACCAACAAATTAATTCAAAAATAAACTCAAGCCTTTTCCAAATAGAACCAAATGAACCATAGTGCAGAATAGTGTAGTGGCGATGGTTTTCCACTCCGAGAGAGAGAGCTACAGGTTTCGAAGCTAGTAACAGCTAATTTAGGTTTCCTAGAGCAAGATGCCCAGAAGCCCTCCCTGCACCCTAATGACATGCATCTGAGATAAGTGCAAGGCCTTTTGCGATAAAAGTGTCTGCTAAATGACAAATCAATTGCAAAAATCCATAGGAACAACACGCATGCATACAGATCACGTGTTAAACAAAGTGATTAATGACTTATGAACTTAGTCTTCAATACCAGGCTGGTTATCTTACTACATGGGAGGGTGTCCTTGTTAATCGCAGCGCCACTTAATGTACACACTTTGCATCTAAATTCAGATCCCTGTAAAGATAGTCCTGGCACGGGGATTGTGACAATCTTTTAGAAAACCATTAGTTATAAAGAAGACTCCCTGTTGAGGTTAATAATCAATACGTAAGTTATTTTTAATTATATCACTCCCCCTTCCTGTGATTAACTATACCAAGTAGTGGTCTGTGACAGAGCTTTCCGGTTGATCTATCCATCATGCATCTTCTTGTGAGCATTCCCACTTGGGATGCTACAAGAGGAGAGATAGAGCCATTAAAAATGGCTTAGAGACTAAACAAACTCACACCTGGTGGTAACATTTGGGCTCCTGTATATCAAAATAAATAGTTTATGAACACAATGCCCCTCTGAAGGAGGCAGTGAACGACGGGCTGGGCGCAGCGGGACCACCTCTGTGATTAAGAGCTGATTGGAACCAGGTGAGAGAGATTAATAACCAATGGTGGGCGCTTCCCTTCTGCCACATCAAAACACTTACATTATGCTAATTCACTGTGGATCTATTACATTTCTGTTTCAAATTCCTAGTAAGCAGATATTATTTTGATAAACGATTATCAAAACTTTTTGAATACCTGAACAATTGTTTTTTTCTGAACGATTATAAAGGTAGGCTTTCCCTCAGGATCGCAGACAAAACTATAGTTGTGCATAATTTTGCTTGAAGTGTGCTACTAAAAATATAATGGTGGGAGCTCAGCATGTTTCCTCCAAAGAGAGCCTTTGAATGTTGTTTTTAGCACTGGTAGGGAAACGGCAGTTGGTTATTGACTCTAATTGCTACCAGCTCTGTGGCAACTCGTCTACGAAACACTTCTCTTAACGTCTCTTACACAAACCACACCTGTTCCATCAGTTGACGTTTTGGCAATAAGCAAGTCATTTAATAAAGCGGTAGCAGCTCCTAAGCCACTTTTATTGAACGATCATTGTTATTTCTTGAGAACCCCACAGTTCTCCAGAAGCTGCTCCTGTTCTTGTACCGCTGTTCCTGTAAACTGTGTCCTCTTGTGATGCTGAGTCTCTTATTATTCTGATATTTTTATCTTTGGAGAAGAGAATATACCAGCTCTCTGCAACAAGGTGTATGCTTTTATTTTGAAAATATGCTTTCTGCTGGATGTTGATGTTAGGACATAAACTTCACACAAGATGAGATGATTGCACTCCCAAAGGATAAGTTCGGTTAGGCGTGGTTTAGTGAGGTCAAGTAAGGTAAGGTTTAGTTAGGTTAAGTTATATGAAACCATAAAGGCTTGGATCAGGTCAATAGGCTTGTATCAAAGAGTTGCAACATCAGCTCATTAAAGTATAATTAAACCCCTGTTTCAGCTCAAATCTCAACACTGCCATTAAACATTTTTCGAGGGGGGCTGAGAATTCTAGGAAGGAGGTGGGAGGTGTTATCCCCATGGTTACGTTCTCGCGCCAACGCATTTTTCAGTATGCATGGCTTGTATGGGTGTTATAATGAGCCATGTTCTAAGGTGAAATGTCCCAAACTACATGCAGTTATAATGGTTGTCTGAGCAGTTGAACCCTCTTTGACACAGCCAGCCCCTTTGACCCCCAGACAGACCTCGGCACACCGTGACACGAGCATAACCTCTCTGGCTCCACCTCACTTCTGGGGATTAATTTGAGTAACAGTGGCAAAATTGCATCGACTGCTTCAAGATCAAGGAAGTCGAACACGTTTAAAACCCCCCAATTTTTTGGTTAATTATGGGTCTGTAGGCACGCCCAGCCCCTTAATGAGCGCCATGAGACCCGCCTATGTGTTCACACACCGTAGTGATACAGAGATTTGGACCACGCCACGGGATGCAGCTCCTACCTGGCTCCTATTAGAGGCTGGAGGCCAACAGCAGCGACTAATGCCTGACGGAAACGCAGGCCGCAACCCGATCACCGCTAGCAACCATCTGTCATCGCTGGGGCCCTTTTTCTACATCTTCCCATCATTCATCCGGAGGTCTGGCGATTCTCATAACACCTTGTTTACCAAAGGCAGCGTGACTCCACAGCGAGCTCCTCTCAAAGCCAAAGAGCCTATCTGTTCAATTCCACCGTGGGGGAAATTGGAGCCGTGTTATTGGCATAACACGGCGACGTGTCACTGTGATCTGTGTTCACACGCCGCCAGCAGACCGGGTCGTGTTTCACGTCACAAGTGATGACACCCCTGCATATCGCTGCTCCCTGTTTGCTCGGATTGTGCTTACCTGGGTGAGATATGGAAGCATGGGGAGAACGCTCTCCCAGGAGAGAACAAAGTACAACCATTGATTTATGAATTGTGTTGAATACAATCAGTACTGAGTACAGTGTTCTGCAGCACACAGTAGCAGCCTTATCTTTTTCTACTTACCTACCTCTCTCTCTCTCTCTGCAGGGTAATATAACAGGACTGACGGGGTTGATGGACTTCAAAGACAGCGGCTCCAACTCTCATGTCCAGTTTGAGATCCTTGGATCCAGTTTCAGCGAGTCCTTCGGCAAGGATGTCAAGAGGGTGAGTGTGTATCTGTGCAAGTGTGAGTCTGGGTGCTTATGTGTGTGAGAAGGACTGAGGGTGAGAATATAAACGTGTGTGTATGTCTGCCCATGGTGTGTGTGTGTGTGTGTGTGTGTGTGTGTGTGTGTGTGTGTGTGTGTGTGTGTGTGTGTGTGTGTGTGTGTGTGTGTGTGTGTGTGTGTGTGTGTGTGTGTGTGCGGGTTAGCCTGTGCATACATTTCTGCTTACCTGTGTGTTTTGCATATTTTTGTAACTCTGCCACCCTCCTCTTGAACTTGTTGTACCTCTCCACTGGCCCAGGTTGTAAAACTCATTAAAGATACAGGTCCCCACCTCTGATTGGCTTCCATCTGTTAACTGAGATGTATTTAGCTTAGTGGGAAGAAAATTCAATGAAAATATGGTTATTGTTTGACTATACAGGACATCACAAACATTACTACTACCTTATGCATATCCCATGCGCACACACACACACACACACACACACACACACACACACACACACACACACACACACACACACACACACACACACACACCAATGCCACACACACAAATACGCACACAGGGTTTGTCATTTTTGTTAAAGTCTATACTTCAAAATTGTTTGTCACAAGGACACCAGGATGAAGTTTTGGACTCGATTTGGAGTGAAAGACATCCCACTGCGGTGAACTACGACATTGGGATGGGTTATGCAAGCTGTTGCTTCCCTAAAGCGTGGCGCACACTGTGCTGCCGTTGGCTGTCCTCTGGGGCCGCCCGCGCGGTGATGTTGTTGTTATGCCGAAGGAGATGTATGTCACTGTGAGTTGTCGTGGTATTGTCTACACTGAGAGATAGCAGTGCCTTTCTTCGGGGGTTAAGCGGCTTCGGCTATTGTAACCGAGTCTTTGAAGAATCTACTGGAAGGATATGTATTTCATATTATGTAAGGGGGTATGAACATAATGGAGTTGTCTAATTGCACAAATAGGAATGACATGGAAATGAATCTTTATCTTGTTGGGAGAATAGATTACTTTATTTAAATATTGACAGTAGCTTTGATATTGCTAACAAATGCTTCATTCATTAAAGAATCAATTAGGTTCTGTGTGTGTTGATTACAGCGAAAGATTTCTTCTTAATTATATCGGTTGTGATGGTGATTGTATCAGTATAGATTAAAGCTAATCATCCACTAGCTAATCTTAGAAAAACATTTTGATTCACTAATAAAAGCCACAAGAGAAATCAGCCTTTCCTCGAATCTCCCATCACACCGCTTATTCCCCTTTGTGCACAAAACGAAAGATGTCACCAAAGGTCAAATTAATTGCACATTCATAAATTCTTTACTGCTGTTCATAAATTGTTCCAGCAAATTGTACTAACCTGATTGCCTTCACGGTTGCTCAATGTTTTCAGTTGAATCCTCAACGTGAAATCAAGCATTATTTAATGAGCGAAAGTGAATTAATGTTTGTGTGGTCCGCGAGCTTTTGAACGCCGGTAATATATGTATGTGTCAGTGGTGCTATAGGTGTGCTGATGAATAATTGAATCAGGCCGAATTTATGTCCTACCAGATGGGGGCGCGACCTTTGATAATTGGGTCCCTCTGCCTCATGGAAATTATGCACACCCCTGATGTAAATATTAGGATTGATTTAAAATATAAACCACCCGACAGAAGCCTGCCTCTCATTTGATTTAAACATAAAGAATTTGAAGAACGGTGATCTGTTCCTCTAAGACCTCCAGTTAGTCTGCTTTACTTACATCACAATAATCTTTTAAAACAGCACAAACATCACCAAAAAGTGTAAGCCTCACATAACTTCATGTGAATTCTCTCTCGCTCTCTCTCTCTCTCTCTCTCTCTCTCTCTCTCTCTCTCTCTCTCTCTCTCTCTCTCTCTCTCTCTCTCTCTTCCCTCCTTAAAGCTAGGCTTATTACTCAAAGCAAACACAGACGAACCATTCCCTATGTCCGATTAAACCTGATCGAAATTGAACCAAGCTATTCTGGGAGCCTGCGCCGTTGTGTGTCCCCGTAAACCCTGCTAGCCCCCACGGGTCTTTTATTCGCATCTCATCCTATCTGTCCGGTGTCCACATTTGCCATGTTGTTGGCTCTGTGTCGTCATACTTATTTGTTGCCTGTAACACCTCAAAAAAAGGATTCTTCTCCTGTTTCCATCTCAGCCTGTGTTGTTGGTGTCGGGGACTTTAATGGGATATTCCTCTTTCTGAGGCAAGATGCCAAGCCACTGTTTAATCAGACGCAGGGGAGCTGCAGCCCCAGCTCCTCCTCCCTCCTCCTCCTCCCTTCTTCTTCTAACTGACATTACTGTTTGCTAGGCGTTTGTCTTTACATGACGAGTGTGTCACTTCTCCCCTCTTGTCCCTCACCGTCTTCTATCTCCTCTCCCTCCCCCCCCCCCCCCCCCCCCTCCCAGCTCCTCTCTTCTCTTCTGTCTCCTCCAAGTGTCCTCCATTATCTTTTTGTACAATGTTCGATGCAAAATAAATGGCAATATTTCAGTTTCTTACAGATTGTGTCAGCACGAATAACAGATTCTTATATAATCATACCATGTTTTTCAATGTAGGTAATTTAGTCTGAATTCGAAGGCAGTTTACTACTACAGAATTGAGATTGGGCCTTGGTATTGTTGTCTGCCCTTGTGAAATGAATCCATTAAAACGATGGAAAGGAACCAGAACGAGGCTCGGCTACAGCCAAATTAATATCTCAACGTCCATTTTAACAATATACGCCTGATTCAACGCCTTTTTTTAATATGACGTTAAACATAATGGTTTTATATTTAGTGAATGAGTCGGCTAATTGTTTTCCTTGTTCTTTATATTCGTGAAAGTGACAGTTTTTGCTTGGTTTAGGCCTGCAGGTAATTATTCCCCATTTTCTTTTCTGCTCAGTGTGCAGATACATACTACAAAGTCTGGTTTTCTAGTAATTTATTGAATTTACATAAATGACAATAAAAAAAGAAGGGCTGAATCTTGGCTAGGTCGACACCCATGGTTCAACGGACTGAAACTTTCTGTTGCTGTACAATGGAACAGTTTAGAAATCCACATCTCTGCTAAATTAAACAAGACTTCTATGTTGTGTAGAAGAAATGAGAGCATTCAACAGGCTATTGACATTACTTGTTTGAATAATCATCCATAAAACATTTTTTAATCCTAAACCGGATGAAAAGACGGTGTGTTTTGTGGTGAAATGGTGGATTTATAATTTGCAACAACTTTAATATTCATAAGGATAGCAGAGATTACAGCCAGTGTGAATTGAAAGGCTTTTGAATCTCTCTCCCGAGCCGTGTTTTCAAACTCCCACGCTTTGTCTTTCAGATGAGAAACCCTGGATCTCAGTAAAATAAAATGAAGAGCAGGAGGACCCCCCCCCCACACACAAAAAAAATCTAATTTGTTACGCACAAACATATTCTTATTCTGTACACACAGACACACACAATAGGTACACACACACACACACACACACACACACACACACACACACAC
The DNA here is from genome assembly GCF_026213295.1 of Gadus chalcogrammus. Taxonomy (NCBI): domain Eukaryota; kingdom Metazoa; phylum Chordata; class Actinopteri; order Gadiformes; family Gadidae; genus Gadus; species Gadus chalcogrammus. The sequence goes on along the minus strand of NC_079429.1, from coordinate 20,420,413 downwards.
ACACACACACACACACACACACATTGACACACATATTGGCATATGTAAAGACACACACACACATACACACGCACACATAAACACACGCACACATTATGTGCATACACACAGACATAATGATACACATAGGTATAAAGACACACAGACACAGACACAGACACAGACACAGACACAGACACACACACACATATTCATTTAGGTGCTATCTTTAATCCAAAAGGCTCCAGAGATGGGAGCTTTGTGTATGTGCAGCTCACTTCAAAGCATCACGCAATTTCCTGTGGGAAGGATGGCAGAAAATGGAATAAGTTAAATTCTATCCCTCTAGAGACTTGTTGATCAGAGTCCATTGGATGAGAGGTTTTGTGTGTGTGTGTGTGTGTGTGTGTGTGTGTGTGTGTGTGTGTGTGTGTGTGTGTGTGTGTGTGTGTGTGTGTGTGTGTGTGTGTGTGTGTGTGTGTGTGTGTGTTTTGTTTTAGGCCTAAATAAGAGAAGGGGAATCTAGTGCAGAGTATGAGGATGCATTTTATGACAGAAAATATGGCTTTTACCATTTTATATTGTATACGTTTAGATTGTGCAAGCATAGATTATAAAAGCGTAGATTGTATGTTTAGGGGTTGTAGAGCGAGTGGACCCAAATGCTGGACACAGAGTGAGACTGAGTAAATTATTAGGGTCTTTAGTGAGAGCAACAAATTAGTAAAGTCGGGGAACAGGGCGAGGGGCCTGATGGCTAGCGGGTAATCGGACGGACAAGGGTTCTGTAAGAGGCGGGTATTCGGAGAGGCGAGGGTTCGGAAATAGGAGGGTACAACCATCTTGAGGCGTCACTGCTTTGTGGCTGCCTTGCTGCCTCTCATGTCTGGCACTTGTCTGATTGTTTATTTGTTTGTTATCTAGTGTTATATTGTTCGGATGTTTGGATGCGATCAATCCCACACTGCATTAAAAGAAACATGAACTAGGCTTATTTGTTCACGATCGGACTGCTTATAGTGATTTTAAACACTTTTCTCGCCCATGGACACTACCATGACAATGTCCCTGGCCTGTCGGGTGAATTTAAACATAGAGGGGTCTGTCTACTCCTCCGGGACAAGTGGCGTCCGACAGTGGTGGTGTGAGAGATTGTTTACTACTGATATTGAACTGCTGTGCGTCTCCCTTCTGCCTTTTTATCTGCCCAGAGAGTTCCCTCAGATATTTTTCAGTGTCGTATACATTCAACCAAAGGCACATTTTGACAGGGCACTGGACATTATTTTCAATCTCTCCCACAAATACGTTTTCAGACCTATGTTATGGGACTTTCAAAGATGCCTACTCTGCATCATTGCTCCCACCACTAGGGGCATCAGACCACAATGTGGTTTACCTCCGGCCTACATATCAGAGACTCCTGCAGAGGGAGAAGCCGCAAGAACGCTCAGTTAAAGTATGGAATAATGACAGTATTATGGCCCTGCAGGGTTGTTTTGATTGCACAAACCGGGATACTTTTAAATTCCCTGATATTAATGAACAGGTAGAAACAATATCTGACTACATAAATGTCTGTGTAGTCACAGTCATACCCGTAAAAAAACTAAATTCTCCTAAACGAGAAGCCCTAGAGCTCCAACAAATTAAAGTATCTAATAATTGAAAGTAAAAAAGGATACTGTAATCAGGATGACACAGCCAAAAGGGACACACAGAGACATATTAAAAGGCAAATACAGCTGGATAAGAACAGTTACAGACAGAAGATTGAGGCAACCTTGGTGTCAGGCAACTCCCGCCTGGCGTGGCAGGGGTTCAAGACCATGACCAATGTCCCACACAAGGGCAGAGGGAAACCTACCTTCATCCTGCTTGGAGGTGAGGGGCTGGAAAGGGCACACCAGCTAAACAGCTTCTTCTATCGCTTGTTGGCAGCGATTCTGGAGCTGGCCTCGTGCTGCTCCCTCTTCCCTCTGCATCTGTTCTAAACATCAGACAATCTGATGTATTTTACGTTTTTATTCACTGCAATCCACGGAAAACCCCTTGCCTTGACAAAATCTATCTTAATATCCTTATTCACTGTGCACAACAGTTAGCCCCTGTGTTCACTGACATTTTTTACTTCTCCCTTAACCTATCTGAAGTCGCTATCCTGTGGAAAACATCTACAAATATACCCGTGCCAAAACTGCCAAGACCCACAGAGTCCATTCACTTTCGACCAATAGCGCTGACATCTCTGGTCACAAAGTGTCTGGAGTGTCTGGTAAAGAGGTACATTGTGTTCCAAACCCACCATCTTACGGACCAATTCGCTTATCTAGTCTCTAGGGGGGTGGATGATGCATCTTGACATTGATGTACCTTCTGCAAACTCACCTTGAAAACCAAAGACTCATGGCAAGATTTTAGTTGTGGTATTTTCATCTGGTTTTAAAACCATGCAACCTCACATTCTTTCAGACATTTTAGCCAGTGAATTTTTTAACTGGCATCATTAATACAGGTATTATTTATTGGATCATGGACTTTCTTAACAGTAGGGTCCAGCGATGACAACATCCACAGGCTCTCCACAAGGATGTGTTTTAGCTCATTTAATATTTATTTTATACACAAATTCATGCACTAGCACTTTACAAAACAAGCCCTCTATTAAATATGCAGACGACATAGTCCCAGTCAGTCTGCTACAGGATGGGGAGGTAGATCCTGAGCCAATTTTAGAATCCTTTTTAGAATGGTGCAATAAATCACACTTAATCTTAAATACCCGAGCAATGGACAACAAGCTTAAATGGGACTCATGGACTGATCTTTTGCACACTAATGCAAATAATGTACTTTTTAAAGAAGCTGCATGTTTTTAATGTCAACAACAAAATGCACCAAATGTTTTACACTGCATTTATTGAGGGTGTTTTAACTTTCTGTATTATCTGCTGATTCGGAAATGCCATTGAGTGACAGAAAAAGACAATCAGAAAAACAGTTAGAACTGCCAGCAAGTTACTTGGGATCACACTACAGAGCATTTAACACATTTACAAATACAGAATTTTACATTACATTTTATGTGACGATACACAAATGTTATTTTGTACCACAAGCCATAAAAGCCTTAAATCAGTCAAAATAAGCTTGAATTCCTGTATTGTAGTGTGTGATGTACCAACCCGGTATCACACGATTTCGTGCTCATGCGCACAAACGTTATTAATCTATTGAATCGTGTCCCAGATTACGATTGTCCGACTTTTTTAGTGCTCCACAGAACGAAATGTAAACAAATGCATTCTGAATGGGAGCGTTCTCTGACAATTGACGTGCTCCACAAAACGAAACGAGAGAGAGAAAGAGAGAAAGGGAGGGACAGAGAGAGAGAGCGAGAGAGAGAGAGAAGCTTCAGAAGGGATGAGCGCAGATGGTATAGTGCACCCTTTAGTTATATATCTGTATATATTATTATCTAGTTATATATATGTCAACATTTCTGATTTGTAAGCAGACCACCTCAAAAACGACGTTAATTGTCGGAGAACGCTCCCATTCAGAATGCATTGGTTTACATTTCGTTCTGTGCAGCACTAAAAAAGTCTGACAATCGTGATCTGGGACACGATGCACACAGATTAACGTTTGTGCGCATGAGCACGAAATCGTGTGATACTGGGTTGGATGTACAGTTGATTCTTCATGTTATGTATGTCAGTGATGTATTTGTTTGTGTCATATGGCTGATGTCCTGCCATGAAGTGCAATTGTGCCGCTAACCCAACAGCCCCACAGGGATAATAAAGTTATCTATTTCTATGATTGTCTGTGGAACCGGGCTAGAAATACTGTGTGCTGATGTAGGATTGCAGGCAGGGATTTAGAGAGCGGGAGATGAATGGACGATGAGGCTGATCCTCGCTAGGTGGCAAAAGTGGGCCGCTTGAGAGAGTGTTCCAAAACCAGGCAATTGGTTACTGCGCTATTCATATATATATATATATATGTATATATATATACATATATATATATTAGTGGTGCAACGGGATCCGCGGATCGGCTGATAAAAAAAAAAGTTGTGCGTTCACGTGATCAGCGCACGTTTAGGGGACAATTCCGGTATTAAAGGTTGGGTATGGGATTTGCGAAACGCAAGCAGATTTTGAAAATACACAACTCAAATGGTCCTACCCCCTCTCCTTCAACGCTGACTCTGACTCCACCCATTCCAAGTACCTGGACGCGCAATCATGCACGAGCGCGAACAGAGATGCACGAGAGCGAGCCAGGCTAGCGTAGGTTTTCGTTTAACAACATGGCACTACATTCAGCTGTAAGTTGCACCCAGTACCGCGGCAAGTAGGGGTGCTGGGGGTGCTGCAACACCCCCTGTACGAGGCCCTGTCTTATCACAGAAAACGATCATTTCTAAAAAACTCCGGCCAAAGTGGAGATTTCTGAAAACGCCGGTTATGTGTTGTCGTGTCAACGGGGAGAAACAGGATTTTAGGTTCTGAAGCGTCACATTATGCACCAGGAAATGCTTATAAACACAATATGAATATAAACACAAACCCCATTGTAAGACGACCTATATTTGGAAAAAAGATTTGAAGACCAGATCTTGTTTTTATGAATAAATAAATTGTATTCATTGAAATAATATACGAAAATAAAAAGGCATAGAATAAAACACTGCATTGCCACTAAACAGTAGTGCAAATAGGCCGTACTGATGTGTACACCATTAACACCAAAGACTATTCCTGACACTCCTCTGCCCCGCTGTGTTCCCTCTGGCTGTGGTCGCTCCGAACTGTTTCGGCCCGTGGCAAAGCGAGTCATCCTCGCTGCTGTCCAAGGCATTTTGAGACGCAGCATTTATTTAATGCTCATATGACCTAGTGCTGAAAAAAGGTTACATGAAAAAGTGTGAGGGTAGCGGTGGTGCGCTAAACTTGTTCTGTGAGCAGCTGGATGTGAACCATGGTGTGAAGGAAGTGAACACAACGATCGATTTTCAACTGTGCGCGCATGCCCTGGTGTAATTGAGCTGCGCTGCTATACATCTTTTTTATCAATGTAACAAGTTGCGAGTCTAGTGCAGGCTGAGTATTTTTTTTCCAGCACCCCCTGCTGAGAATACGTTCCCGCGGCTATGGTTGCACCAGATGTTATAAACATTAAACGGTCACATAAATCATTACTATTTTTAGAAAATGTATGTTTGTTTCATATAATTGTATTGGAAGTCCTGGTTTTCACTAGGGTTGCCGCGGTGTGGACATTTTCACACCGAGTAATACACTCGTCTCAACACCGGTATTACCGAGTATAAACGTTATAAACTTTGAAACTAGGTCAACCGCCACACAAGCATCGGTTTTTAGACCCTTCTCGTCCTTCAGTTGACGCCAACGTTCGAAAGCAGCGCCTAGGATTATTCTTGATTTCAGTTTTTCTCTTTCAGCGTTTTTATTATCAATTACTCTCTGAAAAAGAGTTTTCCTTCTCTTTGCTGTTGGTGGTGGTGGTGGTGGTGGTGGGGATGGTGGCGTCTTGTCTGCCATGGAAATTGTCTTCTACTGCTAGGTCCAAATGTGGATTAACTAGTTCCAGTAGCTACCTCAGGATAACAACAAACAGGAGCTTGCTCTGGGTCACGAGCTCTGGGTCACGAGTACTGCACGAAGGGGTCGCGCGCGGGGGAGGGGGAGTGCAGTACGACCGTTTGATTGACGTACTTACTGTCCAATGCAACTCGGTGGCAATGGAAATGATTGGCTGGAGTTTTTCGAGCCCTGCCCGTTCCACAGATGATTGACTTGTTTAATTTTCATGTCAGTACTTCTAACTAAGTGGCTGTAAGCGGGTTATGATAAGGATTTCAAGTAATTTTGCAAAAATGGCCAAAAAAGCGAATTCCATACCCAACCTTTAACAACATCATGAAGTATCGCAGCGAAATGCAGTTTCTGTTGCGTTTTATTTGGCGTTCCGTAAATCCCATTGAAACGGAAACCGGAACCGGAACCGGACATGTTCATGTTTGGTTGTAGTCTTTTCGCTCGGTTCTCCGTATCAACAGTAGGGCTAGAACCGAGCGAAAAGACTACAACCAATCCCCCTTTCAATGAGCAATGAGTCTTCCAACCGAAATCAATGGATTTACAAAATGCCAAATAAATAACGACAGAAACAGTATTTCGCTACCATACTTGATGAAAAAAATAAGAAGATGAGGTTGTCTGCGTTGCCTTGGGAGAGTGTAGACTCTAAACTCTCCCCAGGCAATGCAGACATCCTGAATTGTAAATCCAGGCTTAGGGATTATTTACTATCCATGTTAAAAGAACAAGGAATAATGCCTCAGATTGCAATTTTTGGGTTGCTTAAAGATGCTTAAAGGAAGCAGGATTATTCCCTCATTTTTTACTTTATTTTGTTTTGACACATTTGAAGATTTTATTTAAAGTCACATTTGTCTTGTAACTTTATTGTTGTTGTTGATCCGAAAATGATCCGACCCGTGACTCAAAAACCGTGACACGATCAGAACCGTGTTTTTTGTGATCCGTTGCACCCCTAATATATATATATATATATATATATATATATATATACATATTACTGCTGTCAAGCGATTACAATATTTAATCGCGAATAATTGCATTAATGTCATAGTTAACTCGCGATTAATCCAATAAAAAAAATTAACTCGCGATTAAGCCAATAAAAAAAATAACGCTGTTAAAATTGGTTTGTGTTAACGCCGTTAATAACGCATTAAACTGACAGCACTAATTTATATATATATATAAATTGTATTAATATAATATATACACACAATAAAAACTGTGATACAACACGGTTCGACATACCGCAAATTCCATGACGGTATTATTGGAGCAAAACAAGTGAGCTCATGTGACGGTGGAACTTGTTGTCACAGAAAGAAATGCTTGTAGAACTTGTTTTCTCTCCCATAAACACAACAGTTACAACTTCTTAACGTCTTCAGTGCAGTTTCACAAATCCTATTCTACAAACAGCAAATTGTTAACTCAAACATCACATTTCTTTTACAGTTGCTGAAGTGAATATGGGGCAAAACACATTCGTTACAACACTTCTCCCCCTTTAAATTCCAACATTCCAAAAATACAGAAAACATAACAATGGTGTTATAACTGGCATAACTCTGAACATATACTGGCACCTTTAGCACAGTTAAGAAATACAAACACCTGAATAACAGTTCAGTAACATTCATTTCAAGTGTTCAATCAAATATGAAGTCTGGAGGTTTGCGAGCGAGCTGCAACCTGCGCTCTTCCCCCTCTGACTCCACAGCTACAACGAGTGTGAGGGTGTTTTGGGTGGACCTGGTGTTGGGGAGTTGGGAAAAAACTGTTGGTCAATGTGAGAATGTCCATCCTTTTCAGGTGGCACAGACACCTCTGCATGTGGCTCTCTTTCTGGCAAAGTCACTGGCAGACATGCTTCCTCATTAGTCTGTCCCACCCCTGGAACACCTGTGGCACTGCCTGCTTCAGAGTTTGTGTTACAGCGCAGGGCGCACATGGTCTTGATGTCTGCGGAAAACGCGTCCGTCCGTCAGCCTACAGCCGACAACATAGGAAACTGGATCACTCTGCTTAAGAATAATCCCAGGTAGCCACTGCTGCTTGCTGATGTTACTGAAGATCCTCATATAGACTCTGTAATCTGGTTTTAACTGTCTCTCTCGTGCATGTTGGTCGTGCAACTCCTTTTGCTTCACCTGCTTCCTCTCCACTCTTGCCTTCATGTCTGGGCGCAGCAGGTCCAACTTTGACTCAGGCCTACGCCCCATGAGCATCTCTGCTGAAGAAGACAACTTTTATTTATTTGTGTGTTGCGACTCACTAAACGGTCTATTTTTCTTCTTGTGCTGTGTTTACATCGAGCCGGTTCCGTGTTTGTGGGTCTGTAGTGCCATAGAGCAATTCGTTACAGCAAGACCCAAGGCTCCTGCGAGAGTGGGCGGCGGGTCGCCGGCAGAAACTTGTATATTCCCTTTCTCCACCAAGAAGCGCTAGGGGGAGTCGAAACAGCGACCAATTGACCCATCAAGTGTTATAGAACCATCACAATGACTCTTAACCTGTTAAATTAAGGTGAATTTAGCGGAAAAAGTTGCATAGTTCCCCTTCAAAAACGTGCTATCAAGTGTCTATAATGAGCACAAATGCTTTCATTGCCTATTATTAATACAATTGAAATTATTTAGTTATGTTTACAGTGATATATTTGGGGTGACAAATCGTATTTTTCCCAGGATGGGGGGGTTGTGGTCCCCCCGTCTCCCCCAGGATTTCCGCCCATGAGTTTAACGCTACGGTGTGGCGATGTTCCTAAGCGCTAAGCTAGAAAAATCGTAAAGAAAAATAATCCAGGGTGAGTATTCGCACCCACAAGAACGCTCTTAAATAAGTGCGTGAGACAGCTTGTTTGAGCTCAAACTTTTCTTACCGTAACAGTGTGAAGTCAGACGTTAAGTGCTTTTCGGGCTTCTGAATTTGCCGACAGACGCGCAAAGCGTTCAACCAATCGCAACAGAGTGGGTGTTCTGACCAATCATAGCAGACTGGGCTACTTGGGAGGGGGGGCTTAAAGTGTGAGAATAGGCGTGTTTCAGATCAAGCATGTGTTGCATCGCCTCGCATAACATAATGCCTTCTGGGATAAAACCATCAGAAATGCTGGTGATAACTTCATACAGCATGTCACATGGCTTTAAAAACTCGTGGGAGCTCCAGGGTAACTCCCTCCGTCTATTTTTCTGTGCATATGGTCTCAAAAAAATGCAGACATAAGACACTTATAAGACACACAATTACAACGTGCAGTTTCCCACATGAGAAATTACAATACTCCTTTCAAAGAGGCGTGCCCTCTCCCAAACTATGCTTACTAAGAATAGACGACTTTGTGAACTTTCACTTCATCACTCATCATGTTAATTTTTCATGAGGGATGGGGCTTCAGACTGTTTTCAATGAAACTAGAGTTGGTGAACAGAATATCTTGGCTGCACTAGATGGGCCATCTTCTTTGTTAAAACTACGAGAAGTGCACCTGTGTCCGATTTGACTCGGAACTTGTTTCTGACTAGTTCTGGTGGATCTTCATGTCTCGTGCATGAATGCGCTCAAATGCAGGTTATCTGAAACGCAGCCAATAATTAGGGCTACTATTCTAGTAGTACCCCCAAATGAAATGATTAACCCTAAAAAAGTATGTTATGGGATCTTTAACAACAACAGCACCACCCCCCTTGGTGCCCCTTGGTTCAGATGTCAGACTACCTCGGAAAAGGCTCTGGTATACTGGCTCTTCAAACATCAGGTACTGGCTGGAGCTGTGTTTTTTTTCCTAGTTACTTACAGGGCCACTAGTAACTTACCGGTCCACTAGTAACTTACCGGTCCAACAGTAACTTACAGGTCCACTAGTCATTTACAGGTGCACTAGTCATTTACAGGTGCACTAGTCATTTACAGATTCACTTGTAGCTTACAGGTCCACTAGTAACTTACAGGTGCACCAGTAACTTACAGTTGCAGTAGTAGTTTACAGGTACACTAGTCATTTACAGGTTCAATAATAACTTACAGGTGTATTAGTAACTTACAGGTGCACTGGTAACTTACAGGTTCACAACTATCTTTAGCTCTCCATTTCACTTAGATATGTGGTGCAAAAGTGAGAGTGTGTGGAGCTTGTCGATTTTGAGTGAAGAAACAGCTTTTCACTCATAGCGGAAGATACAAGCAGTTGTATCTTTTTGTTTTTGGTGGGATAAAATTGTACAGATGTGCAACTTCCATTGCATGAATTCACATACTGAATGCGGATGTGCATTTTTTTTGATGCATTTGTGAGAATGTATATTGCACCATACACACTGCAACCACTGTAGCAGAAAGCTGAGCGTTTGAGTTTCTTAACTTGTGATTTGTAGAATAGGATTTGTGCACCTGTAATTCATATTTTTAGAAGGTGTTACTATTGTTTTGTGTTTGTGGGTGCGGCCACACCAAACGCGTTACTCGCGTTAGGGGCGTCAAAATTCGGCATTTTTGCATAGGGAACCATTGGTATAGGCGCGTAGACGCGTTACATGCGATGAAGCGTCAAGTTAGGGGCGTTACGCGCGTCAGACGCACGTAATTACGCACGTAAACGCAGTAACGCGCCCAACGCGCCAACGCCCGGAGTTCAGAAATCTGAACTTTCAACGCTCCAACGCGTGACGCTTGGCCGCGATAGCCAATCAGCGTTGAGCTTGACCCGACGTCACTGGCAGAGAGTAGTGAGCTCTGACAGAAGCATACGGCCGACATTTTTCTTTATTCTGGGTGGAAATAGTAACATAGTTACGCTATTAAATGCGTTTATGGAAACATTTTTAGCGAGAAATGTGCATTTTACTTTCATATTGTTCGCTCGGTGAATGTGAAGGATGTTTGGTTTGATAGTTATGACGAAGAGGGAACGCTCCGTTCCATTGCATGGACTGAGTGTCTGGATGCTAAGCAACCTCAACGTCTTGGCGGACTATTTCTCTGCTGATCAACACTACGAATGCTGGAAACACACCAGACACACCATGTGAAGTTATTTAACCCGATTATTGTTATTTATATCAGAGATTATTTAATCTAACCCGATCTAAACTCTATCAACCAAACACGGCAGCGTTTGGGGTTCCTACCTCGGACTCCAGCGCAGCCACGGCCGGCAACTATCTTTATTCTGGGTGGAAATAGTAACATAGTTACGCCATTAAATGCGTTTATGGAAACATTTTTAGCGAGAAATGTGCATTTTACTTTCATAATGTTCGCTCGGTGAATGTGAAGGCTGTTTGGTTTGATAGTTATGACGAAGAGGGAACGCTCCGTTCACTTGCATGAACATGGACTCATCTAGCTGCGTTGGCGCGTTGACGCGTTGGAAGCGTTGAACCGAGTAACCACCCCACAATGATCAAGCGTCAGGTTAGGCGCGTTACTCGCGTTATCCAACGCGAGTAACGCGTTTGGTGTGGCCGCACCGTAAGGCATTTTTTTCTGACTTACAGTTTACAGTAAGTTTTTTTACAACTAAAACTTCCACTAACACAGGTGCTCAGTTGTTTTGCTCCAATAATACCCTCAAAGAATTCGGACATAACTTGGCCCGCCATTGGACCCCAATTAGAGAGGTGATTTCTCCACAATATTGTCTTTAAAACGTGCAAGTGAAAGGTCTGTATCTAGATCGATCGATAGATCCGCAGGACGTTTTTGGGATAAGCTTGAAAGAAGATTTGTCAAGGCGATTAGCCATTTACGATAAATCCACGACTAAAATCCCTTTGTTGTTTTGTATTAATCATGTCGTCTGCGAAATAGTATCCAAAGTTTTCATCCAAGCTCGTTAATGGGTGCGTTGTGCGTGGAGCGAATATTATTCATTGTTCACAGAGCTTTTCTGGTTGTCCCTGTCGCCACATGAGGAAAGTTGTTCATGACTATATAAATGGCAGGCATCTTAGGACTTCTCCTCAGCTGCTAATTCCAGTCGTTTACTGAGCAGTCAACATGACTGACACATCGCTAGACGCTAAGTGCTTCACTGTGTGGAAATCGTAATTTAACATGCTCCCGCATATATATATATATATACATATATATATATATATATATATATATATATATATATATATATATATATATATATATATATATATATAAATGAATATAGATATATCTCGGGTGTTGCCAGAGCTGATTTTTTTTTACTCTATTTGAATTACAGGCACCCCCTAACCCCCAAATATCTAACGATATCTGAAGGGACAGTGCTGCTGAATAATTCTTTAGTATGGAGAAACAAGCGCTCCTTGTGTCAGTTGCCGTCGTTTACGATCTCTCTCTGCCTGGCATTTTTTTCCATCTTCCGCTCCCTCTCTTGGCCTCACTCTCTCTCTTTCTCTCTGTTTCATCTACAAACTTCTCCTCGTGCAAGTGTCTTTTGAAACCATTCACTCACACATACTCAAATCCTTTTACAGACAAACACTCTTTTTTAATAATTGGAGTCACTTTTAGTAACGATGATTTGGCTCCTCTCTCTACGTTCTCTTTCTCCCCCCCTCATCTCTCATTAACATTCTCTCTCTTTCTCTCCCTCTCCATCTCTCTCTGATTCTCTCTCCTCACCCATCTCTCTGTCCCCCTGCTCTCCCTCATTCCCTCACATGGTCAAATGAAGCTGCCCTGACGTCAACTGCTCATTAATGACTTAATCCAATGGAAGTCGCTTTGGATAAACGCATGTTACGAATAATTTTCCGTTCTACTCCTTTTCCACAAGACTTTCAAGGAAAAAGACAGTAATAACGAGTGATCTCTAGGAGGCATATGTGATTACTATCAGTAGCTTTCAGTTTCTAGCACTGTGTTTCATGGCAAGAAAAGGGCTATTGCATGATTCTGTGTGGTGACAGGATAGGGGGGTTAGTCTACGTATGACCGGGCATATAATAACAATCGTGTTTCATTTGAATTTACACAATTTAGATGTTTGAACAGTGCTGAAGCAGGTTTTAAATCTGAGTTTCCAGGTTGAGTTTATACTGGTTCCATAGAGATTATCACCTATATAAGCATCTTAGAATTCGTTTTTTAATTGTATACAATTATTCTTGAACTCATTTGTCTTAATGATTAGGGGGGAAGTAAGACGATTGTAAGAACAGTGGAAAAAAAAAAAATTGGTGTCTTCCCTTCAATATTCTCAATATTCATAAGGTAAAGCTGTACTAAGATACAATATTTATTTTTTGTTGTTCTCCAAGTTTCTTTAAAATGCCTTTATGGAGTGTAGAGCAGGTAAGATCTGAATCTAAACTAAAGTTTGTGTCAATGTGTCATGATGGCTGGTAGCATGGACAGTGGTCTGCATATACATGAGCAAACATATGAAGGTTATCTTTAAAAAAAAAAAAACTCTCACACACACACACACACACACACACACACACCATCCTGGCCCCTGCCTAATGTCCCCCCCCCCCCCCCCCCTTTGTAAGAACTAATGTGATTGAGCAGAAAACAATCAAACACATGTAATGTGTCAGCACTTCTGGCACCTTAATGATTTTAAACTTAGCCCAAATCTCAGCAGATGACGGGCCTGTGGACATGGTGTTTGATAGGTCAGAAAGGAAAGGCGGGCGTCATAGCTTTGATTTCCACGTCTCCACGGAAATCACACTGGTCTTAACTACTGTAGCGCTCGGTGACCAAACCGATACTTTGTCCAGCCTCAGCCCGATGGGAACAAATCTACTTCTTTAGACGTACGCTCCCTGCTTGAGTCACTTCTGAAGAACCCGTCGGCCAAATAACCGAATAGACAACACAGCTGTAGAAGATTAGCATAACAGTATCAGTCGGTGATATGACATAATAGAACCCCAGAAACCATTTACAAACACATGCTCAAACAGACGCACACACATACGCCCACACAGACATAGACACAGACACAGACACATCACCAAACAGGGACGCAAACACACACACAGACACACACACACACATGGGCCGGCAATCAGAGATGCTCTTTGATGGGCTGCAGAGTTAATTATGCAGAGGAGACTGCTAAGTAGGGCGCTGCGCGGGATTTGGCTGTGGAGAGTCTGGCCTATTTGCTCCTTACAATATCTGAGCGACGGTCGGCCCAGATCTAATTGGAACCGGCTCATGACGCTCCTCTTATTATTGATTTTTTTCTTGTTCTTGTTCTCTTGTTCTTGTCCTTTGTATTTTAGTATTATTACTTACTTTCTCTCTCTCTCTCTCTCTCTCTCTCTCTCTCTCTCTCTCAGGCCATACTGCCTCCTAACATTTCAAACAGTTGATGAGGGATAATTGCAGATAGTATATGGTAGATCCACCAGATCCTCTAGGAGTCCGTCTGCTGCAAGGATGGTGGTTGTCTTTCTCTCCCCAATGTCCCTTAATCTGTCCAACTGATTCACTCAGATTTTGACTCTCCACCATGGCCTATAAACCTTTGGGAAAGGATTTCTTAAGGAGGCCTTTGGTGGATAATCTCAACAATAAACTGTGAAATTTGGGAGGGACATTCAGGCCCTCTATAAAGTTTGATGTGATCACCACTTCTGGGATGATGTCTTGACTTCTCTCTCTCTCTCTCTCTCTCTCTCTCTCTCTCTCTCTCTCTCTCTCTCTCTCTCTCTCTCTCTCTCTCTCTCTCTCTCTCTCTACCTCTCTCTATATACTGTATATTTAAGCAATAGATCACGCCAGGCTGTGGTATGTGCTCATTATACCACTGTTAAGGGGCGTTGTCCGGCCCCGACGCGCAGCGGAGGGCCGGCGACCCCCTTCACAGTGGTATAATGAGCACATGCCACTGACTGAAGTGATCTATTGCTTTTATACAACGGTTACTGTTATGGCGAAACGAAAGTCATAGACACACTTCATTTAAAAAGAAACCAAGAAAGTCAAAATAGCCGTTTAATTAAAGAATACAAAAAAGTAGTCCCTCCTGGCTGCCGCTATGCATCGACGGTCGCTATGCAACACACTTTAGCGTCCCTCCGAGAGAAGGCTCCGATAGAGCGGTTCGCCGGCAATTTATCCTATGGAGCAGTTCACTCGCCGTGTGCCTAGGCTTTCGTTAGTCTCTCCATCGCCTTGCTCCCTCCCGGAGTAACAACTTTTACACCCTCTCCATCATCCAACATATGTTTTACTTTGTAACTGTTTCTACTACCAGGCGCGGAGTGATATGCAAACTTTCACAAAATAATCGGGCGTCATAGCAGTTATGTATACGCTCATTATACAACAGTTGGGAACCAATCAGATCGCTGGATTTAGGTCCCCCGTTGTATAAATACATATATATATATATATATATATATATATATATATATATATATATATATATATATATATATTTATATATATATATATATATATATATATATTTATATATACATATATATATGTTTATATATATATATATATATATATATATATATTTATATTTAAGCAATAGATCACGCCAGGCTGTGGTATGTGCTCATTATACCACTGTTAAGGGTCGTTGTCCGGCCCCGACGCGCAGCGGAGGGCCGGCGACCCCCTTCACAGTGGTATAATGAGCACATACCACTGACTTTTATACAACGGTTACTATTATGGCAAAACGACAGTCATAGACACACTACATTTAAAAAAAAACAAGAAAGTCAAAGTAGCCGTTTTATTAAAGAATACAAAAAAGTAGTCCCTCCTGGCTGCCTTCAAAATGCACGACGGTCGCTATGCAACACACTTTAGCGTCCCTCCGAGAGAAGGCTCGGCTAGAGCGGTTCGCCGGCAATTTATCCTATGGAGCAGTTCACTCGCCGTGTGCCTAAGCTTTCGTTAGTCTCTCCATCGCCTTGCTCACTCCCGGAGTAACAACATTTACACCCTCTCCATCATTCAACATATTTTTTACTTTGTAACTGTTTCTACTTCCAGGCGCGGAGCGATATGCAAACTTTCACAAAATGATCGGGCGTCATAGCAGTTATGTATACGCTCATTATACAACAGTTAAGAACCAATCAGATTGCTGGATTTAAGCCACCCGTTGTATAAATATATATATATATATATATATATATATGAATGTATCTAATATGCTTTGACTGTTCTCAGCCCCCCCTTGTAGGTTACTGTGGATGAAATTCTCTGCTGAGTGCAATATATATCCAACCCTCACCACCACAATTTTTTTTTTCAATGCTGGAGATTTCTTTACAATGCTGGGAGTCTGGGCAATGTATCTATAGCCTTCAATGAACAATAAATGAAACCGCAGAATGTTTCCTAAAGTACATTTGGTGAGTTTGCATAATATAACTTTAATGTACATCGGTCATTGTGCTGACCCTCGCTCCTCTCTCTCTGGTCTCTCCAGCTGGCAACCTGGGACTCGGTGCACGGGCTGAACGGCAGCTTGAAGGAAAGCCGCATCGAGAACGGGATGCAAGGGGTGACCGTCAAGGTTGTCACTTTACTGGTAAGTTCATCATTTTTAGTCATCTATACAAATGTAAATAATCTCACACTAAGGAAAGACATCAGTAAGAAAGCTTTTCGGATTGAATAATGCGGTGTTTGGGAGATGCAGCTGGTTTTGTTTGTTTGTTATTTCCTGGCAGAAAACTTTAAGTAAATAGAACAATTATTGCAACAGTTAATTTTATCCTCCTTGAGATACCAGAGCGGTGGGGTTGGTTAAATGTTCTCCAGGCCGCCCTGTACAATTTACACCTTTCCTTCCCATGCTCTTACTGACTCATCTCTCTCGCTCTCTCGCTCTCTCTCAGTTAGTGTTATATCATTATCTCCATCTTCGTCAGGATGATGAGTGTGTGTTTATTTTATTCTATTTGGAGTACCAGAGGGTTGGAGTTAATAATAGGGCAACATTCATCTGATGCCATTCATTGTCTATGTCTTCTTCAGGAAGATGTGTGCCTCATGCTCCTCACAGTACCAGAGGAGTGGTGTAAATGAGACCTGTTTCTGTGTTATACAGGAGGACCCCTTTGTAATGGTGGCTGAGAACATCCTGGGCCAGCCCAAGCGGTACAAGGGCTTCTCCATCGATGTGCTGGACGCCCTCGCCAAGATCCTGGGCTTCAAATATGACATTTATCAGGTGGGAAAACTAGAAATTGAATAGTGTTCATCAAGGCCAGGATGTTCATATTGAGTGCTTCGGAGAGCTTATCAGCAGAGTAGGAAGGAAGGAGTTGGAAGGAAACTGATATCTAACTTTGTTTACGTGATCTAAGCTGGCTCTTGAACTATGGGATTTATGTGTGTTTGATAAAATATAAAGGTACATAAATTGACCCATGTGTTAGTGTTATTTGCAATAATTAGCAATTTCAGATTGAAATTATAAACTTTATTTCTGTAACATAAATGGATAACTATTTAACCCATTACAGATAATGAATAGAGATGTTGTCTGATTGCTTGGCCACGCCCATGTTAGGTTGATTGGCAGGTGGAAGCCCCAATATATAAGTTTTTTGATTTTCAGAAGTTCGAGTCCTGGTTTTGTAGTTGGGAGCAAATTTTTTGTAACCATGGTGCATCCCTCCTCATAGAATATTTGAATACTTTATGGAAAAAACATTTTGGCAAAGACGGAATAAGTCCACGACGTGGAGGCAGGAAAAGGAGAAAAGCAGGTGTGTTGAATACAGCTCAACAAAAAGCTGACGCAATGGCTATAAAAATACACACTTTGAAATAAAACATTCGATTTAGTGACAATAACGTTGTGCTTGGAACTTAACACTACTTATACAAACCTTGAGTCGATGTTGCATGAGGCTCTTCCAACTGTGGTTGTTTGTTGTCAGTGCATCTGATCAGCGCTACTGAAACAAGTACTGTGTGGCCCGTTGACACAGCCAAGGAATTACTGGGCTGTAAGGATGGCAGACAAATTGGGAGAGAACAAGCTAAACATTGAGGTCGATGTTAGAGGCTTGCTGAAAATGATGCGCTCTCAGGGACATGCAAACAGAACGAGATTGACCCTCTTATGAGGGTTACTCTCACGGAAATGGACACAGAGTCCATAAACAAAAAATTTGAAATGCTCGAAAATACATTGGGTGAATGTGTAGACTTCTACAAGAATGTGCAATCACTAATCAGAAGAGGCTCAAGAGTGTGACCAAATGGACTGATTTGAGCCTTAAAGGAAAAGGGTCCAAGACCATTTAAGCAATGTTAAGACAAGGCTGGAAATATTTGCACATGAGGAGCGTCTTACAGGGTAACTGAAGAGGCGTCCAATGTCAACCCTGAAGATAGTGCCTCAAACATGTCGAGGAGAACTGCATCCTCAAATACCAGAAGGTTGACATTTTTGATAAGACAAAGTGAGATAACAGAGCTTATTGTCAAGCAGCATTGTCTGTCTTTACTCAAAGCAAAAGAGGTGTGTCTTTTTACTGGTGAGCCACTATATCAGTTGTTCATACAAGCCTTTGAACATTGCATTGAAAATGTAGTTGACAGCAGCCATGATCGATTGTACTTCCAAGAACAATTCACAAGTGAGCAGTCAAGGGACCTCGTTTGTAGCGGTGATGATCCTGTAACACGCTACAGGGAGGCCAGGAGGCTTCTGTTGGAGAACTTTGGCGATTGCTTAAACAGCAATGCTGCCATTATGTAAAGGGCTATCGGCTTGCCAGTCATAAACATTTTGTCATTTTGGAGTGCAGCAAAAGAAGGGCCGGTTTCAAAGACCTAGAAGTCTGCATTGACAGGCAGGATAGATTAGATTTCCTCCGATCCCATCTTTGGCAACACAAAAAATCCAAGCCCAGCCAAGAGAGCAATAGGGGTACAAGGTCTCTAACCCTAACCACAAAGGTAGCCGCTTCGCCACTGCTATCACCAATGTATCCTAGAACCCTGTGAAGAATACTTACCAGTTGTTCACAGAACCCTGTGGAACAAAGAATTGCTTACACAACTGAAAGACCTTTAGAAGACGGTGGTTTTTCAGAAGCCATGTTTATTTTGTACAGGAGACAACATACTGGATGTGTGTAGTAAAATAAAAACAAGACTGCCCAAAGAAAAGGTGGAATCCCGTCCCAAGAGGAACACTGAGCAGTGTTATGGTATTCACGACGATCAGTGACATACTGGGGCCGGTAAAGATTGTTCTCTCGCTAGTCTGCCTGTCCATGTTAAGCATGCTAACGGGAATACGACTTTCCAAACCTATACGATTTTAGATCCTGGCAGTACTGCTACATACTGGTTGATTACCGAGCTCAACATCAAATGGTAGAGAACAGAGATTCTGCCGGAAACAATGTATTTACTCACACCCAGATTCCCGTAATGAAAGAAAACATTCCCACACAGGCTGACATTTTGAAATGGTCATATCTCTGATGTTTAGCTGACCATCATTTCTAAAGATATGGGACTGCTCATTTGATTGAATTGCCGAAAAGCTTTAGAACCATGGAAGGTGGTAAATAGTGAAGGGAAATGCCCTTTTATGGATGCTGATGTATTGAAGGAAGGATATTACTACTGTCAACTCCCTTTCCGCTACAGAAGGATGATGGACGCCTATGGTATTTTGACAATGGCACAAACTACGTTGGCACAGAGCACAAGCTCAGAGAAGCTCTAAAGGTTACAGATGGCCCTTTGTGAGGTAGAAGCAATCCTTCCCGTCCGCCCTATCACAAACTTGTTTGAGGATCCTCAGGACTAGGAGGCTGTCACACCAAACCACCTGCTCCAACATAAGGGACAGCCAATCCCGCCACCCGGGGTCTTCCAGAACGAAAACTTGTACTCGAGGTGGAAGCAAATCCAATATGTAGTGGTCCTTTTCCAGAAGAGATGGACAAAGGCGTATCTTCCCCCAGACGCGTCAAAATGGTAATATTCCAGAAACGATGTTGGGCTCATTGTGGTTGACACTGCTACACAAAGTTCCTGATTGATGTCCAGAGTTTTCAAACCATTACAAGAATCAAAGGGTCATCTTCAGAGTGCGCTGCTCAAGCCTAAGACAAGCACGTTTAAATGACCCATCAGTAAAGTGTGTTACCAACATGCATTCACATTAAGAGTTTTTAAGAAAAGAAAGAAATTTAGGCTCCTTGAAGATTTCTTTCAAAAAGTAATTGTTTCGCTGACGGCAGTCGCAACTCAAGGCCAGAATGTGGGAACAGAATCTGCCTATTTTAATTCTGAGAAAGCTCCCCCACATTTGGTTTGTTTTGATTGTTAGGCTGATGGCAGGTGGATCACTATAAGGGGATTAGTTTTGGAAGGACAGAATTTGGAGTCCTGATTTAGTAGTTGGGAGCAAACAGATTTGTAACCATGGTGCATCGTACTTTATGGAATAAACTTTTTTGAAAAAACGGAAGACGGAATAAGGCAGGAATAGGAGAAGAGCAGGTGCGCTGAATACAGCTCAACTAAAACCTGAAGCAATGACTATAAAACTACACACTTCGAAATAGCCATCACAGACGCGATGACAATAATCCTGAGACTTCATTCCAACAAGAGGTGGGCGTGTTTGCTTCATACTTGGTTCCAGAAGGGTGAAATATGCTTATCTTCCCCTGATCCGAAGTAGTGATGACCTATATTCAAATTTGTGGAGAAATCTGGCTCTAATAAATTTGAAAATTTAGGCAAGAAGGTTGAAGGTTCCCTTCCCTAAAATAACTGTGTCGTTTTCCTCAGGTGGCCGACAGCAAGTATGGATCCCAGCTGCCCAATGGCTCATGGAACGGTATGATCGGAGAGCTGATCAACAAGGTACCAACTGTGCATTCAACACAGCTTAGGCTGAGCTGTTGTTACCTGCTCTTTTAAATTCCATAATCCTATTAGTGCCACTGCTATATTTATCCAATATTTACGAATATCTGCGTCATAACAGTAACTGCAATCCAAACGATTCATGGTTCATTAATGTTTAATCATATAATGAGATAAATACGGAGGATTCATTTTGATAATAAAGACGTGTTTGAGGGCATTTATGTTTGGCCATCATTTTGAGATTTGGCCATTCAATTTAGTCACAGTTGATTAAAACCATAGCACGACATTTAAATGCATTTTCCTTTTTCAATGTCAGCAGTGCTACCTGGAAGTTCCTTCCCTCTTCTTCAGCACTGTTACCTAACACCACTAAATCTGTTAGCCTCCCCACATAAAACGTAGCCTTTGGCCAAAAAGACGAGTTTTAGCTTTAACGATGAGTAATAGCCAGACAACGTAGCACATCGTACATTGCAATCCAATTTTTTAGTTTATAATGCTTTCTCCTCATCGACCTCTCTTTATTCTCTTCCTCTGAGCTCTCTCTTTTCATTTGCTCTCTTTCTTCTGATATCTAATGGCTCTGGTTGTTTTTCGTTGATCATCATTCTGGATTTTACTTTATCATTCCTCTACATCGTTCATTATTCTCATTCTCCTACATTGTTCTTTATCGTTCTTCATTTTTCCTCATCGTTCTTCATCATTCTTCATCGTTCTTTATTGTTCTTCATCATTCCTCGTTGTTCTTAATCGTTCTTAATTTTTTCCTCATCGTTCTTCATCATTCTTCATTGTTCTTCATCATTCTTCATTCCTCTTCATCGTTCCTCATTGTTCTTCATCCTGGCTGTCATCCTCCTCTTCCTCCCCCTCTCCAGCGAGCGGACCTGGCTGTGTCGGCCGTCACCATCACCCCAGAGCGGGAGAACGTGGTGGACTTCAGTAAGCGCTACCTGGACTACAGCGTGGGCATCCTAATCCGCAAACCCGAGGAGAAGATCAACATCTTCTCTCTCTTCGCGCCCTTTGACCTGGCTGTGTGGGCCTGCATCGCCGCTGCCATCCCCGTCGTTGGGGTGCTCATCTTCCTCCTCAACCGGCTGCAGACGCTGCGCTCCTCCTCCTCCTCCTCTGCTTCCTCCACATCCTCTGCCGTTACCCAGAATGCACCACCAGGCCAGACGCCAGTCGGCTCCGGGACGCTGCACAGCGCCATCTGGATCGTGTACGGAGCGTTCGTACAGCAAGGTGGGCAGACCCTGAAGTAGACAGCGTTTACCGTTCATAGCTTCACGGTTGAACTAAAAGGGACTGATCTTATCTTTGTTCACCAGATACATGCCCACACACAGACACATACACCCACCCACACACACACACACATACACACACACACCCTACGTTACATTCAATCTACACTTACACCTCAGTCGAACTGATGCAAGGCTGTGAGCCCTTTTCAGAATTGGGGGATTTTTTTTTGAGATCGAGTTTGAAGCATCATTAACTCCCAAATAAGACTTTAAAAAGATTAAGTCTGATGGCAGACAAGCTCAACTCTGGGTGAATGGGGGGTTTGTCTTCTTTCACTTCATATTCGTATCGACCAACAACAAGGCATAACCTTGCCCGTTCAGGTTGTCTTGTGCATTCCAGGCTATGCACCGTCTCTCCCTTTGTCCAGGTGTTCTGGTCTCTCCCTGGTCCAGGTGTTCTGGTCTCTCCCTGGTCCAGGTGTTCTGGTGTCTCTCCCTGGTCCAGGTGTTCTGGTCTCTCCCTGGTCCCGGTGTTCTGGTGTCTCTCCCTGGTCCAGGTGTTCTGGTCTCTCCCTGGTCCAGTTATTCTGGTCTCTCCCTGGTCCAGATGTTCTGGTCGCTCCCTGATCCAAGTGTTCTGGTCTCTCCCTGGTCCAGGTGTTCTGGTGCAGTCCAGGCTGGACACCGACCCACGGCGGGTCTGTCACCATACTGTAGGACTGCTGGAGCCCAGAGCAGCAAGACCATAAAAATAACAATCTAGTACAAAGAAAGGAAGCAGGACACCTGCAGACTTCAAGGTTCCTTATGGTGTGAATGCACCTTTAGGTGCGTTCACGCCAAAAGACATATTCGTCACCTGTTCGCGTTGTCGCCCAAGTTTTGTTGCGCGGCAAATCATGAACTGTCGCTGTTGAAGTTTTGTCAGGCGAATTTGCTGGGGTTCATCCCGGACTGCACTGCAGGGAACGGTTGGCTGGTTGAACGCTGATTGGCTGTTACGTTACACATGTCACTCAGTGGCCACGCTGTTGAACGATGATTGGCTGTTATCACGCGAATGTCGCGGCAAAGTTTAAATATTTCAACTCGAGCGAATTTGTCGCGCTCGCCTGTGCAGGGCGAAAGTGTTGCACGACAAATCAAAACTTGTCGCCGGTTTTCTCTAGCGAATAATTCTCTACGTTCACTTTGCATGGGATTGTGTCGCCCTTTTGCGGTTGGTGTGAACGCACCTTTACAATGACAACTTATTACCCCTTATCCACCTGCAGAGGGCTTGGGAAAGCAAAGGAATAAGGAAACCAAATCCCCCCCCCCCCCCCCATCTTACAAACACTTACATTTCTTTTGAAAGAAAACAACACAGTTCCTGCCTGGATGGATGAAGGTATTGTGGCGTTGCATTGTGGGTCGCCTATACAAACGTGTCCAAGTTTTCAATGTAATAATAGTCTGCCATTTCGTCTGCACTTTGTATGAATCAGCATTTTAAATCGATTCATACTCTGTGAATACCTAATAATCAAATGCCTTTAACTGATGTTTGGTTGGTAAAGGATGTCTGCTACGGGACAGGAGAGTCTGGCCTTGAGGATGTTTCACTTTGAGTTCCATCCCCGTGTCCACAATCGACCTGCTCTTTAGTTTCCCAAATTAATACGATTAATATCTAAAGATGGAAAGCGAGGAGCGGGCCCGGGCACTGGGCCGTCTCCCCCCAGGAGCTCAGCTCCAGCGCAGTAGGACTGCTGGAGTCCAGACGACCTGCTCCTTGATTACGTGAATCTCTAATTCACCTTGTCAAAATGGGCCTGCAAGATAAGCAAATACTTCAACTAAATAGCATTCTGGAAGCTCTCTCTCTCTCTCTCTCTCTCTCTCTCTCTCTCTCTCTCTCTCTCTCTCTCTCTCTCTCTCTCTCTCTCTCTCTCTCTCTCTCTCTCTCTCTCGCGCTCTCGCTCTCTCTCTGCCTCATTTGAGCTGCATCCCACAGTCTTCCTCCCCCTCTTTATCCTCAGTCCGTCATCTCACTCTCCCACTCTCTCTCGCGGTTGGCTTCAATCAATCACATCTAATCACAGCCATGGAGGGCTATTATGTGCCCAAGGAAGACCGATCCAGGGGGGCGGCCTGATGCAGAGTGGATACGAGGATTAGGCTGAAGGAAGAGACACATCACTGGAGAGCGGTACTCTGTTGGTGGAATATTCAACGGTGTTGCCGACACAATGGCCTTTGCATTTCTGCTGTCTGTGAAGCAGATGGAAGGGATTGTTTTAGAAATGCAGAGGAGGGTTGTGGGTAGCGTGTAGGTGTATATATATAGGAGAGAGAGAGAGAGAGAGAGGGAGAGGGAGAGAGAGAGAGAGAGAGAGAGAGAGAGAGAGAGAGAGAGAGAGAGAGAGAGAGAGAGAGAGAGAGAGAGACTTGTTTAGCCCTTATTGCGTTTGTGTGTGTGCTATTGGGCATGGGCGTCAGTTTGGTTTGAAATGTGCTGGGGACAGAGACGCATTTGGAAGTGCATTTTCAGAAGTGCTGGGTACAATGATGAAGCACTCTTTTTTTTTCTCTTTAGTGTCGGTAATGAAAGGTTCTGAAAGACTGCATACCCATGTAGCTAATTACTAAGGGATGAAATGTATATAAAATCTGTCTGGCACGTTTTATGAAGAAAGTGTTTCCAAAAATAATCTGACATATGACCCATTATGTTCTGCTCCATGTATCCAATGTTGACAACGTGACATGACATGGCTAAGCTACCAACATAAACAAGAGGAGCTAGGAAAGGAAATTAACTGTGTGTTTAAGTTCAGAAGGGGCAAACGTGTGGCTACACACAGCACTACAAAAGTCGTCAAGATTGAAAAAGAAAACAATATTTGTTGCACAGCTGAACGCTGTATCACATCATGAGCTGGCTGTTCTCAATTCACAACACGCATTCCATCAAATCTAGCCTACATCAGGCATTCTGACCAAAACTCATGCACTGCCCCCCACAATTATTCCAGAATTCAAGCAAAGCAAGAATGACCAAAAGTCACTTTGTGTCAACAAGAGACTGACTCCTTTGTTTTCCTTGACAGCGGTCAATTATACTTAGCAATGGTGAATTATGAAACATAATTCACCGCTGGAAGTTGTGTAGAGCCAGTGCAAGTGAACGGAGCGTTCCACGGCATTGAGAAGACCTGTGTAATATTCCATAATAATTCAACTCAATTTTGTGGTGGGTACACAATGAATCTTGACGAAAACTGGTGGGGACGCGTCCCCAGCGGAATCTAAACCTATGCTATTGGGTTTATCAATGCAAGTGAATCTATTTGCATGTGAGACTTGTTTATGTTCATTGGAGTGTGTGTGTGTCTGTGTGTGTGAGAGAGAGAACGACTGGGTGAAATTTTGTACCTTTTGTGTGTGAGACTGAGTGAGCATCCCGATATCGCCCTATGAATATTTGTGTTGGCCCCCTCACCTCCCCCGGTCTGCCAGGTTGCTGGGGAGACGCACTTCTAGGTCTAATGATTCGTGATAAATTCTGGCCACGCATTCGCCCGTCTTTCCCGGCTCTGGCACTGTTCCCACCAACAACAAATACCTGTCCTTACGCTCTCTGCTGCTGCAGATAGATAGAGCAACTCGAGACCCAGTTCGTAGGGCAAATCCCTGTCCTTGTAATGCCCCTCAGTCTCCAAAACAGGAACTTAGGACTCTGAAGTCGAACGGCTCAGGAGGAAGAGTGGGTTAGCTGGAAGGTTGCTGGTTCGATCCTCGGCTCCTCCTAGCTGAATATCGAGGTGTCCCTGAGCACGATGCCTCACGTTGACCGCTCCTGACAAGATGGCTTTCGTCCTGCGTGGAAAAACAATGTTTTGCAACACACATCAATTATCGCAGTCTGTTATATTTAGTGATAGGCGTGACGTGTTTACTTACACTGTGGTACGTGGATATAGGTTGCTTTGATAACATGACGGTATGAAGTCGTTGTTTTTTTGGAGGCTAGAAAACATGGATCTGTTGCGGAATCCATACACCCACTTAACATAAACCCCAATCAACGGCGCCATCCGCTAGCAAAACACACAAAAAGTGAAACTCAATTATGAACTAGAAAATGCATTTCCTGCAGAAAATGCAGTGAGTGCTGTAGTACAAAGTGAGGTTGAAAATATTTTTTAATAAAGCCACATAAGACATAGAGAAACGTTAAATGGCTTAAATCAAGTGAAGAGATTTCAACAAAAG
This sequence comes from Gadus chalcogrammus, assembly GCF_026213295.1. Taxonomy (NCBI): domain Eukaryota; kingdom Metazoa; phylum Chordata; class Actinopteri; order Gadiformes; family Gadidae; genus Gadus; species Gadus chalcogrammus. The sequence goes on along the minus strand of NC_079429.1, from coordinate 20,394,444 downwards.
TTCAAAAGTCTAAATGGAGTAAACATGCACACCATTTAAGAAAATGTAAGTGGTTGGAAACAAATAAAGTGACAGCTGAATGAAAAGCGCGAAGCATTGCTAAAAATGCAGACATGTAAAAGGTCAAATGTATTGCCGTGCACTGCTGGTGTGTGTGTGTGTGTGTGTGCGTATGCGCGTACGTGTGTGCGTGCGTGTGTGCGTGTGTGTGTGTGTGTGTGTGTGTGTGTGTGTGTGTGTGTGTGTGTGTGTGTGTGTGTGTGTGTGTGTGTGTGTGTGTTTGTGTGTGTGCGCGCGTGTGCGTGCATGAATGTCCTCACGCTCTGGCGTCACCGCAAACCAGTGAGAGCAACTGAAAACTATGCCGTTAAGAAACAAAAACTGGGATTCTGAAAAAAGTATAAAAGCTATTGAAATTTCGTTTAGATATTATTGAAGACACATATGTGTAGTTTTGTTCAATGGTTTGAACGAAGGTAAATTGTTAAAAAATGATTTTGTAACTTACGATGTGTTGAATTGTCAGACGTTGACCAGACGGCTTCAATGAAACCAACTGAAAACGTTTCCGGTACGAAACTAAAACTAGATTCTAAATAAAGTATAAATTATATCGAAATTCTGTTTTTGTAAATGTGTAGATCTGTTTAATTGTTTGCATGATGGTAAACGGTTGAAATTTGACCAAGTTATGATGTCTTAAGTTGTTTGTTGAAGGACAAAGCACATACTCTTAATTCGGCTGTGTGAGGTTGAGTTTTGCATCAATCTGTCTTTTCACTGGCTTGATTAACATTGGAAGATATTCGCTTTCTTTTTGATATAAATAAGTTATGATGCAACAATGTTGACTGTGATTTACAACCTTGTATTTATTGTATGTTATATAAACTTATTTAATGTTGTACGTCCTGGCACTTAATGTACGCATTTATTGTGTGTCGTACTTAGTCATAGTTTTTAGTTGTGTAGCATCTTACCTGGGCTATCTTTGTTGTATTCAGGGAATAGGTTCACCTAACGATTGTTATTACTTTGCATTTTGTTTTATGAACATCCTTACTGTACCAACAGTGATATATTGTCACTTTCTTCAGACAAATGTACTTAAAGGCAGCGTGTTCTTTATCCTGCAATATGCACTTTTTAATATATTGTTTAAAATGATTTTTACACCCCGACAGCAATAAATAACTTATGGGCACTGAAAAAGTAATGAAAACCCCACAAATTCTGTAGCTGGTATAATCCTGTAAAAATTCTGTCCAATTACTGCCATTCGGTCCAAATCGAAAGAACCAATCACAAGCCTCCTTTCCTGAGCTCAAAGCACGTTATCGCCGACAGAGGGTGCTACTGGAGGTACAGTGGCAGAGAAGAGTCAGCAGAAGTTTCCACTTCCACCGGTACTTGGACCCACTCACCCTTCTCAAAAGGCAAAGAAAAGGAATGCTTTTTCCGAAGCTGAAAAAGCATTTAGATTCAGCTCGGACAACATTCCACCTGTGTGTGTGTGTGTGTGGGGGGGGGGGGTTAGGGGGGGGGGATAGACGGAACTCAGAGGAGAAGCTAATTTCAAATCATGCTAGCTCTCCAGGATCGTAGATCCCAGCTTTAATGTAAGTCGCTTTGGATAGAGTGTCTGCCAAATGCCCTTAATGTAATGTGAATGTGATTCTGTAAACTTTTTTAGGTTGTTCAACCGCTCAGTGTCTGATATGAAAGGAAGTCTGTTTCTTACATCCTGGACACTATGCGTTATCCCCCCATGAACCCACTGGCCCAACAGCCTTTAATCGGATATCCTACTGTGTAGGGAAACCCTCTCACTACTGGTTTTGTTAGACTGTGGAGTCATTCGTTTAGTGGTCTTTATATTTTGTTCTTCACCCCTGCTACTGCAGTTATTATGTTAGTATGTTTATATGCCATCTGCATGAGTCCTTTCCATTCCACCCTTGTAATATATTACATTTTATCATGTTATATTACCCTGGGCATATAGTGGGATGAAGTATAAAGTTGGTTCCCTCACCTGTTTCCTCTCCTACAATAAAAAAATCTCTCTCTGTCACTCTCTCCGTCTTTCTGTCTCTCTCTTTGCAGGGGGGGACAGCGTGGCGGGCTCGGTGGCGTTGAGGATCGTGATGGGCAGCTGGTGGCTGTTCACCCTCATCGTGTGTTCCTCCTACACCGCCAACCTGGCCGCCTACCTTACCGTGTCACGCATGGACCACGCCATACGGTCAGCACACCTTCCACACCACGCCTCACCAACACGCCGTGGTTGTGCCCCTCATCCACAGCCATTTACAGTGATTACAGATCCCATATCATACTTTTTTAGGGTGAATAATTGCATTTGGGGGTTACACTTGAATAGGGTTACATGCCTGTATGTTAGATTTACCCTCTATTATTCTCACACTGTATTATTTCTACAAAACAAACTCAGCGTCTTTCAGAAATGTTCTGTTTTGTATCTTGTCACTTTAAGCCCCCCCTCCCGAGTAGCCCAGTCTGCTGTGATTGGACAGCACATCCACTCTGTTGTGATTGGTCGAACCCTTTGCGGCTGTGTCAGCAAATTCACTTCATCGAGAAGTTGTGAAGATTGCGGGGTAGCCGGGAGGCAGGACTGCTGCACTTCAGCACTGCCCACTGCACATTCTACACTGTTAACGAAGTGAAGTTTGAGCGCAGTTTCACACACTTATTGAGGGGCATTCTCGGTGGAAGCGAATTCTCCCCCTGGCTCAGACTTTGATTTCTCTAGTCAAGCAGACCTAGAAAATGTATACATACGTCATATAACTAATGCAAAGGGAGGGGTTGAAAAGCATGATATCACCCCTTTAAGGTAAAATGTCACTGAGTCAGCATACAGCACAAGGTTCTACCGGTCAGGGGGCATACATGTGGACTGGATTCAATACCCTTTTGACTGGGAGTCGAACACTGTAGCCTTGATTGGATTCAGTGTATATGTGGTGTGTGTCTTAGGGCGCACTCACTCTAGTGGCGCATTTCCACCGGAGGGTTCGGTTCGGTTCGTCTCAGTCCGGTAGGGAGTGGGCGGTATAACCCAGCTCAGTTCCGAGGTCGCGTTTCCACCGCCGACAGTACCCTTATGGTAGGCCGGATGTCGATCGCCGCGGCAGCTACGTAAACATCGTGACATTGTGACATCATAGCACACATAGCATGGCATCATAGCAGCACGATACAGTTTAGCCTGCTCAATAAAAACAATAGGCATAATGGTGCGTTTTAGTATTCTCTGCGAACCGACTCGGATCTCGGATCTGACGCCACGCCCACACTTAAAGCGTTTTATTATTTCGCTCGGTCGTTGGAGGAAATCATGGACGCCACCCGGAAAGCTATTGTTGCGGTAGCATTGGCAGAGTACCAGGCGCTCCAAAATAGGTAGGCTACAGGCCATAGGCAGAGACACGGACGCAGTAAGGTATTGCAGTAATACGAGTGATTGAAATTGCCATTTAAACCACCAAAGCGGTCCAAGCACAATGAAAACAGTTCATGCTTCAAGTCACACTGGGCGCAGCCATCTTGAATTCTGTCTCAGAATTTTGCTCGGTCACCACTGAGTTCAACCGAGATGGCGAGTTCGCCGTCCGAGGAAAAGGGGCGTTTTCGTGCGTGTTGCTAGGCAACGTCCTCGGACCTCCGAGACGGATGGATAATAAAACGCAGCATAAATAAAATAAAAAAACAAACAAAAAATAATAATAAATAAAATAAAAATAAAATTCAATTTTTGTTTGTTTTTATCCCCATGTCGCCCGGAAGTGACGATTCTGTCGACCAGCCTACGCATAGCATGCACGCACACTCACAGCCAGACACAACAACGACGAACAAGCTGTAGAGTGGTCTGCAGAATAAAGAGCCTGTGTAACATTGTATCTTAAGAATTCTATAAACTCTACGTCAGGGGTCGGCAACATAATATAATATAAGACATAATATCTGGCCCGGCAGATTATTCTGAAGTTATATGATTTTTTTTTTTTTTTTTTTTTTTAATCTCGAAAATCTATTAGTTTAAATGCAAAGGGCCGGATACAGTGAATTTGTTTTTCTTTCACCACCGTTTTTTAATTTAATTGTATCTAATCCTACTACTACTCCCGGAAGGTTAGAGACACACTTGCCACGGTAATTACAATTAGGGCATTTGACAGACGCTTTTATCCAAAGCGACTTACACACATTGACACACCGATGGCAGAGTCAACCATGCAATGCGACAGCCTGCTCGTCAGGAGCAGTTTAGGCTTAAGTGTCTTGCTCAGGGACACTTAACACTCAGCTAGGGGGAGCTGGGGATTGAACTAGCAACCTTTCGGTTACAGGACAACTGTTCTACATCCTGAGCAAAGCCGACCCCCGTAAACTGATAGGCTTGCCAGTTATTGGAAACTATGCAATATTGAATGAAACGGAACCCCCCTCTATAGGCTTATATACAACAACCATGGCGACCCGACATTATTCTTTTTGTGTGATACTGCACGTAGAGAAAGAAAGGAGCTGTTGACAAAAGTCCACAAAAGATTTAAGACGCCAAGCTCTGAGACTTTGCTGTCTAACGCAAGTAGAGTCTCTGATGAGACTACTTCGCCTACAGCTCTTCTAACGGTGAGTAGGCTAGGAACAGAGTTTTGTGTGCGTGCAGTCAGTCAACACCCGCCATGGTGTGTGTATTGTGCGTGTGTGTGCGCGTGGTCAATCAGCACCCGCCGTGGTGTGTGTGTTTGTGCGTGTGTGTGTGTTGTGTCGTGTAAAGTGTTTTAAAAGTGGTTGGCTGCTTTTTTAGGTGCGCACTACTGCCCTCTCTCCAGCATAAGGCCTTTCTACACTGCCAAGCCAGTTCGGTCGAGGCTTGGCACGCCCGGCGATTTCACCGTCTGGTCTGTTCCTGAATCCTCAAACGCAAGACTTCTGAGTCGAAAGTCGAAGATTTCCCAGCTTTCCTGCGGCATTTCTCGAAGGCACTCCCCCATTTTGTTTTCATCTTTCAAAAATCTGAGAGTAGACCGTCAGCAGTGATGACGCTCCCAACTGAATGGCTGCGCCCGTAAAGAGATTTTGAACAAATTTTGTTTAATGTAATTGAGTAAAGAGTAGAATTCTAAATCAAATATTTAAAAAAATTAAAAAAGCAACGTGAAAAGTACTCGTTACCCGAAAACACACACACACACACACACACACTTGGACTGACACCACTTTCCAGCTGGAGATTTGGAGCCTAGTATACTAAGAGAAATTAGGAAGACTAAGAAATGGAACTTCTCCAGAACATCCTATACCAGCCACTTACTCCCTAAACACTCACACCACTCCTTCTACACTCACAACATGGAGGATATTTTAGCAAGTCACCAGAATAAAAAACAATCCATTCAAAGGTCCGGCTTCCTTAAACTCATTGATCACACCTTCTGTCTCAATATATAGTAAGCTAAAGAAGCAGCCTAAAGCGACCGTTAAATTAGCTCCCTGACGAGGACACTTTAGTGATCCCTAAACAGGAATCGTTAATCGATTTTTTTTCATTGTCTTGTGGCCATTGTCTTTAATGACGCTGAAGTAGCTTAGCTGTCCCAAAATATCACTTAACGCTGCTGGTAGATGCACGACAATACAGTGAGCGAGCAACAGGAAGCAGGATGAGGGGAATAGTTTTGGAATTCAGCCCCATAAATAACATTCAGGTTCAAGATGCACCAGCAGATTCAACTCACTTTGATTATAGTGTGTTGATTATTATGGATAGTTAACCGTAGAAACCAACCGTAAGAGTGGTAGGAGGAAATACCAGCGTTTGTTGTACTGGGTATCGCACACATGCACACGCACAAACTTTCCAACCAGAAGTGATTAAATTGATGAGTTGTTCTAGGGATCTAGTACACTTGGGAATGAGCTCAAGTGTGTGGTTTTGTTTTATATCAAAAAGGCCCTAAAGGACACTAGCGTGCTAGCCCCACCGGATTCTAGCCCCACCGGAGGAGATTTCATCCCTCCCTGAGAGGTCATACAAAGATTTCAGAAACACCCCATGAATGGGAGCCTAGAATGACTTGTGAATAAGATAGAGACGGTTGGTTTCTTTACATGAATCAGGGCATTAGGCTCTGATAAAATTGGAGGGCTCTCGCCCTACAGGAAAGGCTTATTCCGCATCGTCGAATTCTCCATTGAAACACATGAGAAACACCAACCGTGGCTAGAAATAAATCTAAATTCACTGTAGTACAAATGGGAATAAAGCAGCGGTCAGTTAATAGTTCCCCACTTTTGGTGGGATGGAGAAGGAAATGCATGAGATGGAAATTCACGTGTGTAGACACAGCTGGTATATGGACAAGTTGTTCAAGTCAAAAGGTCAAAAGGAGCGAGCACCACTTACCTTATGGGATAAAAAGGGTTTATAACTTGTCTTTATGAAAGAGAGAGGCCTGATTCGAAGATATGCATGTTGGATGGGTATTAGTCTCCCTATTGATTGTTGCAGTATACATCTAGGCCCTCTTTCATACATAGGACACCACCACCACTGGGGCGTAGCAACAATTCTCCATATCCATAAGGGGATGGGGGAGGGGGTGCTTGTGGACAGTAGGGGTACACCAGACATAAATAGGGAGCTTGCAATGAGAATTTTGCTCAAATCAGATATGGTTACGAGTGTGCTGTGGTTTGCACTTTACACGGAACTCGTCTTGTGTATCTTCCACAAAAATATGTTACAGAAAATGAAATAATGGCCATAGATCGTAATCATGCGCATATAGATATATACGATTACTGTGGGAGGGGGGGATTCAGAACACAAATTAGGAACATTGCCCCACATGTTTGTAAAATATGTCGTTGAATAAAATATGTGATTTAGGTTATAACAGAATATAGCCTACCCAGATAGTGGATAGTCCCTCAAAACCCCCAAATAAGCATTAAAAAACGCCACTAGCAGTTTAAATACATTCACTGAATGAAGATAATCACAATACATTTTAATGCCGAATCTATATTAGAATATTGCATTTTCCACTGAGAATATGTCAGCCTTGTCTTGTTTGTTTTTACATTACGTGGACGAAGGCCTATAGAAAAGAATAGGCCAAAGAAACCTAGGCATGTCAGATTTTACGAGGCATTATAGTAAAACTACTACGTTTATCTCTGTTGACCAACGTGGTTTTACGCCATTTCGGTGTGTGACTGTGATGCAAATAGAGACCGACTGCAATGAAAATGACTGCATTGCGTAAATCTCAGTTGGGGCATAAACTGATCATGAAGTCCGGGCCGTAATTAATTTCAACCAAAATAAATGATCCTCTAACTAACCAAACCAGGATTAAATTATGGATTTCTGACAGCTTCCCAAAGCATCTCTGACGGATATAGCAACATTAATAATCATTTCCACAGGTTCATTATAACACAGTTATAATGTGTCTTTATTCATCATCCTCTCACACTGGTAATCAGGGTGAGCTTAACTCACAAACAGGTTCTCTCTCTCTCTCTCTCTCTCTCTCTCTCTCTCTCTCTCTCTCTCTCTCTCTCTCTCTCTCTCTCTCTCTCTCTCGCTCTCTCTCTCTTTCTCTCTCTTTCTCTCTCTTTCTCTCTCTCACACACACACACAACCACACCCCCCCCATACAAACATAAACCATGTTTAACCGTCCTTCAACACTGCCAGTTGTTTGTTTGATCAATGATCCAGCGAGATTTACCCTCCGCCCTGACCACCTCACCCTCCCCCACCCTCCATCAAAGATCCAAACTCATATCCACCGCGTGAGACCCCACCGTTGCCACGGAAACTGGGGATGAGTCAGCTGAGTTGAAAACAACAAGTTAACAGAGTAGCCACGTCATGGTGAGCTGGCTTGAATCCGATTGTTTTTTTTTTTTTCAACCCTCTCTAGAGCAACTCATACTTTGCACTTAACACTCATTTGTCATCATTAACTTAAAACGTAATACAATGAATATTGCGAAAGAATAATTGATGTCAAGAAGTTTAATTTATGTTTATTTTTCTTTATTTTTTATCCAGTCAATAGTATCATTAAGAAAGGCTTGAAGGGCATAGAGATCATTCATAATGTCACAATTTATCATTAGAAATTTTATTTAAATCATGTTCAAATGTTCCAGTGTGAAGGAGAACTATATCATTCTTTTTCACGTTGTTATTTAATAATATAATCACACTTTAATTGCCCAAAGAGCCTACGATACCCTATGCTGTCAAACTTGGGGACAAATTATAAAGTTACTATTATTCCAAAAATTAAAATGTCAACTGAAAATCCCCCAAAAATTGTTATGCACCACCAGGGCCAAGACAAATCCCTTGTGTGTGACTGGGCAGTAAATCAGTTTCTGTTTCTGATTCTGTCTTTGATTCTGATTCTTATAATATATGGACAATTGAAATAGCTGTCAAGCGGGGGTCACCGACAACAAACCATTGACACCAAACGTGTACTATATTTGGAGCTGTAAATATAGTTTTATTTAGTTCTGCCAGACAGTAGTCAGAGTCAGGAACATTCAAAGTGGTTAATATCCCATAACTCTGTCAACTGTTTGACATTAAACAATAATATGCCTCGTCACATTCTTCACATCGAGTATTTTGGTTCTTGGGTTCTTTGGTAACGAAGGGAACATTAACATACTGCTGAGCTTCAAAGGCCATATTGTATATTGTAAAGAGGCATCAATAATAGTGCGGAAGTTAAAATGATTAAACGATGAGCTCACTTATTTTTAAGGTTATACCGTTAACAGTTAACTGCATTATGATACAAGGTTCCTGGAGGATCCTCAAGAATAAGACGCACACATTCACCAGTCTATTTTTTTTAATTAATCATTTCAACATGTGAAAATCGAAATAGCTTTGAGTGTAGCTACAAATAATGCCACTTGGCTGCTAAGGGAGAGACCTAATTAGCTAGGAATGACACAACAAATACAAATAGAGTATAAACTTGATACAATAAAGTTATTTACTACTCGTTCTGTAAGAACATTGTCTGTGTATTTATAATGCAACAATAATTACATCTTGAGTTCAGCCTGCTTATTGCTTTCAAAAACACATTGAAGTGTAAAGCGATGGTATGGTAATTATGTAATGTTAATAAAGTATACATTCCCAAGAGCATTAAGTAGTTATTCCCTTATTTGTTCCAAATAAGAGAATGTGACAATCGGTTTTATTTTAAGGAGCTCTTCAGTTTTAAATTACCGTTGCTTTGACACACGGTGTTGGAAGACACCCTTATTTCATGTACAATGGTATGAATCAACATGTTGCGGTGCAGAGCTCAGATCTTGATGGGCAGATTAAGTATCACGACAACAAGGTGATGTGAAGGTTTAGGCTCCTCAGCGCTCTGGGCTTTGATTGCATAGATGAAATGAATCATGACGCTATGAGGGTTCAGGACAGGACAAGTGAAGAGGGCAGGCAATTGCACGTGCAAAGGCATGTGCAAACAAGCACACACATAGGATGCAATCTGAGCCACATCAGCAACCATGTAATCTGTATTCTCTGCGATTGACAATTTTGTTTGTGCCTTTTGGTCGTTCACTTGCACAAAAAAAAACGTTTCTTTCCAGCCAAAATCATTATATCAAGAAGGAAAACAATGGTATTGTTGTACTAAGAGGAGTGCTGTCTTGACCTACTTGCCTCCATTTTGTATAGTTATAATGACAGTAAAGGGCTTGTAAAAACTGATTCAAAGCCCTGAGAGTAGATGCATATGAATACGAATCGGGTCCATTTACTAAACATACCTGTGGTTGGGATGAGGAAAGGCGACCCAACATGAAATTACCTCAAATGTATGAACTTGGAGAATAACTAAGATAGAATATTGACTGAAACTGTGTTGTTATGAAGTCCAGGACCTTCAGATTCTTAGTAGAGAGCTGCAAGGTTCATCTTGTACATCCTTGAGATCTTTGCTATCTTAAGTAAGACAATAGTCTGTTTTAGGTCAGAGGTTATTCTCAGTGCAGCATCATCTGACAACAGACCTTTCTCACCTGTTGCAATGTTGCAACCATCCCCACTGGAACAACCCAAATACTGTTCATCCCCATTTGAACTGCCAAAAACACATAACGTTTGATCCTGATTGGAGTGACAGATCAGACAACCTTTATTCTATTTTTACTATAGTTTTCTTAAATATACATTTACACTTTGGGGTCCTCTTCCAAACAGCCCTCTGGACATTACTACAGCACTGACTGGGCAGCCTGGTTTCTATTCCCAAATAAGACGATGGACACTTCCGCCTCAATGATGGAAATCAACGTTCTTAGGACCCTGAACTCATAGGTCTGCTGAGTGCAGAATAGGGCCAGGCCCGTCGCGTGGTTAGGGTGTGTCATCCTTGATTAGGATGCTTCACCTCATTAATGACATGACATCACTGTAAGGCCCTCTTATCAGTTTGAACAAAATTGGACTCTAAAGGACTAAGTAGTACACATTTCAAAAGCTTTACAAGGACTCCAAAAGTTCTGGAAAAGTACGGTTCCATACTTGATATGCACAGGATGACTGGTCAGTGACTTCCTATTTATTACTCATCCGCTCTGGGGAATTAAGCAGATGACTACATCCACTGATTTCCATTTTTCATTTATTTTAATCTCCCGCTGCGTTTGACTCAAATTTAATGAAACGGTACGACGGAAACCATTCTGATCTTTTATACACTGACATCACTTTATTGAATCAAATTCTTATCAATTACTTTACTCAAACATCAGGATTGATGTGACGGTTTCAAGAGCTGCGATTATTTCAGGACAATCTGAGTGCCTTCTCTTCATAGTAATGATGGTTTCCCTCACTATGATACATTTGAAACTTGTGAAGGTTTAGCTTTGGAAAAACAGAACGCTACTTGTGTTTACATTTAAACTTAATTATAAAGTGTTCTGATACACTGGATATGAAGGACAAATCGAGGATGAGAATCACAACAGCAATCTTGAACTCACCATTTTTTGAGGTTGAAGGAAACTAAAAACTCGAACATTGAGCCTCAGAATCAGAATCACTTTTATTACATCTTACTGGTACACAAGAGTACAATTCTTAGGCTTTGTTCCTCAACAGCCACACAGCAGCAACAATGCAAGATAAAGTAAATAAAGATAAGTAGGCTACAACAAAAAAGTAAGTAAGTGAAAGTAAGTAAAAATAAGTAGCATTAACTGTCACAAGTAACTGTCATCAGGCTGATTTGAACATCTACCTGGTGAATGAGGACACTCTCTTGTCTGTCACCTGGTGGGTAGGACGGCTGGCACTCTGAGGGGCTCTGATCCCCTCATAGTAACCAATACATTCGCCAGCATACTCAGACAGGGAATGCAAGCAGCAGCAGCTGGTTCTACTAATGTTTCATATCTCAACCTGGTGCTGGAATTATCCGATATGAAGGAATTAACATTCTTAAGCACCGCTGGGATCTCCCTCCACCATATGTCTCCATCCAACACCCTCAGCTGGTCGATAGCGCACAGGATTTGTCTCTCTGCAACGATGGGTCCCTAAAGCGGGAAATCTGTCATATTTAGAGGGAAGCTTAGCTCAGTTTAAGAGCCATTATAGTTATTTGCATTGTTTTTCTTCAGGGAAGCTTAGCTGCTTTCCTTTACTTAGGTACAGTAAACTATAATAGTAAGGTAATAGTTTACATTTACATTTAGGGCCTTAAGCAGACGCTTTTATCCAAATATAAAATTACCATTAGTATATTTGTCAGAAGAAAGAAACACCAATATATCGCTGTTGGTACAGTAAGGCCAACCCTAACATGTTCATGGACAAGTGCTAAGCACTAACAACTGTTAGGTTAAACCAGTGGTGTAGTCTATTTTATTGTAGTGGGTATACTGTGATGATTCCCTCCCAGCCTCGTACAAACCCGTCCCACCGGTACGTGTTCGTGTGTGGCGCTTATGGGGTGTCGCACCACACTCACCAACGCAGGGGTCTACAACCCGCTGATTTAAGAGTATAACGATTATCAACAATCATGGAAAGCTGAATAGGTTTATCAGTTTTAATAACAATATGAACAAATAGAACACAAAAATGACAAGTTGTCCTTTGTATATCTATAGTAGCAATAGCACATGCTAAACAAGGACATAATCTACTCAAAAGGATTTAATGAACTGTTCACAACCATGGCTAACCGGTGCATGAGAAGGAGATGAAAGGAGACTAATGTTTCACTCTTTCAATTGCTCTAATTTTAGCTCTTACTGTTGTTATCTTACATACCTTACAGTAATTGAATTGTGTAAAAGTGTGAAATTACTGCACCTTAAAAATGACCATGAATTAGCTATACTCTCATTTGCTTAGTGATTAACATTATGAATTAAAATTGTGCATACCAACTGCATGTTGGCTGACATTTACCTAACTTTTTTTCCCTCCACTCTAACCATGGATGCCTGTTTTTAAATTCCCTAGCCTGACACCCAGTCCGAAAGGCTGGCCAGGGGTTCTCATCTAAAAGTAAAAAGGAGATGTACAGTGGGATTAAAACATTGTCTTCTGTTGACTTTGTGGTTTACACATTAATATGGGAGGACTGGACACACACACACACACTTTTCTGTTGTGTCTTTGCTAGTCTCCGTAGCTCTGATAGTGGCATCTGCTGCTGCAGGGTCAATTTAAGCGGCAGCAGTAGATTTTGGGCCAGGCTTACAGGTCCCATGACATGAAAATCTTACTTCATGAGGTTTTCTAACATAAATATGAGTTCCCCTAGCCTGCCTATGGTCCCCCAGTGGCTAAAACTTGCGTTTGGTGTAAAACGAGCACTAGCTGTTCTGCTCACCTTTGAAAAAACGGAGGCTCAAGTGCGCTGATTTGGAATGTCTGTATTTAGGACGTCACCAAGAATCTCAGCTCCTCCCCTTACTCTGCCTGGCCTGCCCAGAGACGTTGGTCCGCCAATGAGACTCGACCGTGCTAGCGCCACATGTGTGTGTGTGAATGCACACACTGTAACGCAAGTGTTTCTTGTCGGTTCTTTGACGTGTCTTGTATTTCCACAACGAGACTGTTGTGGGGGTTATCTGAGCCATGGTTGAGAAGGAATTGGGGGAAAGGAACTTTGGCTTTGACTCGCTGAAGTACATGAACTGCGACATGCCGCCGGTTGCCGCGAGGCACCATCGCCCGGCAGCGGGCAGCCGGCAGCGTGCGGTTCAGTCGACTTCAGGTTGATGTGAAAGTGGAAGAACCAGAGACGTTGCAGAACCCGACAAAGTCGTTTGTGATTCATAATATCGTCTGGAGGCGCACACAGCTTTTGGCCGTGATAATATGTATTATATGATATAGATATATATGCATTATATGATATTATTTAGATATAGAGTTCCAGGACTGTAACGCAAGTGTTGTACACTTCCTTGTTATTTGGATAACCGTTCTGCTTTTGGTGTTATGGCGCATAACACGTCGGACTCTCGTCTCTGGTATTTCTACAACGAGACTCGTATTGGGGGTTATCTCAGCCAAGGTTGAGAATGAATTGGGTGGAAGGAACTTTGGCTTTGACTCCTTCAAGAACATGAACCACGACAAGGAGGAGAAAGGGATCGTTGCCGGGCAGCGCTTAGGCACCTCCGCCTCCGGCGGTGGTCCCTCAGCGGGGCTCAAGCGGGAGACATTCGCCGCCAACAATCCCTTTCCATGTCGTGGTTCATGTTCTTGAGGGAGTCAAAGCCAAAGTTCCTTCCCCCCCCAATTCCTTCTCAACCATGGCTCAGATAACCCCCACAAAAGTCTTGTTGTGGAAATACAAGACACGTCAAAGAACCGACAAGAAACACTTGCGTTACAGTGTCTACTTCACATTGATGTGGACGTTGAAGAACCAGGAACGTCGGAGAACCCAACGCGATCGTTTGAGATTCATAATATCGGCTCACACAGCTTTTGGCCGTGATAATATATATTATATGATATAGATATCTGTGTAGGCTATATGATAATATTTAGATATAGAGCTCCAGGACTCCCGTGTGTTCTAGAATATTTACAGAACACGGCTAAAGGCTGTGTGCGCCTCGCCATTGCGATACATCCACTGTAAACAGAGCGCATGGTACCGTGGCTGCAAGCTGCTCAGGGCCACACCCCCACCCTCCTCCTTGACCCGCCTCGCTCCTCCTCATTTGCATTATAGCTAGAGACACCAAAACAGCACATTTGGGGGAAGCTCAATGTGCGACTGGCTCGGAGTGGCTGTAACTCTGCACCACGGCTGAATTTCGGGAACGTCTTTGAATACTGTGTTAGTTGCCCACTAATACCTATATTAAAGAATACATAAAATAGCATGTCATGGGACCTTTAAAACTAACTAAAACACTGAAATAGTGTAGTTTGCTTTTCATATTATAATATTGAATGTTATTGTAGCAGGTAGCCTGGGACTCTTTATGTATTTGTGTTGTGTTTTTTATCGTTTTATCCAGTTGTTTTAACTGTTATGCCAATTGTTCCCGCGTTTAACTTTCAATCTGTGTGGGTTGCTAATCACAGTGCAAGAAGGAGGGGCTCGGCCCGCAAACTAACATGCAGAGATGCAGGGGCAGCTTCGCGCTTCGTAACAGAGACAGGGCAGAGCGCGAGCGCGCAGGGGGAATTTTATGAATGGTGATTGTAGGAGATAACTTCCCCTGCTAAAAGTGTTTTATTGCAGTTATACCCAACCGGTATTTGCGAAAAATAAACAAGTGAAAGATCTGTCACAAAACGATTAATACTTATCCGTTCACATTTTTAATCGGGTATACGCAAATCCTGGTGCGTTCCTAATGTGTATACAGCGTATACCTGCGTATCACGTAGACTACACCACTGGGTTAACCCATTCCCAGTATTTAGCATCGGTTACTTTGGCGGTAGCAGTAGCAAAGAGGCGATTTCTCAACAAATGGTCTGACTGACCTCCATACTGTTCTGCCAGTTTACTCTGTAATCACAGATGTCATATTTCAATCCGGTATGAAGCGATTTCGTCCTCATGCGCAAACATTCAGACATTTCTTGTTCTACACAACGAAATTCAATCCATAGCCTTTCAATTGGGATATTTTCTTCAACTTCAGAAGAGGTATGCGCAGATAGTACAGAGCACCCTCTAGTTATGTTAGTGTCAAAATAACGAATACATCAAAGGATCGATGTAGTGTATTAGGGATACTCAGATTTTCCCGTTTTTTACAGCAGACCTCCTCAAAAACATTTCATGCTCATGCTCACGAAGATTAATCTATTGAATCTTATCCCAGAGCACGATTGTCCGACAATATTTGTACTGCATAGAACGAAATGTAAACCCATGCATTTTGTGTCCGTGTCACTAAAAAATCTGTCCATTCCTTCCACAGATCCTTTCCTCTCCTTCCATTCCTTTAGAAGGTTGATGTGGTATACCTGGGATGCCTCTCCTTTGTCCGGAAAAGAGATCTCATAAGTGACAGGTCCAACTTGTCTAGCAATGGAGTAAGGACCTTGCCATTGGGCTAGCAACTTATTGCTGGAGGTTGGAAGCAAGAGCATGACCTTTTGACCTGGCTGTAGCACCCTGAGTCGTGCTTTTTGGTCATACCAGGTCTTCCGCTTCAGTTTGGGCCCTTTCAAAGGACAGACTGCGGCCCAATGCCCTGACTGTTAACAGGGGTAGCAGATGAGATCCTTCACAGGACCTGGTCTCGAGAATCCTTTCTTCTCCCCAAAGTTGCCTGGAACACTCACGGGACCACTGGCTCTGTGCCCACCTCCTTTGTGATACACGTCAGCTGCCCCTTGGGCTGCTACTCGGGTATTCTGTTGCCTTGGCATTCTGAGACCTTGCAAGCATTCAAGTACTGGCCTGCAAGCTTAGCCGAAGTAAGTCCATCTTCTGGCTCGTGTTCCTTGACCCAGGTCTTCATTACGTTGGGAAGCATGCGCAACATTTGCTCAAGAATGACAAGCTTGGCGATGTCATCTTTGAACCGCTGCTCTGGCTTGATCCATCTTCTGTAGAGTCCTTTGAGTCTGTTATAAGTCTCCTTGCGAGATTCACCAGGAGGAATGTAGGTTGACCGGAACTGAAGTCTGTACGTCTGCAAGGAGTGCCTCTTTAAGGCTAGGGTAGACGTTGGAGTCGTCTTCCTCCATCGCGGAGTAGGCATCCAGGGCTTTATCTGTCAAGAGAGGAATGAGCCGACAAGCCCACAAGGCCAGCCCCAGGTGCGAGCAATCCGCTCAAAGCGCACAAGAAAATTCTCAATGTCCTCTCCCTCTTGCAAAGGAAGTATCTTTGGACCTGGACGCAGAGGGTTGTTGGAAGAACCTCTGGACGGAGACGGAGGAGGATTTGGTGTTGAAGCTTGAGATCTGGGAGTGGCTTTGGGCGTCTGCACACAAAGACTACCATCAGAAGGAAGGTTAAGAGGAGGGTTAGCATTTTGGCTAACAGGTGAGGTGGTTATGTTAGGCACTGTAATGGCAGTTTTTAACTGCTGAATTTCACGGACCAATACACCCTCCCTACGTTGCTGGCCAATCAAAACGTTTTTGAACATGTCAACCAGTGTAGGTTCACCTGGCATTGTTGTAGGCCTCGTGGCTCAGCAGACCACCTAGCCTTTCAAGAACCCTTTTGTTCCGCTTAGGCCTAGCCCCCAAGTTCTCATAACCTTGACCATCTTCTTCAGACTCCTCGGTGTTCCATCCAAATCCTTCACCATGGCCCTCGGATTGGCCACCTCTTCAGCCTCCTCTGTAATTGCTAGCACTGACACTTAGGATCGTAACCCACTTCTCGCTCTGCCAGGCCTCTGCGGCCTGCCATCCCACCACTGCCACCAATTGTCACACCCCGCCTCGGGTGAAAGTAATGTATCCTTAATAAACCGGACTTTCAGACCCAAAGGATGGCAAGGCACACAGTTACAAATCGGTTTTTAACAACATTATTCCCCCAAAATGTCAGATAAGTGCAAAACATACAGGAGGAGGCCAACACCCAAATATCTGAAAATAGTAAAATAAAAACATATTCAAAACCAATTCCAAAATCAAATAATTCAATCAATTCAAATAATCAATAATCAAATATTCTCTATAATAAATCAAGCATATTCAAAATCAAATACCGGTACTTCAAATAATCAATGTCAATAAATCAAATAATCCATTAGCAAAACAAACGCAAATTAAACTCAATTACTGAATGCATTTAACCATAATTTACAACATAATGGAAAAATCACCTCAGTAGATATTTAGCATCTCGTGGAGAGCTGAGCACCCTGCTCAACACAGACAACCTCTTCTGGCAACAGCATACAGCAGACTGTCAGAAGCACAGCAGCTCACCCTTGTTATACCCCATGGCCCCTCCCACTAGACAGGTCAAATCAACAGGGGGATTATAATACTGTGGCATTTTGCGATTCAACCATGGAAAAACTCATCAATAATACAGCATGCATGTTAAAGTTCATTTCATCTTGTAGATCAGTGATTTTCACTAGTGCATTTAGGCTTGTTGCTCATTAATGTCCAATGTCAATGTCCTCCTTTAACACAAGGGAAAATGGTTTGGCCCAAATTGGACCAATCATTGGCAGCAGGTGTTTCCTGACACCATATTTAATGCCCTACGCCCCACCTTGACACTTTTAGTCTGCAGTACAGTGTCATGGTGAGAGGGAGAGATTGTTTGTGAGGGTTTGTTGCCTGAATGAAGAGCTTGAATATACTGTATGCTTGAAGGTTTGCTGTTCATACACTATCCATCAATGTGCGCTATTGATAGCCAGTTAAACAGACAGGGACAGTGGTCAAACTGTTGCACCAACATAATGTAACAATTCAAATACTTTAATAATTATGCTTTTTCTTATTCGTATTGCATGCTTATTAAATGTATACTCTTTGAGTTCATCTCCCTCAAAAAGTAGTCTCCTTTAATTCATCAACACCATTGCACTACATTACGGGTTTTGTATGTTGAAGACAGTTTAGGACACCGCATCGAGAAAAATCACAAAGACATGTTGCTATCGATGTCTGTGCAACAACATCTATGTTCTGGCTGCTACCTGTTTTAGGGACCGTCTACAAATTACACCTACAGACTGGTGGCAGAGACGTTACCATGGAATTGTTTCAGGAAATAAGCCTGTCCCCTCCCGTCCTATTGACTGTATTTATGGCTAAGCCTTTTTTTCTTTTTAATATAACCAAACACAATTGCCAGAGGACCAGCATCCTTTCTTAACTGGGCTTGGCTGCA
Organism: Gadus chalcogrammus; assembly: GCF_026213295.1. Lineage (NCBI taxonomy): Eukaryota > Metazoa > Chordata > Actinopteri > Gadiformes > Gadidae > Gadus > Gadus chalcogrammus. Next base: position 20,376,028 of record NC_079429.1, on the reverse strand, counting down.
TCCGAATACTCATACTTGACTGCTATATAGTAGGCATTTTGTAGTACGTCAAAAATATAGCGCGTCGGAATGCTCAGTACGCATTGTGTAGTAGGCAAACAGTTTCCGAATGCGTACTACCGCCACAGTATACAACGGTAGGTCACTACGCTATCCCACAATTCAGCCGGAGTCTGGTAACCAAAGAAGAAGCACGATGCGGTGAAAACAAAATGAAAAACCTAGATGGCTGACCCGGCACCACCATTTCATAGAGAGACACACTGATGCATTGGGTTAGATGCAAAATCCAACTGTGTTCTACATTTGCATCTGTCCTGAGGTGCAGCTCTGAAGAGCGTGGCATTAACGGCCTTCTTACGGCCTTCAAGGTTAGGTCTTCACTCCCAAAGGGGCGACCAATGTTAACAATGGATGCACTCGCTGAATATTTCAGTTTTTCTATTTAATTTATAAAAGTGTCCACTAAACACATTTAATGATTACCAGGTTAGTTCCTTTCATAATATATTACAACACATACAGCACCATCATCGCCAAACTACTCCATCTGTTAGTTTTGTGAGTTTCTATTGGTTCTTATATAAATTTCAAATCCCCGGCAGGAGACATGACAAAGACAATTGCTCAACTATTTCATCCTTTTAACAGACACTTTGACCTTAATGGAGCGTTTCACCGGTGGAGGCATGAATATGTATTGAAATTGGGTCCTATATGTAGTCGAATAATAAAATAAAATTCTAATTTGGTGCCGTCTTGACTGAGGCCCCGTCCACACGAAGCCGAAACGGGCGAAACCGTTACGGTTTCGATCTATCCGGTTTCGAAGTATCTCCGTAAAGACGAAGCCAAGCGAAACCGGGTAGACCTGTAGAAACGCTGTAGTACACAAGCCAGGCCCATAAGGGGCGCTGCTTCTGCTACAGAAATCCAGAAGGAAAATAAATAAGAAAAGAGGCGAGCATGCGCATAAAGGGTGAGACTCCGCGGGCTTAACAGTCATTGGCTAGAGGATCGAAGGGGGGGGGCGATGACGTCATGGTTTGCGGTTTCAGTCAGTTTCAGGCGTCCACACGAATCCAAAACGAAACCGGGTAGAATTGAAACCACCTCCGAGGGTGGTTTCAGAAGTTCGCGGTTTCGGTCAGCGGATTCGCCGGCTTCGTGTGGACGGAAGGCCGAACCGTACAAGACCTTTGCGGTTTCGCCATGAAATCGGCTTTGTGTGGACGGGGCCTGAGAAAAGGCAGAAAGTGACTTTTTGGCGCTTGTGGTTTGAAGACAACAACTCCCACCATGCACCACGATTAGGGATGGGAATTGATAAGAATTTCACGATTCCGATTCCGATTCCGATTCTGCTTATCGATCCGATTCCTTATCGATTCTCTTATCGATTCTCATTGGGTGAGAAAATAAGTATAAATGTGTTTGTTTGTATTACAACTCTTTAATATCTAATCAGAAGTGCTTCTAGTATTAGGAAATTGTACATTTTCAAATCAATTGGTCTAGACGAAAAAATATATGTTTGGCTTTTTAAGCCCAAATGCAATCATTATGTGCCATACAACTAAAAACACAGACTGAAAACAGCCAAGTAAGAGCTTGTGCCTTTTGGAATGCTAACAGTGCTCATTTGCATTCAACTTGTAACAAAATTCAACTGACATAAACAAAATGAAGCATTGATTAGACAAGAGATTTATTAGATGGGCCTACCTAATAAACCGTTGGAACACACAAGACCGGAAACCATAGCAATGCCGGTAAACAAACCCCGAGAAGCCCAATCCCTATGAGAGCTTCCGGAGGCAACAGAGCTGTTGGCCGTGATATTATATATACAATTATAATATATTATATACTATTATATATAGAGCTCCGGGAGTCGCAAACTGCAACAATCACTTTCTCCTCCATGCCGCAGTTCACCCCGGACTGCACTGCACTGAGTTTGACGGCTGAACGCTGATTGGCTGTTACGTTACACATGTCACTCAGTTATCACGCTGTTGAACGCTGATTGGCTGTCATCACGACAAAAACTTGTTGCCGGTTTTCTCCCGCGAAAATTCGCCCTTATACGCGTCTCTACGTTCACTTTGTATGGGATCTTGTCGCCCCGTCGCGTTTGGTGTGAACAAACAATGCGATTCTTCCTCGGCGGCGACCTGTTTGCTGCGTTCTGAACCAAATCAAAGCAGTGTGTGTGTGACGTCACGACACATTTGCCGCGACCGGAACCGATAAGCGGAATCGTTAAGCAGGCTTGCGAATGATTCCAAGGAATCGGTTGACTCGGAACCGGTTCTGAACGAGAACCAATCGGACACCTCGCTGTTTCATCTACCAAGCTGATACCGCAAGACTGCTTGAAAATCATTTCACACAACATTTCTTCAGACGCTGTGGATGTTAGTTTTGGCTGATGAGGTCCCACCCACTGGCACTGCTCTAATAGGTCTGTAGCGTCAGTGGTAGTCTTGCTTGTAGTCTTACGAGAATCCTCCCCTCTTACACTTCCTTACTTCTACGCAAAAATCGTCATATTGCGTCATCTTAAACAGGAAGTGTTGGAGATCGATACGGATCTCTCCAGTCCCTCTAGAAAATAAGGAAATGATGCACGACCATTCAAAAATATGAGTGGGTTTATAACGATACAAATCTTAATGGAAATGGGTGAAGTTTCCCTTTAAAGTCACTTTTAAGACTTAAATTGGGTTTAAGATACTGGTCCTTATAAGGCCGGAAGAGGGTTAGGGCCTCTTGCTAAAGGATGTCTACAGTTGAGCCTGCGTACATTAGGGTTCAAACCCGGTATGAACGCTGATCACACACCCTGCCCTTACCATCCTGTGTTGTCTTAATGTCGAATATCTAGTCTTGTATATATAGTCTAGTGGCATTCATGATCCTCCAATATATCGATCCAACAGCAATGAGGTTCTGCGGACCAGGCACGCGTCCCCAACACCTTGCACGCACCCGTCACTGAGTTGCGTAGCAGCACACAGGAAGTCCATTCACGTTCAACACAACGCTGCCTAGGGCTTGTAACCGTTTGTTGCAGAAGGGTTTCCTCTACTCTGAGATGGGTGTGCCAAAATGAATCTTTAAAAGCATGCGGTAAACTTCAATGTTTAAATATTCAAAGAGAGAAAGAAAATACTCAGCTCCCCTGTCAACTGTAAGAAGAAGGTATCATTGTTCTGCTTGTGTATGTGCGTGTGTGTGTGTGTGTTTGGTTTCTCCCCGCCCTCTCAGGTCGTTCCAGGACTTGTCCCGGCAGATGGAGGTGGACTACGGCACGGTGCGGGACTCAGCCGTGTACGACTACTTCAAGAACAAGGGGACCAACCCCCTGGAGCAGGACAGCACCTACGCAGAGCTCTGGAGGACCATCAGCGGGAACAGCGGCCTGGACTTCTCCGTGTCCAGCCCCTCGGAGGGCATCCGCAAGGTGGGGGGGGGGGGGTTGTGTGTGTGTGTGTGTGTGTGTGTGTGTGTGTGTGTGTGTGTGTGTGTGTGTGTGTGTGTGTGTGTATGTGTTTGTGCAATGTATGAGGGGAAAAATGTGTGTGAGTTTGTGTGTGTGTGTGTGTGTGTGTGTGCGTGTGTGACTCCGAATTCTGTGTGTGACCGAATTCATACGTTATTGCAAGTACTTTCTCTTTGATACACAACAATAATTAGTGTTTTCTAAAATCTCTGGTCAAATTCATTCCCAAATAACCAACTGCTTATTTGGTAACCAGAACCCGATCTCTGTCTCTCCCCTCGCTGCTACCTAGAATAAGGTACCATTTTCTGGAGTAAACAAAGATCATCCTGCACTATCTCGCATATGAGTCTGCAGGCCATTAAAACGTTATAATAGCATCAAGATCAAAAAGACAAACAAGATAATTAGCATTTGAATGGAATAAAAGGACGACTTAGAATCTTCGGTGTACAACAAGAATAAAATAAAGATGGGGTATGGAGTGCAGAAGGGATAAACAAAGGAAGGGAAGATGAGACGCTCATTAATTGGCACCAACAGAGACCGGCTGAGGGCAAGTCCCCTAGTATTAGTAAAACCTTGCTAGTATATTACTGACTCAGTCTAGACCACCCCTGTTACTCCATTTAATTGTCTTATTTTTTGTATTTGCTTGAATCTAGTGCTATATAGGGTAATTAAGGGGACTTAAGGGGAAAATTGGCTTTCTATGCCAGACTAAGACATGGCAAAATCGACCGGAATTTGTGACCCAGGCTGTGTGTTCATGAAGGAGGGCTCTCCCAGTGGGATGTGGCGGTAGGCCTGCCGTTATACACCAAGCTGAAATCCTGGCTAAGTCCTCACAGCTTCAGCTTTTCCTGGTATGCAGCCCCCCAAAATCCTTGGCTACATTCATGTCCAAGCTACCCATCTGTGTTTGCTACATTATCCTCACTTCTAATCGGAGATGTCTGCTGGACTGCCTTAAAATCCCACAGCATGTTGAATGTCTCCCGCACGCCAGAGGTCCAACCCGGGAGGGCTCCACTGGTATAATCCCCTCCTATCTGTGCTGTCCGACCATCACGCCATTCATCTTAGGGTCCCTCTGCTTGTCCCCGCGCAGCGGCCGAACGTACCATCTCATACAGGAACTCAAGGCAGGGAGTGCAGCAGCCCTGGTTCTGTATTGTAATTTAGTTAATTCAAGAGAGAGACATTGCACACTAAGACATTAATCTTGTGCAACAGCGAATATGCATTGTGCCAGGTTCTAGCAGATTTCTATTTTCCGACTGTAGTCCCTGGGCAGGTTGATGGAATAGTACATAAAAATAAGTATAGAAAAACAGAATAGTGAATAAAATAAGAGAACAAAACAAAGAGACAATATATAAAATAGATTAATAGAAACATGGTAGCAGATTCACAGGACATTCCCCTCCGCAACCTTTTGGAACCTGTCAAATCAGCTCCACACCATATCCATCTTCAAATCTGCTTTTTCCACCTCAAAAACATCTCAACATCCGGCTATCCCTCCCAGACACTGTTGCTGTGACCCTCAACCAATGTCAACAAAGTCCTGTTCATAGTTCCAAGCAAAGTCCTGGATAGGCTCCCTAATGTTTTAAACTCAGCTGCCAGCTTTCAGAAACGTCCTCACTGCGGGGTTAGAACAGTGCCACTTAGCGCTAACACCGCAACCAAACCAGATCTTTACCTGCACCGATGAGTTGTGACTTAGTGGCACCAAGCCCTGCAGCACAGCCCACCCTCATCATCCCCACTGGCTCCAGGTCCCGCACCATCTACATATCCTCCTCTTCACCTACAAATCTGTCCATGCCCTTGCCCCCAGTATCTATCAGAATTATTTTCCTCAGATACCCCATCTCAGAATCTGTGGTCCTCAGACACGGCCCACAGCTGCCCAGACCAATTGTCACTATATTGTTTCTGTTCCTGTATTAATATACTGTTATGTCAAAGCACCCTTGGACCAATTAATGCTATAGAAATTACATTTATAAATCGCATTATTATTATTTATTATTTTTATTAACGTAATGCCTGGCTGAAAAAGGTACAGCCGCATTTATTAGCTTTATCCAGTGAAAGGGTATAGATTACAAATATAATGTGAAGAATGTTAGTTACGACAGAGAGAGAGAGAGAGAGAGAGAGAGAGAGAGAGAGAGAGAGAGAGAGAGAGAGAGAGAGAGAGAGAGAGAGAGAGAGAGAGAGAGAGAGAGAGCGCGAGAGAGAGAGAGAGAGCTTTAGAAGGGGTTTGCGCAGATAGTAAAGTGCACCCTAGTTATGTATATGTCAAAACCACAAATGCAAGAGCTAGCTTAGTTACGGCATTGAGAGAGAGTGGGAGAGATAGAGAGCTTGCTCTTTGTAGTTAGGTGAGTGCTGCATGCAGCGCTATTGTTCTCTAGAAACTTTGGGACCCTACTCCTTCCACAATTTTTCACCTAGAGACTCCATTCCATTCCTTAGAATCACGCACATCTATAACATTTGTTTTAAATATTTAAAACTTTTTAAGATATTCTACTTTATTCTCTGACACTTCAACTACTTCAGACTTCGTAACTTGGTTGATTTTTAACCGTTAACCGTCCGTTCAAACATTTAACAAATAAACACATTTGTATCTTCAAGTATTTAAAAAAACTCAATTCAAATAAAAACTCTTCACTTTATTTGTTTCCAACCATTTTACACTTTTTTAATTGTGTGCATGTTTACATTGTTGACTCCATTTACCCTTTTGAACTCTGTTGAAGACTTTTCACTTGACTTAGGCCATTCCACATTTCTTTACATCTGCCTTTACTTAAACATATATTTTGCCTCACTCTGCACTAAGGACTCAATGCATCGTCTGCAGGAAATGCATTTTCGAGTTGCTCTTTTGCCTCCTCAAAGGGAATAAAGAAAGCGATTGGTGAACACAGGGAAACCCACTAGGATTGACATAAACAAGTTGTTTGTACAAGGCTGTACGTCTTACAGACCCACAGTTATGCGTGTTTCCATTTGAAAAAACACATCTAGTATACCTGGAGGGACCTTCGCTATTTATTTCATTGCTATTTTGTCCTTGGGTTAAAAATATGTATAAAATCAAAGGCTTATTCCAGTTATCTTGCCAAGTAGACTACATTTAAATTCAAGTTCTTAATTATGTTAGCATCATAAAATACATTACGTTTTACAACACCATCATTTGAAATCTTCGAGACAAGAGTGAAATGAATGGAGAAACAATGGCCTGCAGTTTATGGCTCCCTGACGTTTTTCACTTTTAATATTTAAAGCTACTTTGAAGTTTCAGAGATTTGAATAGATGATGAAATGTTCAATGGTCATTGTCCTGACCGTTTCACTTTGAGAAGTCTTGAAATCAGGTGGTAAACTCTGTTGTACAGAAGCACCATTTGACGGGTCATGGTGGTCAAGGTTCTGCTTTTTCTTCTTATCCACCCACACCCTCATCGTCAGGCGAAGAAGACGACCTACGCCTTTCTGTGGGACATGGCCGTCCTGGAGTACGCCGCGTTGACCGACGACGAGTGTACGGTCACAGTGACGGGCAACGGCATGAGTAGCAAGGGCTACGGCATCGCAATGCAGCACGGCAGCCCCTACCGAGACCTCTTCTCCCAGAAGTAAGACCGCCAAAATAAAAGCACCCTTGAGATGTGTCGAGGCAAGGTGTTGTTTTATCATGGTATTATTTCAGTCCTATCTTGTAGAATGATGTAGTGTTTTCTTTTTTGTGGGTCAGATTACCACAAAATGTTTACATACATAGCTTACATAATATACATATTAATCTCAGAATCACAGGCCTCCAGAATTATTACTCCCAAAATAATGTCCCCCCCCTGTGTGCATGTTGCATATTAATCGTAAAATCAGCAAGCCTAGCATGACACAAATTCAATAGCAACCTAAGAATTCCATGATTTTAAGGTTTCTTGAATTCAGTTATTTTCTGTACATACATCGACAGTACAGTACAACACAGTGACTTGCAACTCATGTAATTGATGTAATCTATTTGATATCATCAATAACATCATCATGGTACATTAGGCTGTTCCATCACTAAATCAGAGCACCTCTTTGTTAATCGTCAACGTTCTGCCATCCCCTTGGGGAGTCCTCCCCTGCCTGCAGATTGTTTGATGCACACTTTGGTGAGCTTGCTAATCACTTGCTCTGAACCCTAATTGCAGATCAGCTACTCTGCTGGAGTCTGACGGTGGCTGTGAGATGTTGAAGCACTGTGTTTGTCGCCCTAGAGGCTAGCCTGTCCTAGCATGTATTTTGAATTAATATAAAGGGATAAAAGTATAATGTAATCTATAATAACTAAAGCATAGACCTGAAATTATGGAATAAGGCTACATAATTCTATCAAACAAAAGCTCACAGATCCGTCTCACAGATGAACACCAGGCTCCTGTGGGAAGGGGTTTGCCTACCCAATAGAGGAACACAATTGGGGGGGGGGGGGCTCCGGAGCAGTCAGCCCTCCACACCTCCCGTGGTGATGCACCACATATAGCGGCTCACAACACCTTACTTCTGCCAAGCTTCATCTCACTTCACTGTGATTATTTTTATTAAATAGCCTTTCCCTACGTACGTTATTGGATATCTCATGGATATATGTGTGCAACCCCCCCACTATGGGGGAGTCTCTCTGGGGCTGTTAGCTACTCCCTTGTAAAGCTTTCCTAGTTGATTGGCCATGTTCTTAAATCTGTTTGTTAGTGGGATTGGATTGATTTTTGGTGTTGCGACTCACTAAACGGTTGGGGTTATTATCTATCTATTTTTCTTCTTTGCGTTTGGATTCAGGCCAGTGAAAGCCTTCCAGTGGCACCCACTGAGGGACATGCCGTGATACCCTTGCTGGTGTTAAATGGAGGGCTGGGCTATTGTATGCTGTAAAGAATTATAAAAGCCATTATCTCCTCCAATTAATCCCTTTTTCCCATGACCGTTGGGGCACTTGTGACCGTTATTTAATCACCGTTCCATTCAAGGTATTCGAAAACTTCTGTTGCTCATTTATGCAGAAGAAAAATAAGTTAGGCCCAAAGTGGGGTTTTAATAAGGGATATTTCAATAGAAGGACAGTGTTATGACTTTGAGCCCTTTTAAAATGTTAAGGTCAAACCTTCCTTCACTTGCTGGAATCAACCATGTTTTCAATAACTCATCAGAACCAAATCCGCAACCCATTAGTATAGCTATTCATATCATTTATTATACCGTCAAGAACAAGATTGGATATGTTTTTTATTTTTTTATTAAGTCGTACTTTCTCCAACATTACTTGCATTCATGTTTTTAGAAAATAACAATAATGATCTCTCAACTGTTCAGCGTTTACTCTAATGTTGACTTCTTGCCAAAATCTCCACAGTCTTCGATTTAAAAGTAATGTTGGAGAAATGCTTCTTTACTTTGCCATGCGAAAGTAACTAATGGTCTTGCAATGGTCTCTCAAGCACTTGCTGCAAGACCAATAGTTTGTGCGACCTCGAATAGTGATGGAATGCTTCCAGTGTTCATCCTCACTCAAACCGCCTTTCCCTCTCTCCATCCTTCCATCCCTCTCCCGTCCCTCTCTCCTCCTCCAGGATCCTGGAGCTCCAGGAGAAGGGCGACCTGGACATCCTGAAGCAGAAGTGGTGGCCGCGCATGGGCCGCTGCGACCTGAACCGCCACGCCAGCGCCCAGCCCGACGGCCGCTCCCTCAAGCTGCACAGCTTCGCCGGCGTCTTCTGCATCCTGGCCGCCGGCCTGCTGCTGGCCTGCCTTGTGGCGGGCATGGAGACGTGGTGGAACGGCAACCGGTGCCGCAGGGAGCAGCCCAAAGAGGTGACCGAGCACAGGGTCCGTCGGACAGGCCAGCGGGGGGAGGACACTGCCACACTCTACTTTAAGGATCCAGCCACAGACGCGAGCCCCGACTTAGTAGAGCTTCAGTACACCCAGCTGTAGGACAGGGTGCAGGGGGGTCAGGAGCTCAGGGGAGGGTTGGAGGGTCAAAGGGGGGGATAGATGGGATAGCTTTGGTGAGATAAATCACCCTATCAGCCAGAGATTGAAATCAAATTTGGTCTCTTAATTATCCTTTTTTTGTGTTCATTTTTTTATTTTCCAAGCTCACCCATACCCATTCATAATACTTTATATTGCATCGGTTGTTTGCTCAAAACATACATTAAAGCATCAACCATTGAAACCATTACCCTTAATATTCCACCCAACGCAATTAATTAACTTTTACGATTTATGTTTTTTTTACTGTTTTTTCACTTTTATTTACCTCAATGCGCATCTTCAGTAGCTTGACACTTCTATTGGCTCAGAAGAAAATGAATTCAAATCAGCCAACGGTGTCAGATTGTCCACCCCGCATATCCCCACATGAAGTGCAGAGAACCCATCCCAGGCTTCTTGCTAAATAACTCCCCAAAGCACCAAGTGCCATCAAGCCCACAAGATCAAATTATTGCAATGGGTATTTTGGTGTATGGTGTATTTTCTGCAGTGAGGCTTTGGGTCATTTCCTGAGCAGAAGGGATCCCCGAGAAGATTCAAATTATCTTTAGGGAGAGAAAAGAATAGCAGTGTTAACTGGCAACCCCTTTTAATAGTGGTGATCGTTTTGTTGGTTGTTGCCCCACGTTAAGACAAAAAACAAGATACTCTGGCCTGGATCAAACCTTTAGAAATAAGCATTTTAATAATATTGCTCTTTTTTTTAGAAGGTATAAATCCCTTGTGTCTGTGGTTCTCTGTTTGTGACCGCATTGCCCTCCGAGAAAATATACCTGACTACAGTAATCCATTAAAATCTGACAACATCTTCTAACAAAACCGATAGCCGACCACTACCTCTCGCATTTCATTAAGTAAATGTTACCTAAAAGCCTGAAGATGCAATATTTCTTTGCAAGACTGGTTTTATTTTACTTGAATATTTTTCCCAGTGTATTTTATTTCACCAAGACTGTGTCCTAGGCCTCCAACCTACCACCAGAGCTTCTAATAATACTTGTTATCATCTTATCCTCAGGAATTGATTATAAGGGTCATACTTTAATTTAATTTCTTGTCAGAGTTCATTATCACGAATGGCAATTAGATACAACAACAAAAAAGAAATACAAGAAAATGAATTTTAGCTTCCCATTTGAAAAATACCCCACAGCTTCAGTCTCTAGATAGTTTATATTACTAACATAAGACCTAAATTGTGTAGTTGTCATCGACCACAAAATAAAAGTGTCAGTTTCCCGCTGCAGTTATCAACTCTATCATCAGGTCTAGGGGCACAGACCATTTAGAGCGGGATGTAAAGGCTTTATCGCTTCATCACATTCAATAAAACAGAAAAAGGCTTGACTTGGATCCCTAAACTACAGTGTGAGCAAACAGCGTAGTCTAACATGCACGGGGTCTATCACTCTTGTAATAATGCCTGTCTCTCACAATACACCCCGGACCACAATCCCTAGTATTACAACTGTCACCTCTTCAATTTATATGTCAATCTGGACACCCATTTGACCTCTTTCTCTATTTCTTCTTCCTATCTTGTCTATCTATCCTTTTATTTGACGCATTATTTACACTTGACTGTCTGTGATTTCGTGCAGGTTGCTAAGGATTACAGACTGGCAAGGGTTTCTGGTCCATTGACATATAATGACATTACAACTGCTTCATCGGAGGGAAGGAGAGACATTTGGACAGAGAGAGAGAGAGGCTGGGATGAAGCAGAAGCTATTGATACAGGTCAGAATAGACCCGTCTGTAGACACTTTTGATCCAATATGTTTGTGTTTTAAGTTTGTTAACTTTATGTATTCTTTTATGAGAGAAAGAACAAAGATGCCCCACATAAGTAACTTCATTAGTTGCTTTATTTGCCAGAAATATAAATAAGTCGAGTCATGGTTTCAACATCTCCATATCAAGAGACATTTTGGTACATATTATGAATATCTGTATGTATTATTGTACACCTTGCCTTGGTAGTTTATGATGCTCCAAGCAAGCTCTTGAGGGAAAACTCCCAAGCCATCTACTAATCTTGCATATCCCATTAACCACAATCCTTTAAGTCTATGGTCCACCGTTTTAATGCATGGCACAAGCGCATACCTCACTTATAGATATATATTGTTATGTATATATCTATACATGGTCAAAAGCACAGTTGATTTAACAATTGCCTTTTAATTTCTACATATATATAATATTCTAGTATGTATCTTTAATATTATCTTAAATATGACTACAAATGCTACTTTTACATGCTGGCATTGTTTATCTAAATAAAATAAATAAATACAAACATTTTTCAACAAAAACATTTTCCTGAAGAAATCTGTGTGTATATACCAGAACTATACGTTTCCTCTTGAAGAGATCTCTAGGATAATGGTTAAGTAGTGTATGTCTGTATACTTATTTTATATTGTAATCAAGTAGTGTCCCCCAATACTACATAAAATGAGAATTTACCACTCAATCAGAGATGTTTGTTAACGTAGGTTAAGTGCTATTTCAATTCTGAATAGTTTGCTTTAGAATATGGATGATATAAACATTGCAGTAGGATTGCTTTGAAAATCTGCCATAATATTGTCAACTTGTTTGATTTACATTTCTGTCAAGCCGCACTTTTGATCAAAACCATTTATTTGTTTAGATTACGCTACTTAAAGGAAGTCATTAAAAGAAACACATTGCATTTAGATTTCAGTTTATTGTTTGAACAGTTTTGTGTGCATGATTAAAAAAGAAAATTGTTATTGGAATAATATGAAGGTGGCGGCAGAGTGGGAGTAACGTGTCACATTTTCACTCATATCTGTTTAATGTGTTCCACAGTTCAAACCAAATTTTCCGCCATGAACTAACAAAAAAAAAAGAAGATGTATATCGCATTAGTGTATCCTAGCTAGATCAATATATTTAGCTAGATTGTTAACCATCTAGTCTTGCCGGGACTGACTCGATTATATTCTCAGACAAACTAATACGTCAATAACACATGTGTTAAGCTAGAGCATCTTTAGCATTCCTAGCCACTACTGCCTCAACCTATTTCCAATGTATTTTGGGCAAAATTGATGGATTGATGGAGTGATTGATTATTTGGTAGACATGTGCCATCTGAATTTCTAGAACTAGTAGCTATCTCAACATTATTAGGATCACGCCTATCATGGTTTTCTAACTTGAATGAGGCAATGTCAGAGCCAAGCCAGACTACACGCTTTTTAAGCACTTTGTTGTAAGCACACATTTAATCAAAACCGGATGATAATATTCTTATCTATCTACCTCCTCTACTTGCTAACCAACACAGATTGCATACTGCATTGTAGCTGCATACAAAATGAGCATCAGCAGTGTCATTGAAGGGGGTTCACAGAGCTTCTGTGCACTGAGCTTCCCCTAAGGACAGTCCTTGTGCCGCCACTTGCTATGCAAGTCATGTTCCCAGGCTTGGAAAATCCCCCCCTTTGTCATCAGCTTCCGATTACTTCATGTTTCGAAGTAGTTCCACAAGGAACCTCTCTGTTGTCTATTAAAGCCCAACAAGTGTGTGTGTGTGTGTGACCGCAGGCATATAGCGATGCTTGGTCAGCATGCTTGTGGTTTTCATTACATCGTTGCCCGCTTCGAGGTCAATGCAGCGCAGAGGGCTAAATCTATCCTGGATTAATGGAGATAAGAAAATAAATGGATTTATAATGGAAGAATATACATTGAAAAACAAACCCTATGTTGGGCTACGATAATTGCCTTTTCTAAAAATATCCAGCCCACTTCTCAGAGATGTTAACTCGAGTACTTGTGTCATGGACTGAAATCCACCAAGGCCACTGTTTCGAGGGCTTGTAACTTGCAGATAAAAGATCGGCCTTGTTACTCATAATAGATTTGGAAGGTAAAAACTTGGGACTTGACTTGAGACCCGATGATGCAAATTACATGTCTGTTCGTTTTATGTTTTATGTTTAATTAGATACATTAGACATGTTGAGCGTGTCTTATGTTCATGGAGTAAACCAAAATGTGAGTGCGCGCTTGGAACAATATTGTGATGATTGGATGTCGGTCTAGCTCCTTGCCATGCTAGTGTTGTGGTCAGTGGACCACAACACTAACCAACCCAATCTAATAGTAAAACGTTGGCATGGTGACCTTACACTTCAGCCGACAACACTCAATCTTAATCTCAAAATATTTTTTTAAGGTTGATTGCATTTTTAATTTCCGTGCTTCATTTTACCCAAGCTCTGCATTAGGTGGCCGTTATCAGTTTAATAATTAAGTCCCACAAGTCGCAAAGTATTTAGTGGACTTATGACTTGAGCCCGCCTCTTCTTGTCACTGACCAAGTTTGATTTCAATGAGTGCATAAAGCTGTCTTTCTAAACCATTTGAGTCCCCTCATTTTTGCAAACAAACCAATGACAAGCATGACTGAAGCCCTTAATCAAAGAGCATACTGAAAGTTTTGGAAAAAAGGGTGAACACAACATCTTCATCAACACATTAGAAAAGGGGAGGGGGGGCACAAAAGTTAAGAATGCGAAAGACCTGAGATAATCTGAGAATCCGGCCTCACGCCAATCTCAGCCTCTGTGTCCCTCCTTCTCTCCCTCCACACCTCCTATCCCTACCACCCCCCTGCCATCCCTCACTCTCTCTCTCTCTCTCTCTCTCTGTACCACCACAACTCCTTCCTCCTCCTCCTCTTGTAGGACAAGGAGGTGAACCTGGAACAGGTGCACCGTCGTATGAACAGTCTTTTGGACGAGGACCTTGCCCACAAGCAGATCCCCGGCCACTCTATCGAGATCTCTGCGTTGGACATCGGCAGCATGCAGCCCGGCCCGGCCTGCTCCTCGCTGAGGGTGGGAGGGAGGGAGTCCATGCGGGACTATCCGTCCTCGGGCCTCTCTGTGACCACCTACCTCCCCGGGGGGGAGGGGGGCCCTCAGCTGCCTCCGTCGCTGTCGCTGCCCCACAGCCTCCCTCACCCTCACCATGGGGGGGGCACGCTGGGCCGGACAGTGGGCCACTCCCAGGCGCTGCTCCCTGGCAGCTCCACGCTGGGGCCGCCCACGCATCACCCTCTCAGCAGCACATCCATCAGCGGCACCATGCAGTGCAAACACAGGGCGCCCAACGGGGGGTTGTTCCGCCAGAGCCCCGGCAAGAATCCCATGCCAATGTCCTACCAGGGAGTCTCCGGAGGACCCATACCCGAAGCCATTGACCCCGCCCACAGCACCTCCATATGAGAAAGGGGGGGTTGACCCCGCAAGCAGCACATCCATATGATAGGAGGAGGGGGAGATTGACCACATCATGTCCATATTACAGGAGAAAGGAAAGGGGAGGGGTCAATGATCGACCCCGCCCACATCCCTTCTATAGATATTAGGAAGGGGTACGGCGTTCGGTGTGGTTCAGGTCGGGGTCTACGTAGGGCTTAGTGGACCCCCATTAATGATGGTGGGATGGGGGGGTCGGAGAATGTGTTTGTGTTTGTGGGATGGGGGGGTGCGGTGAGGGTGTAGTAAAGGAAAATTATTAAAAAGTGTACAATATTCTAAGATTTTTATTACTCATTGAGAACTACCACTGTTGCTCTGGTGTTGGGGGAGGGGGTGGGATACAGGCTGTGGCTGTACCTTTTTTCCTGTATATATTTGTAAATACTGACAGAACGAAGTGAAGTTAAAAGTGTATTTTGAATATTCTCGATTTTTGGAGTTATAAAAAAAACGACAAAAACACAAGATGATTTAAAAAAGGCAAAAAAACTACATATAAATTGATTAAAAATGATGACTGTTTGAATGGCTTTGTAAATTTTGTTCAATATTAAATAATGACGCGGAATTCATGGTGATTGTTTTTCTAAGTGCCGAAATCAGAAACGATGTCTCAACAAGTCGCTAATCGATTCCCACTGCACCCCTGGTACCACTATCTCTATCTCTTGCCTGTCACACTGTATTACGCAAAAAAAAATAGTTTTGGGTCAGTTTTTTGTTTTTTTCTGTGAATTCGAATTCTTTCATTTCATTCTTTAAAAAAAAAAAAAAACTTTTTTGGGCGTTTTCTTTGCAATGCAAATATACAAAAATGTAAACTCATTTGGTTAGATTTTTTAATTTGTTAGTTTAAGCTAAAGCTGAAAACTATTTTTCTAGGTGCTCCCCATTGATGTGTCCTCGAGCCCAGATCGCTCTGCTGGATCCCACAGTCTTATATGTTTAAATATATTATTTCTGTACCCTGACATAACTGCTAAGTATGGAGCAATGGAGAGGTGTGAAAAAGTGAGGGAAATGTTTTGGCAAACGAAAGAATTGAAGAAATTGGAAAAGACTCGTAAAGCTTGTAAAGGTGGGATTGTGACCATAAATGACCACCGGGGAATTTCAGTACCTTGAACTGGACTAAAGATGATA
Source organism: Gadus chalcogrammus (assembly GCF_026213295.1). Lineage (NCBI taxonomy): Eukaryota > Metazoa > Chordata > Actinopteri > Gadiformes > Gadidae > Gadus > Gadus chalcogrammus. Next base: position 20,359,990 of record NC_079429.1, on the reverse strand, counting down.
ATGAAACAATATAGAAATTAACAAATGGCACGCAGAAACCTAAAAACATAGTTGTTGTTGTTACCTAAAAACATAGTTGTTATTGCTCCTACAAGACCATTAAAAGGAGATAGGCATGCCAAGTAGCGATGTTATCTATTCAATTCCTCTGAATGCAGAAGGAAGTAGGGAGCAGAACATCCAATCTTATGATTTTTTTTCTCTAACTCAAGGATGTAAAGGTGTGTCTCTCAACAAGGCACGCAGCAAAGCTATTTTCACAGAGAGAGAAAGACAGAAATAGTGACTAATATTGCAGGCTCTTACTGCTAATGAGGGCAGTAATCACCTATGGGATGAAAGATGGCTGCTCTCCAAATCTTAGATGACTGCCTTGCAGCTGGGATCCCTCGGTCATGCTACAGTCCATGAGAGTATGCTAGTAAAATTATTTTATTCAATATTGCTGTCCTATCCTTTCTTTTTCCTGAAACCTTGAATGAAATGATAACAGAGTCTACTTTATTTTGTGCTTTTCATGATCATGATTAACATGCAGTTAAGACCTTTAAAGGTTTCTACATATTTCTTCATGATCATCATTTCTTTCTTCGATTTGAATTGCTATGTGGTGTCCTGCTATAAAGCAAGCCAGCTATGAAGTATTTGTTTAAATTCTTCCCTTCATGAATTGTTGCCCTTTAGAAGTACTACAATGATTAATGGCAGCGTCTGTAACAATCTAGGATAATTTGTTTGTTTATGTTCAAACAGGCAGTATTTTTATAGTAATGAAATATTATTGAGGCAATACAACCCTGGACAGACTCGATGGATTTGGTATCTGGAATTAACAAAATCAGGTTTCTGCATTTATACCTAAATTGTATTTTAAAATTCCATTCATCATATTTACTATATAGTATACTATATATTTACAGTATACTATAGACTATATAGTATATGTTTATTATGTTACTATATGTATATGTTTTTGTGTAAAACAGCCTTCTGCTTCATTTCGGTCATCGTTGTATTCGTCCAAACTATGTGGGAAGTCACTAATTTACTTACCCTTACTGTGGTACTCTGCGCTTATGTTGCATTATTTTTTAAGCAACTATTGTGTTTTATTTGGTGGACAGATAAGGCAGAAATGACCAATGCACATTCTCAGTCATAATGCTTACCAGTCAAACTGTGTCCACTTCAAAGCAGTTTTCTCCCCTTTGTTTTTGTAATTCAGCGCTGTAAAGGTCAGACCTGTCTGAACCTTAAACACAGCTATCATCTAACACTTGTAAAATATTACATCTGTACAAAACGCACAATTTGTATGCGGCCAATCGCTAGTCAGATAAAACTTTTCTTAATCTGTAAACCAATCCTTAACTCATTTTGTAACATTTCAGGTATTTTACCGAAGCTAATCTCGAGGTCCAGAGTTTGTGTTCCTCAAACTGAAGCGCTGACTGGCTAAGAGTGAGAACCACATTTGTTTGTTATTGTTTGAGGGATTTTTTGTTTATTAGCTTCGAAAATTCTATGTGTGCGAGACATCTCTTGTAGCTGTTGAATTTAGGGAATTCAAAGTGTTAGAATTGAACCCGGAGTTGAGTCATTACACTGTTTCCACCCTCCTCCCTTTCACCCCCTTCCCCCTACGGGAAAGGGACAATGAAAATAATCTGCCATAGCATATAGTCTGTAACAGTACATCTAAGGGAGACTATTATTTTATTTATGAATATGCTGCTTGGAGTTTCTTAAACTTTAATAAAGAAATATGGTTTACAACAATGTAATTGGTGCCTGGTGATTGAAAGATGGTGCTGCTGAACTGCTTAACTTAACGGAAAGCTCATGAATCCTTAATATAAAGAACCAAAGGGATAATATAAAAAAGGATTCTATTTTTTTTTTTATTATGCCTACATTGTGTTGATCTCAGGGCTTTCTCTCTTCCTCTAATTCTCTCTTTCTCTCACACACACACACACACACACACACACACACACACACACACACACACACACACACACACACACACACACACACACCATTACACTAGATACAAGGTTTGTAGTCTTTGTTTAATCTTGTAGTCATTTTTTCTGCTGTGTGGCTAGCTTGAACATTGGACTGACACTAAACTAAGTGGATTTCGTCTAGTTTGGCTTCAGAGTCTGGCAGTCTGGGTCATTGAATGACTGTGCCACACCAGAGCAGCTGTACTCTCTGAAATGAGTCACTGGCTCCCTGTTTATTGACTGATAGCTGGGTTGTAAACTTTAATGTCTTGGTCAAACTAAATTAATGACTGAGGTGCCTGGTTTTATATTTGACTGATTAACTCCATAAACTTACTCAAATATAAAATGGACTGAATGAAATTAGACCAAAATTTGGAATTGAACCTTAATTTCTTGTTTAATAACATTATTATCCCATTCAACTCAGAACTCTGTTGAGCGACTAAGCCCATTTGCAGAGCTTTAGCGTAGTATAAAAACACAGAGGATCAGCCAAAAGTCCTCTATCTGGTCGTATTAAAGGGTCATATTATGCCTTTCTGTTTTTCCATTTGCTTTTGTGTTGTATACCGTTTTTATTCATGTTCAAGGTCTGCTAAGCCAAAAAAACCCGAACCCTTAAAATATCTAAAAGTTACCCGTGCCTGCCGATTTTTGATTTGATTTACTTCTGGATCCAGATGCTATAACAGTAATCCAAATGATGAAATGCAAAAGTAAAATAATTATTTCCAGCATGGTCTTTGGTGTTACACACAAGTTACAAATAGACAAGAATCAGACAAACGCAGACTAAAAAAAATACATACAGTTATTAGGAGGGGGAAGACATCACATGAAACACAAATAAATGAGAAACAAAACTGCTGTAAAAACTATCCAAATCACCATTAAGTATCCACCTTTTTCCATAAAATCTGCTTGACAAACTATTCCATGCCATAATACCAGTGTAAAAGATAGATTTTTGCCCTGCATTATTCGCTCTAGGCACCGAAGGTATAGGTACTGAATAACATTGTTTTGCAACACTTGGAATTTGTTTTGAGTCAACCCAGAAAACCATGCAAGCAAAATCCCCATGGCAACATTCACTGTCTGAAACACCTCATTGCCAGCCAGCATTTACTGTCGCTACAATCTGACATCAAACTGTCAGGTAAGTGCAGAAGTCCCGCCTCCCTGCTGCTTAGCCACTCCCTCAAACAAATCTATTTACAGCGTTGGCTGCTGGAGTTCGGCTCTGTATCGCCATGTCGAGAAGACTCTGTTCTCGGTGCGAGATCAAATTCCCTTTGCATCGACTTTTCAAAGAAGATGACATGAAGAATGGGTGACAGTTTACATTCTAACAACCATCCTCCACATTACAGCCCCAGCCTTGCATTGTGTTCGCTTCAAATGACCATAGTGACCAAGTGAACCATATGATGTAGAGCCGGGCATGACTGAGAACCGGGCTTCATATGGCTGAGAGCCGGGCATAATATGACTGAGAACCGGGCTTCATATCACTGAGAACCAGGCTTCATATCACTGAGAACCAGCCAACGTGCGTTGAAAGATTTTCTGTTTAAATCACCAAACAAGTATGGTAGCTACTAACCAGTGTTCAACAGTTGATCGTTGTGTAAAAGATTCCTAGCGTTATTGGGTTGTAATGTTTTGTTTAGTCAGCTCAAGAGACAAGGGGCCCTATTTTAACGGTCTGAAACGCAAGTGGGAAGCGCAAAGCGCAAGTAGCTTTGTGGGCGGTTCTACGGCGCTAGCGCTATTTACAGGCAGATAAATGACGCTTGCGCCACGGCGCAAGTGTCAAAAGGGTTGGTCTGAAGCAGCCTAAATACCCGTAGGTGTGGTTTGGGCGTAACGTGCAATGAACCAATCAGAGCGTTTTCTCGCCTTCCCTTTAACAGCGATCGGCACTTGTTCCATGGCGGATTGCTATTATGATGGCGGATTTGCCAGGCGCACGCCAAGAAAGGTTCACAACAGATGAGACCGAGGTGCTCGTCAGAGCAGTCTTAGACCGCGAGATGACTTTGTATGGGGATGGGAGAATCCCACCCAAAATTGCTTCGGTGAAAGCGGCTTGGGAGGCTCTCCCGTGCTGCTGCTGGGGCATTTGGATGTAATGGCATCCATGATTCATGGAAATGTTGTGTAAAACACAACATGCCACAAAGAATGATGCGACTTTTTAAGGACCATACTGTAAAGTACCACCTGACCTATCCAAACACCTGAAGCGCATTTTCAGTATTCCGAATGTACGTTCAATTACACTGCGTGTTTGTGTGTGTTTCCTGTTGAATACAATTTTGCGCACTGTTGCTGGCATAAGAAATGGGGTCATGAGCCATGTCTTCAACGGATAGCCGTTGTCCCCTAACAGCCACCCATCCAAGGGAGGATTCCCCTCGAATATGGCAGGAATGGTCGAGTTTGCCAATATGAAAGAGTCATGGCTTGAGCCAGCGTAATTAACAAAGACATGATTTATTCTACAATTAGCATCGGAAATGACATGGATATTAATCTAATGAGTTCCCTTACGATTTATGTAGGCTATATGAGTGCGTTTACTGATGGGGCACGTAGCTGCACATGGGTGCAGTCTAGCACCTAGGACGCCAGGGAACCCATACTTGGTTCAAAACTCCTGCTTTGTTCTTTCCTGGCTGTCAGGTGTAACAGGGAATTTGATGTATTTCCCAGCATGTCGGACTAGACCTGACGTAACTGCATGTATAGCCGAACTTATTGCCGATTGTGAAATGCGTCCAATAGAACTAAGGGGATGCTGGAACGACCCAGATGCATAGAAATGCAGTGCCGCTGTAACTTTCACTGCAACGGGGAGGGCATAGGGACAGTGTGCATCAGTCCCCAGCTCATCTGCCAGGAGATGGCAGATATCTGTGACAGCCTGACGGGTCAGGCGTAGCTTACGCCTGCATTCCTCCTCACTCAGGGAGAGATAGGTGTGTCTGGGCCGGTAGACCCTTTCCCCCCGGCGTCTGATCCTCTGTCCCAAGACGTATTCCATTCCACTGTGCAATAGAAAAATTATGAGCAACCTCAACTTAACTGGTAAGTTGCAGAGTAAGGTTTTAAATGGACTTACAGAAGGTGTCTTTTATTTCGCAGTCTTCAGAAATGTGGTTCCTGATTCTTGACCGTCAACCCACTTGGACAGGTTTCCTTATATACATGTGTCTCTTGCCACGTGTAGATGAGAGAAGCAAAGTGTATGCGCGAGGTGCACAAGCAATCCGTATGCATCACATGCGCATGTATGCATGCGCCCTTAAAATAGCATCTGAACAACGCGCCACTGACTTTAAACCAGGTATTTCCTGGTCTGTGGCGCAATTGTATTCTGAAACGGCAAAATACCGTTTGCGCCAGAACACGCCTCCTCCTTTTGCCGAACCGCCCGTTGGGGCGCAAGATCATTCCCTAATTTACCGGCAAGTGGCGGTGGTGGGAAAAGAACGCTCTGCGCCAGTTGTAAACTAGCAACGACACATGCGCCAGTGACTATGTCACTTGTGCCGGATGCAAGATAGGGCCCAAGGTCTCTGTTGACTGAAACACAAATTGACTGATAAAATGCATTGTTGTGGAAGCCCTGCTGAGCCAACCTGTCATCCCAGTATGAGGGACCCCCAAAGGAGGAAGTTGTTGCCTGCCATGTCTCTCACTTCAGTCAAGGGGTGGCCGGAAAACTACATAATGTCTATCTAGATCAGGAAATGCCTGGCATATCCTGAGCACAAAACAAGACAGGATGACCGTCGTGACATTCTGTCCCAAGTACCACCAGCTGACAAAGCTGTGATAGGACAGATATCTGTCGCACCTGTATGGAGAGAGTATATTACCAATCCAGATGAAAACCATCCTTGCTGTGTGCATAAAAGGATGCTTCTGTATTATTTGTACATTTGCGCAAAATGTACCTTGAGGAAATCATTAATTTGTAATTTCTTCATGAGTTATTTAGGTCCTGTATTATAGTGTAACGTTACGGTTCTGACATAAAATGTAAGATCCATAGTCAGAGTATGTTGTTTATGTTCTGCAGGCTATTCGAAATTCAAGCAGTTAGGCTCTAGGCCTGGTTGGTGCACCATGCAGTTAGGCTCTAGGCCTGGTTGGTGCATCAATCAGTTAGGCTCTAGGCCTGGTTTGTGCACCATGCAGTTTGGCTCGAGGCCTGGTTGGTGCACCATGCAATTAGGGGGAAATAGAAGCTGCTTTATTTGTCTGACAACCTAATTAGAAAAATAATGAGCAACAACAAAGTGTTTTATAATAAAGCAAATAACATGAAAACAAACATGTATTTTAAATATAATGGACAAGATTAGCATGCATTTTTAAGGCAAAGGATAATGCACATAATAATGCAACTAAGTGATTCAGAAACCCAGCTGGAGGCGGAGGCAGTGTTTCTCCTTTGTCTAATGCTGTTGGTGCCCTGACAGCAAAAGTTTTCCACTTTGCTGCGCATTCTGTCGCAGTTTCCACAAGTGCACACAGAAAATTATAAAATACACATTCAACGAACGCACGGTTGTTCCCGTGAATTTTAGCGTGAAAGAATTGGCCGTGAGAACGTTACATGTGAAATGTAAGATAGCTCCAACAGGTCCACGTCCAACTGACACCTCCTATCCCTGGTATCCACTGAATCCACTGATACCCACAGTGTTTACAGCTGCTCGGTACTCAGGGGCCTGAGCAGGGCCTAAGATTGAAGACATCCACGCAAAGCGCTTGACCAATCCCAACAGATCGGGCAATCAGACCAATCACCTCCCAAGTATGCTACTCGGGAGGGGGTCCACAAAGCGCCAGGATCAAAAACAGACCGTTTTTTAACAGAGGCTGAAAGCTGTTTTGCATCAAGGCATGTACAAATATTCTAATATCCCAATCCCAATACAATTATTTACCACAAAATACCATAATATGACCCTTGTATTTTACCAGGCAGTATTTGTACAGCTATGTTAACATGTCCTTGATAAAGTGCCATGTCATCAACTCTACCTCCCACAGCTAGGAGGCAGAGAAAAGGTAATCTGTAAGCTAACTCAAGACAACCGGTTCCTGCAGTTAATTCAACCAGCACAACCTGATCCAGCCACTCCAACAAGACCAAAGCGCACAGCCAGATTAGAAACTGGGACAAAGTTAAAACCAGGCACTTTGAAGTCCAAATGTGTGGAAACTTGCATAATTAATAATGAATTGTATCACCCTAAATGAAACGGTAATGTAATTTGGTCAGGGAAGGAGGAGACGAGTGGATGAGTTTTATTCATGGCTTTGCTTTCACTCTGTGTAAGGCATCACAGTGACACAGGAGGCTGACATCAGGCACAGAGGTCGGTGGTGAGGGAGAGAGACGGTGAATGTCACAGCAGGTCACTGTGAAGACTCTGCTTCAGAGCTCTTGATCACAGTTGTGACGAGGGTTCGCGACGCAGGCTGCTTGGGACCCCTGCTGAGAGAGTTAGAGAGACACATTCACACACACAACGCTAGAGAAACACACACACACATTCATACACAATGTAAGATAGACACAGTCACGCACACACACACACATACACAATGCTAGAGAAACACACTAACACACCCACACATACACAATGCAAGACAGACACACACACATATACAACGCTAGAGAAACACAAACACACAGACACACATGCATACACAATGCAAGACAAACACACTCACACACATAAAGAACACTAAAGAAAAACACACACACACATAAATACACAATAGACAAACGAAGACACACACACGCTACACGTACACATTGTGGCAACCCGGCCCGGGCCAATTAAGGAGATTCAGAGCACTTGAGGTGGCTTTTCCCCACGAAATGGTGTCCTGTTTGGGAGGAGGTGGTTCACTCACCGTACCGGGTTGCCACATATGGTGGAGGATGTGGGCAACTCGACCGACCATTTTTGGTTGGAATGCCAACCTCAAACCACCCCCAAACCATACAATGATGCAGCCGGAGACGACGCAGCCGGAGACGACGCAGCCGGAGACGACGATGCGGGAGACCAGGCCGCCGGAGACCAGGCCGCGGGAGACAAGGCCGTGGGAGACGACCCGCGAAACGAGACACGCCGGCAGCAGAAGCAGCCATTCTGCGCGCCGAACCGCCGCCCCTCCGCCCCTCCGAAAGGCCACCCGAGGCTTCAGCAAAGGGTGGAGAGATGTGTGGCAACCTGGCCCAGGCCAATTAAGGAGATTCAGAGCACCTGAGAAACAGGTGGAGAAGCAGGGCCTTAATAGCCCGCTTCTCCACTCACACTCCCAGCCCTGGAGCTCCTGCACGGAGAGACCGGTCCTCGTGGGTGACGGGATTCCACCCAAGAAGGAGGGGACCGTTTTATGTTATTTCTGTTTTGAAAGACTTTATTATGTTCTGGATTAAATACCTTTTTTGGCTTTTCCCCACGAAATGGTGTCCTGTTTGGGAGGAGGTGGTTCGCTCACCGTGCCCGGTTGCCACAACATACGCAATGCTAGAGATAAACACACACACGAACATGCAATTCTCGAGAATAACACACACACATACAAAATGCTAGAGAACACACTCTCACGCATACACAACGCTAAATAAACACTCATCCAAACACATAACTACGGAATGCTTGAAAACAGTCACACACATGCTTACGCAATGCTAGAGACACACTATCACACATTGAAAAATACAATGCTAGACAAACACACACACATGCATGATGCTAAAGAAACACACCCATACACATACTTGCACAACACTAGAGAAACACACACATGCACGTTTGCATACACATAAATACATACATTCATGCAGCCATACATACATACATACATACTGTACATATATGCATACACATATATACATATAGCAAAAGCAAATGTTAAACTTGTATTTCTCATCGCTCTTTGTTAGGTTCTAAATTCCCATGTGGTCATCACAGTCCCCTCCCCTTCATATCTCAACCAATCAGGACCTCATGCATTAACAGGAGTACATTAGCGTGTGCAACCCGCAGTGCATTTAAACAGGTCCCATTCATGCTTTCCTGTTTTCATTAAGACTGGTCTCAGCCCTCCTCCATCCCCTTCACCTCCGGGACTAAGCTCCACCTGGCTACAGAAAAGGTTATGGCGTCTTCCAGTAAGCTAACTCAGGACAACCGGTTTCTGCAGTTAATTCAACCAGAGAAACCTGATCCAGCCACTCCAACAAGACCAAAGCGCACAGCAAGATTATAAACTGGGAAAAAGTTAAAACCACGCACTTTAAAGTCCAACTATGTGGAAACTTGCACAGAGTATCCCACACAACTTCACAAATGTACACATAACTACCTAACTACCCACATACATACATACATAAATACATACATACATACATACATACATACATACATACATACATACATACATACATACATACATACATACATACATATATATATATATATATATATACATACATACACATACATACATACATACATACATACATACATACATACATACATACATACATACATACATACATACATACATACATACATACATACATACATACATACATACATACATACATACAAACAAACATAGATACATACATACATACATACATACATACATACATACATACATTGGTGGAGGGAGTAACTCAGCCCTGGACGACACCATCTCCTTCTGCAAAGTGAGGTGGAGCTTCGTCCCAGAGGAGACTGGGATGAAGGAGTGCTGCGACGAGTCAGAATAAACAGAGACAGGAATGAATGAGGATGTATAAACACTGAAGCAAGATAACCTACGCTTTACGCATGGAGGCTCGCGATGGATGAGAAATTAAAGGGAGGGGCCTGCAATTACAGTATTCGAATTTAGCATTGAAGCATGTAGATCAATAACAAATACACACACTTGACAAGCACAAAGAAGCATTGCTTTGCATGCACAACCACAAGCCTCCACACAACACACACAAACACACACATAAGGCAGATATTTTCTATCAAACAAACAAGCAATCGACCAGACATCAGGCACAAATAGATGGGCATACTCCCAATCAGACTCAGTGCCCGGCACTGTGCACGCGTGCCTTATCCCGAGACGATCCAATCTGATGATGCTGGACAAAGACCTCCTACAGTGAAGACCCAAGAACTTTCTCACTCCCTCGTCCCTCTATCTTCCTGTCTATTTATGTCTCTCTCACTTATTTCCTCTTTCCATTCACTCACTTTTTTATCAGCTTCTCCTTTATCCCCCCTCGCTCTCTCTCTCCCTCTTTCCCTCTGCGTCTTTCATTGATTTCAAGTTCTCCTTGAGCTTTAGCAACCTTTATCTCCTTCAAGCTACTCCCAGCTTCTTTCTGAAAGTTTCTCTGCTCTCTCTCTTTCTCTTTCTCTCTCTCTATTGCTCTTTCTCTCTCTCTCTCCCCCTCTCTCTCTCTCTCTCTCTCTCTCTCTCTCTCTCTGTCTGTCTGTCTGTCTGTCTGTCTGTCTGTCTGTCTGTCTGTCTGTCTGTCTGTCTGTCTGTCTGTCTGTCTGTCTGTCTGTCTGTCTGTCTGTCTGTCTGTCTGTCTGTCTCTCTCGCTCTCTCTCTCTCTCTCTCTCTCTCTCGTGATCTCTTTGTTCATCAGTCTCTCCCCCATGTTTCCTCGATTTAAAATCAGTTGCCTCTTATCATTAAGTCACTGTTAATTGATGTAGGTGTCTCCGTGTTTGGCTATTTGTTTTTAAATATTAGAGATGCATTATTTTGGTTGTTAGCGCTGGCTGGGTGTTTGTAACCATTGGAAAATTTCCCTAGCTGTCCTTATTCTAATTATTATTTTTATTATCTTTATTTCACGTCTTCTTAATTTTAATTGTATTATTATTTTTCTTATTTTTGTCTATACACTTGCAAGTATTTATAAACGAGGTATAGTGTATTTTTCTGTATATTATTATTTAACTAAATCTGTCACACTTTTGCCTGTCAATTTGATCGCAAAAACATAACATTGAAATAGTCCTTAATGTGATATTGTAATTAGTTAAACTTTTGTGTTGTCATCTTAATTAGCTCATTTAGATGGCTGAATCAAATTACTTAAGCGGAACTGATGTATCTTTTAACATCTATTTCGAATTTTAAAAGATGGTACAGTGTCAGGGGCCCAAGCATTTTTTTCTTCATTTGGGAGACTGCACTCCTTGTTCATCAAGAACTGAAACTCCCCCCCTAACATTCTGCTTATCGATCCGATTCCTCATCGATTCTCTTATCGATTCTCATTGGGTGAGAAAATTAGTACAAATGTGTTTGTTTGTATTAAATCTCTTTAATATCTGATCAGAAGTGCGTCTAGTATTAGGAAATTGTACATTTTCAAATCAATTGGTCTTGACGAAAAAATATATGTTTGGCTTTTTAACCCCAAATGCCATCATTATGTGCCATAAAACTAAAAAAACAGACTGAAAAGAGTCAAGTTAGAGCTTGTGCCTTTTGGAATACTAACAGTGCTCATTTGCTTTCAACTTGTAACAAAATTTAACTGACATAAACAAAATTAAGTATTGATTGGGCGACAAGATCCCATACAAAGTGAACATAGAGACGTGTATCGGGCGAATTTTTCGCAAGAGAAAACCGGCGACAAGTTTTGATTTGTCGCGCCACGCTTTTGGCGTGCAAAGTCGAGTGCGTTCACGAGAATTAGTTGAGCGAAAAATTTGCTCGAGTTCAAATATTTGAACTTTGATGCGAATTTCGCGTGATGACGCATGATCACAGCCAATCAGCGTTCAGCAGCGTGGCCACTGAGTCACATGAGTAACGTAACAGCCAATCAGCGTTCAACCGTCAAACTCAGCAGTGCAGTCCGGGGTGACCTGCAGCATGGAGGAGAAAGTGAATGTTGCAGATTGCGACTCCCGGAGCTCTATATATAATATAATAGTATATAATATAATATTTGTATATATAATATCACGGCCAAAAGCTCAGTGTGCCTCCGGATGGCCGTAGCGCGGGGAGCTCTCATAGGGATTGGGCTTCTCGGGGTTTGTTTACCAGCGTTGCTATGTTTCCGGTCTTGTGTGTTCCAACGGTTTATTAGGTAGGCCTGTCTAATAAATCTCTATCTATTCAATACTTCATTCACTGCCTCTTCCGTGGTCATTACAATATTATGAATATACTGCGTTGGGTCCTCCGACGTCTCTCCCTCTTCCACAAAAGGTAAAGACATGCAATGGTGGTTATCTTGTTGTGGCACGACAAATTCGACAAAACTTGCACAGCGACAGATTATGATGTGTGGCGCGACAAAACTTCGGCGACAACGCGAACGGACGACAAATTTCGTGTTTGGTGTGAACGCACAGTTAAGCAGGCTTGCTAATGATTCCAAGGAATCGGTTGATCGGCACCGGTTCCGAACAAGAACCGGTTCTCGATTTCCATCCCTACCAGTAACCCCCTAGACCCATGAACCCAAATTTGTGGTACTAGACCCAAAGGTGGCGCTATTGTAAAAAATCATGAATTAGGCTTATTTCTCCTCTCAAGATTGACCTGGACTCAAAATTCTTTCAGAATGTTAATCTCTAGAATCAGATGCATTTATAAAACCCATTTTTATCTTCCCACAATTTCCTATTTTTTTTCTCCTATTAAAGCTAAAAATGATAAAAAGATTCAGAGGCTACAAAAATAATCAAAATTCACCAAAAACACCCCATAAAATCTTTAGGCCAAGCCTCACAAAAATCAATCGAACAGAATTTGTTTTACTTAGTTCCATTTGAGAAATATTGGCCAATAAAGTTAGAGCAATAAAGTTAGAGCAGTTAGCGGATTTTTCTTGTATGACCATTTTGTTATCGTAAAAAAAAACTAGTGGTGGGCCGTTATCGGCTGCGGGGGGCCACTCAATGATGCGTTAACGCAAAACTTTTATCGCGCAATAAAAAAAATATCGCAGACCCATCACGTGACTGAACTAACCAATCAGAAGCTAGAATTTAGACTGAGGTAAACGTGAGGGAATCAGAGAGGCAGATTCAACAGAATATCCTGACTGTGTTAAATATGTAGGCCTAAACATGTAAACATGTAAGTAATAATTGTGTAACATAAATATGTAAATGATTAACTGACTAAACATTGTAATTACATTTCTAGCAAATTAACTCCAATATAAATTATATTAATTTATTCTACAACTTTCAAATATTTAACTTCTAAATCTTACATTATTATGGATTATTACACGGCTCTTCTCAATGCTGTAGACTGCTCCATTCAATTGCATGGGCCTTCCCAACGTTCAGCTGTCAATTATTTTTGTTTATGCTCCGTTCACTTGCATGGGCACTTCACAACTTCCAGCGATGAATTATATTTGATAATTCACTGTTGCCAAGTATAATTGACAGTTGTCAAGGTAAACGAATGGATTTTTTGCCGTTTGCCATTTTAATCTAGATTAATCTAGATTAATTCAAGAATTATTCTATGCCCACCACTAAAAAAAACATACGACTATTATTAGGTGGATACCAATACCCCCCACTACCCATAAACCCAAATTGTGGTACTACACCCAAAGGTGGCGCTATTTAAAAATATTATGAACTAGCCTTATTTCTCCTTACGAGATTGACCTGGATTACATTTAGATTTTACATTTAGGGCATTTAGCAGACGCTTTTTTTAAGCGACTTGCAATAAGTACATTTGTCATAAGAAGTGCATCAATATATCGCTGTCGGTACAGAAAGGATGTTCATAGAACCAAGTGCAAGTACCACAATCGCTAGGCTAATCAATTCCTCGTGTTACAGCCATGATAGCAGCTACTGCAGTTGCTACATAGTTAAGTACTATAATACAATACAATACAATACAATACAGTGTACAATGGTGGCCAGAAGGGGGAGGGTGGCAATGCATAGTCGAGGTGGACTCTGAACAGGTGAGTCTTGAGTCTTTTTCGGAAGATAGTGAGCGACTCTGCGGTCCTGAGAGCGGCAGGGAGCTCGTTCCACCACTGAGGTCCCAAAACCGAGAAAAGTTGTGACTTTGCTGAACGGCCTTTGCTAGCTCTTAGCGATGGCGGTTCCAGACGTCCAGCTGAGGTAGTTGAGCGGAGGGATCGAGCTGAGGTGTGTGGATTTAGTAATGCTTGGAGGTAGGCAGGGGCAGTTCCATCGACTGCCTTGTATGCCAGTACCATCGTCTTAAATTTGATGCGAGCTACTACAGGGAGCAAGTGGAGGTCCCGGAAGAGGGGGGTCACATGGGAGAACTTCGGTAGGTTGCCGCATTCTGGATGCGCTGCAAAGGTTTAATCGCAGAGGCAGGAAGTCCAGCCAGGAGTGAGTTGCAGTAGTCGAGGCGGGAGATGACCAGTGATTGGAATAGAAGCTGAGTTGCTTCCCTTGTGAGGAAGGGCCGGATTCTGCGGATGTTGTAAAGTGCAAATCTGCAGGATCGGGCGACCGCAGTGATGTTTGCAGTGCAGGATAAGTGATTGTCCAATACCACACCGAGGTTTCTGGCAGTATGAGAGGGAGATACAGGGATGTTCTCGACGGTGACCAGTAAATCCATGTGTGGGCAATCTTTCCCTGGGATTAGGAGGAGCTCGGTTCTGTTGAGGTTAAGCCTCAGGTGATGGGCAGTTGTCCAGGTGCTGACGTCCGCCAGACATTCCGATATGCATGTTGCAATCAGGGTTTTATCAGATGAGGGGAAAGAGAGAAATAGCTGAGTGTCGTCAGCATAGCAGTGATAGGAAAAGCCGTGTGATGCAATTACCGAGCCCAGAGACCTGGTATAGAGGCAGAACAGAAGAGGCCCCAGTACAGTACAGTACTTGAGGGACACCAGTTTCAAGCGTGCAAGGTTTGGACAAGGAGCCATTCCATGTCACTTTATAGGTGCGGTTCGTCTGGTAGGATGTGAACCAGGAAAGAGCAGATTCAGCGATGCCAAGTTCGGCAAGACTCAAAATTCTTTCATCATATTAATCTCTAAAATCAGATGCATCTTTTTCACCCTGGTTTTCTGCTCTTAAAATGTTGACTTTTCCCAAAATTTCATAGAAAAGCCAAACGTCCACAGTCTCAACCCATTTTGCCTTTATGACCATTTTGTTATTGTATAACTACCATACGGCTATCAATCGACATTTTCACCATGTGAATGGGGCTTCATGCAGTTCAGGAATGTTAGTGTCTCAGTGGGATAATGCCTTGCACTGGTGATCCATAGGTTGAGAGTTTGAATCCTGATTAGAGCATTATGAACAAGCTGAACATGACATTCACTCATTTAAGAAACACAACATTGAACAGCACCGGAAATTCATCAGGCGATCAACATTCCTGCTCATTAGTTTCAAAGAATCGGTCTGCCAAGACACAGTATGGCAATAGGGGAACTTCTTTTTTAACCATTTTTCCTTCATAATTAACTGTCATATTAATGTTTCTTCCGTTAGTGTTATTGACTACATAGGTTTAATTTCCCCAGAATTTCAAAGATTTTTCAGGTATATGCTTTTAAAAAAGCACTTAATTCACTTGAGGAATGTGTGCTTGGACGTTTCTGGATGTTGTGTGCTTATCAATAGACATTTTGACCATGTGAATGAGGCTGCAGTTCAGGTTTATCAGTGGCTCAATGGGATAATGCCTTGTACAGATGATCTTTAGGTTGAGGGTTCAAAACCCGATTCTAACATGCTGAACATGACTTCCGGCCTTTGCTTTGCAGCTCACCTGAAAGCCAAGGCACAGTATTGCATTGAGTGGAACATCTTTCCTTCATAATTATTTGTCATATTTATATATCTTCCATTAGTGTGTTCTTGACTTTTAATTTTGCTGGGACCCCGTTAATAACCGCTTGCGGTTATATTTTTTCTTATGCTTTATTTATGTGTATGTGTGACTGTAGGCTACTGCTGCTGATTTTCATGAATAGTATACTACACTTTCCATTGAACAATTACCCCTGTTACCCATTAATTGACTAATTTTATAATGTAATCAAATGCTCACACACTAGCTGCTTTCATACACACGTGTAAATCCTGATATTCTCCTGATGGGCCGTATGTGTGAACAACATATCCTTACATTTGTACCATGAAAACTCCTGAATAATACTACCCCTGAGGTTGTATTTTCTCCGTAGGGAATATAAATTACCTTATATGTGAATGAGGAGTAGAAAGTCTGTATTTTTCACACCACTTCAGTGGGCGTGTTGATGACGCTTCTGCATGTCATTGAGTGGCCCTGTCACGTTAAATTTGTACCGGGGGCGAAAATTGTACCGGCCTACGTCATCGTTTGTTTACATCCTGACAACCTGACAACCTGCCCGGCAACAGACGACGCGAATCAGAAAACATGTTTCCAAACGACGAAATAACATAATACAGATAGCGGATCGCTATCTGTAGTATGATAGATAGCGATAACACTTGTTTTTACTTTATATTTGTATTGTATTTAATTGTTTAATCGAAACAATAAAAAAAATTGCCCGCAAAACGGGCGATCGCGTCAAATGACGCGTCAAATCACGTAGGAAGGTTCTTGAACATTCTAGACTATGAAACCTGCTTAAAACACTCAGTTTACTAGCTAAATTCGATTAAACAATTCAATACAATACAAATATAAAGTAAAAACAAGTGTTATCTAGCGATCCGTTATCTGTATTATGTTTCAAGAACCCTCCTACGTCATTTGACGCGATCGCCCGTTTCGCGGGCAAAACATTTGTCATTTGACGCGATCGCCCGTTTTGTGGGCACATTTTTTTATTGTTTCGATTAAACAATTAAATACAATACAAATATAAAGTGAAAAAAAACAAGTGTTATCGCTATCTATCATAATACAGATAGTGATCCGCTATCTGTATTATGTTATTTCGTCGTTTGGAAACATGTTTTCTGCATCGCGTCGTCTGTTGCCGGGCAGGTTGTCAGGATGTAAACAAACGATGACGTAGGCCGGTACAATTTTCGCCCCCGGTACAATTTTAACGTGACAGCCCCCTGAATGATAATCAGCCTGTTGCCTTTGGTAAAAAATATTTAAATGTTGGCACTGCCTTCAAGAGTCATTAGTGGGGAATGCTATAGGTCTTATCATAACCCTAGAAGTACACATCATACAATAAATGATATACCTGATATACAGATGCAGAAAAAATGTTTGGAAACGCCTTATGAATAGAAAATTATTACGTATAATGTAAGGATGAAATTATAATGCTTGCTTCATTACATAATAGGTGAACCAAAAAGTTATAAGTTGTAACATTAGAGGCAAAATTTTATTATATTATGGTGCTGGGTGGTAGTGGATGGTGCTGGGTGGTGGATGGTGCTGGGTGGTAGTGGATGGTGCTGGGTGGTGGATGGTGCTGGATGGTGGATGGGGCTGGGTGGTGGATGGTGCTGGGTGGTGGATGGGGCTGGGTGGTGGATGGTGCTGGGTGGTAGATGGTGCTGGGTGGTAGTGGATGGTGCCGGGGGGTTGATGGTGCTGGTGGTAGATGGTGGTGGTGGTGGTGGCTGTCCATCTCTGCAGCTGGTGACCGGTGAGTCCTCTGACTCCTTGTGGGTCTCCAGCAGTTTGGAGAGGGCCCACATTGGGATCAGTGTAGCAACGGCCATGATACAAACCACCCAGCTATCTGCCACACTCCCCATACTGGGCTCCTCCAGACATGGATTACAGTAATATACCTTATTCTCCAATTAATTACAATACAAAAATACCATTCAAAACCCCTGTAAATATGGGTATAGAATAACACTGATTATGATGTGCATTTTCATGAGCCAGATGACACGTAAATTACTATCCCCATGTAAATTTCATTGGTTTTCTCCATACAGAGAAATTACATGGACACCGTTAAGTGTTGGCAGACAGGTCGTTCACCATCTCCAGTCATAACGGTAATCACACACATAATAACCATTATCTATTGTCCTTGACTATAATGAGGTTTATTATAAGATCCGTTATTGGGGCAAAGGTGCCACTTTCCACATTGGGGGATCGAGGTTTCAATGGCGGCGGTCATTTGCAGAACAGAGAGGATGTTTCACGTAGAATAATAGCCGGGCGTAAAGGGAAAGAGCTGAATGAGAACTGACACAAAGAGCACTGTGCTTGTGGGTGTCTGGGTGTGATTAGGCGTGTGTCTGTGGAAATGTGTGTGCTCATGTGCATGCTTGAAGGAGTGAGTGAGGCATTAATGGAGGTTATGTTCTGTTAGATTCTAGGTGTCGGTGGTGACTCTCCTGGCATGCATTTAAATCCCAAGCAGGGCAGCTGTTGATTGTTGTTCCTCCACAGTTTGAATGAGTTTGAGAGCTGCTGAGAAGGCTCTCTGAGGGGACTCTCTCTCCAGCCCACTGAGTGGACGGCCGTACTGGGTTTCACAGCAGGTGCCACCAAAGAGAAAGAAACTGTGATATTCCAGATTGCCAATTTAATTGTTGTTGTAATGAGTAATTACGTTTGGGATTGTTGCCGGCTCCACAGTTTGGGATTGTTGATTATTGATTATATTTTTTTTAGCACTGCAGTCTCGGAAATCCAACTAGATTTGGTTAATATTTCAAAGTCTGATAGCAAACGAGTTTGCTATCAGAGTTTCAATTTCTTTCGCTTCATGTTTTTATCCCTTCTGAAGTTGGTGGAAGCGTTAACCTGTAAGCACCTGGTTGGTTCTGTGCCCCCCCCCCCAAGTTCTGCTGTAACATAAACCACTGAATTGGAGATAAGGATTACATTAACACTTACGGTCTACCTGTATTTTGGAAACATATGGCCCTGAGAGGTGGGGTCCACCCCTCACCAAGACCAGGAGGCCTGAGAGGTAGGCTCCATCCCCACACCAAGAGGCCTTGAGAGGTGGGGTCCACCCCAATCGGGAAAGGAGCCCAGGGAGATGGGATCCATCCCCCCACCCAGAGGCCCTGAGAGTCGGGGTCCACCCCCTCACCCAGGCCAGAGGCCCTGAGCGTTGAGGTCTAGCCCCCCCCCCAAGGCCAGGAGCCCTGAGAGGTGGGGTCCCCCTCCCCCCACCAAGGCAAGGAGCCCTGAGAGGTGTGCTCCACCCCCCACCCAGGCCTTTTACCGCCGTAGAAACCAGCTCTTGGTGACACCTTGTTGCCATTTGTCTCGTCACAGAAACCTTTATCCTTATCCCTGGGCACCTCTGTCACCTGCACGCGGCAGACGATTCTGACAGCTCCGGAAGTTGGGTTAGAGCGTGTTTGTGTGTCTGAGAGTGTATGTTTGTGTGTGTGTGGGGGGAGAGGGTGGCTTATCGCTGGCACAGTCGCAATCGCCATGGTGACGCCAGCCTACCGAGAAGTACATTGGGTCGATCAATATTAACCGGAACAGAAGAAGGAAGAGGGATTGAGTTATATCTGAGAGAGTGAGAGTACATTAGCATGCATGCCTGCAGGTGGTTAATGAATGTGTGTGTGCATGTGTGTGTGTGTGTGTGTGTGTGTGTGTGTGTGTGTGTGTGTGTGTGTGTGTGTGTGTGTGTGTGTGTGTCTTTAGTGAAGCAGTTGCTCATCGACTGATTTGTATTACGTTCAGATTTTTGGGTTACGGTAACATATTACAGTAAATTACTGTATTTACAGATGAGGCCTACAATAAGTGGTCATATTTACAGGTTACATTTCAACATTGCAAGGAACAGGTGACTGTTTTGGTTTGGATTTACAAAGAGATTTGTAGCGCGTGTAGCAGGGCAGGCGTCATGCTACTGCTGGGAGGGATAAAGACAAGGACATTCCCAGTTAATGGGCCCTGCTCCCCTTGCAGCCATGTCGGTTCTACCTTTGTTTTGAATGCATGATTCAGCATTCAGTCCCTTCACCCAACTCATGTAGTCAGGGGGTTGACAATGACAAATGAAAGGTTCTCTGTTTCATTCATATTGTTTAAAACCTGTAGGCAGTTTGAATAAGAAATCTTCTGCTGATTGACTATTAGTAAAATAGTATATATTAAACACATGTGTGTCTTCCATGGCACACAGCTCCTATCAAAACTGTTACAGTACATTTCTTTATTTGGAATCTGATTGAATATAGCCTGTTAAGAAGCCCTTCGCCTACCATGCACACGTTTATATATTACAGTAAATGCATTTTCCTATTCTAGGGAAATCCATAACCCAACGGGAACCCCTAATGCTAATGAGCAAACTGTCACATTTACCTCAGCGCTGCTTCTTTGTTACATTACAGGCATTTCAAGATGTTATATAAATATAATTTAATTTACAGGAGCATGTGGGCTGATTGACGTGTGTGTGGGTGAGTGAATACGAAATCAGGGTTTTTTGTCAGTAAGTTGTTACCTCATAACCATAAGGATTGAGTGGGCAGTGTGTGTGTGTGTGTGTGTGTGTGTGTGTGTGTGTGTGTGTGTGTGTGTGTGTGTGTGTGTGTGTGTGTGTGTGTGTGTGTGTGTGTGTGTGTGTGTGTGTGTGTGCCCCATTTCAGCAGACACTGTGATGGATTCTTTAAAGCTTTCATGCTCATGAATGTGATTATGCACTGGAAACCTGCACTCAACAGTAGGTAAACACATACCTTCTAAAGGGAAAGGGAAATGCTATTTCCCTTATTTGCCTTCTAACAGAGAAGAATAATTTCTTTGTCGTTTTTAAATTTAGAGTTGAGTAACTTCTATTGGTTTAGCATATAGATTAAATAACATTTCCTTCTGCAAGGATTCAGCAATCAAAGCAGGCCTTTAGGTGAAAACAGTTGACTGTTTATTATTCACATTTGATAACTAATTTACGCATATAGGAGTTTGTCACTGATATTGATATTTTATGCATTTCAGCTGGCAAAAAGAGGTGCATGTATAGACAAAATAAATACATGGACACTTTAGTCTTTAAGTCATTATATAAAATAAAACAAAGAATTTTCCTGATATCTGTTGATGAAAACCGAAATTCACACAAATTAGATGCCCAGGAAACACAGAAACATTTTACAGTGAAAATTATTTCAGTGAGCCCCACCGACTCCACACATAAATGACAATGCACCTTGGGAGTGCATTGTCCCCATGGGTAAAGGGGGGTGTCACAAATATTTGGCCTGTTAAGCCCTTTGAGACTGTAATGGTGATTAAGGGCTATACAAATAAAATTGAATTGAATTGAACTTCATACCATAAGCGCCTGGTTGGTTCTGTGCCCCGTGGAAACCAGCTCTTGGTGACACCTTGGTGGCATTTGTGTCGTCACTGAAACCTTTATCTTTTTCCCTGGGCACCTCCGTCACCTACCCACGCCGACCCACGTCACAAGAAAAAAAAAAAAATTACAACAAAACATGGAAACACATAAAACATATTTTAATGTCATTTCAGTGAGCCCAAACAACTCCACCTGCTCCAAGTGTTGCTACCTTGCCGGGGTGGGGCAGCTTGTGTGCTTCCATGATTCTGAGAGCTATGCCGGCCGGGGTTTTTATACCCCTGGCAGGTTTTAACAAGCCGGACAGGTCAAAGAGGAGGGGACAGACTAAAAGCAACACCTGGCCCTCCAGGTTGGGGGTTGGGCGAGGGGTCAACAACCCCACCCCATAAAAAGTATCCTGTTACAGAAACGTTAACAAGGGAAAAACAAGACACCTCGGCCTTGAGAGAAGATGGATCTCCTTATGGAAGAGGTATGACGCGCGGTGGTGAAAGCCGCTTGGAAGCTGCCGTGCCGAAGACCATCCTATCAATAAGGGCTATCACCACATTCGGAACATGGAACGTTAGAACAATGTACGAAGCTGGGAAGACCGCAAAAGTGGCTGCTGAAATGAGGAAGCACAACCTTTCCATTCTTGGAATCAGTGAAACAAGATGGACCGGATCCGGACAGAGGAGGCTCACCACAGGAGAGCTGCTGTTGTACTCGGGCCATGAAGATGTCTCTGCACACCATACGCAGGGAGTGGCTTTGATGCTGTCCAAATCTGCACAGAGGGCATTCACAGGATGGGAGGCACATGGCCCTAGAACAATAACAGCTTCCTTCAAAACCGATAAGGAGAGAATAAGCATCAACATCATCCAATGCTACGCCCCTACCAACGACAGTGAAGAGGAAGACAAGGAGCAGTTCTACAACAGACTACAAGCCATAATCCAGAATTATCCTGCAAGAGACATCAACATCGCCATGGGAGACTTCAATGCAAAAATTGGAAGTGATAACAAGGGATACGAGGAGATCATGGGAAAACATGGTATAGGAGAGATGAATGAAAACGGAGAGAGATTTGCTGACCTATGTGCCACCAACAGCTTGGTCATAGGAGGAAGTGTCTTTCCGCACAAACGGATACACAAAGCCACTTGGATCTCACCTGACCTCTCCACTGAGAATCAGATAGACCATGTGTGCATCACAAAGAAGTTCCGAAGGTCCCTCCAAGATGTATGTGTCAGAAGAGGAGCGGATGTCGCATCGGACCACCATTTGCTGATTGCAAAGTTGAAACTGAAGCTTAAGAGAAACTGGACCGGGGATAAGAATCAGAGACAGGCATTCAACACAGCACTTCTACAGGACCCATTGAAGAGAGAAGAATTCAAGCTCACACTGAAGAATAGGTTTCAAGCATTACAAGAACTGACCGAAAAAGACACAAACATCGATGAAACATGGAAAGCGGTGAAAGAAGCAGTGATCACAACATGTAAGGAAACACTTGGACCACGGAAATATCACAACAAAGAGTGGATATCAACAGAGTCACTGTCAAAGGTTGAGGAGAGGAAAATAAAGAAGGCATCAATGAATAACAGCCGCACCAGGGCAGAAAAAGCAAGAGCACAAAAAGAGTTCTCAGAAGCAAACAAGAGAGTAAAGAAAAGCATCAAAACCGACAAGAAAAAATACATAGACACCCTAGCTAGAGAGGCAGAAGAGGCAAGCACAGAAACTGGAGAGACCTGTATGCCACCACCAATAAGCTTGCAGGAAAGTTTAGTAAATCAGAAAGACCTGTAAAAGATAAGGAAAGGAAGCCTATCCCTGGAGAGGAAGGATAGAAAAGAAGATGGAAGGAATATTTTGAGGAGCTGCTCAACAGACCAACCCCAAAGGACCCACCAGACATCCAACAAGCAGACAAAGATCTACCAATAAACTGTAATGCACCCACAAAGGAAGAGATCTGCGAGGCCATAAAGAAGCTTAGGAACAACAAGACCCCAGGTCCCGATGGTATCCCAGCAGAGGCAATGAAAGCCGACTCGCAGACCATGGAAGAGATCCTACAACCTCTCTTCAAGAAGATCTGGGAAGAGGAGTACATCCCAACGGAATGGAAGGAGGGACACCTCACCAAGATACCGAAGAAAGGTGACTTAAGTAAATGTGCAAACTACAGAGGTGTTAAAGTAAAATTTTCTACAGAATCATATTGGACAGGATGATAGATGCTGTTGATCTCCAGCTCAGAGACCAACAGGCTGGCTTCCGCAAGGATAGATCATGTATAGATCAGATTGCAACCCTGCGCATCATCCTAGAGCAGTCACTGGAGTGGAACTCACCTCTGTATGTGAACTTTATTGATTATGAGAAGGCCTTTGACAGCTTAGATAGAAAAACACTCTGGAAGCTGCTCAGACATCATGGAGTTCCAGAGAAGCTCACCAACATCATCCAAAAGTCCTACGGAGGGATGGTCTGCAGGGTGATCCACAGAGGGCAACTCACGGACGCCTTCCAAGTACACACAGGATTAAGGCAGGGATGCCTGATGTCACCATTTCTCTTCCTTCTGGCGATAGATTGGGTAATGAAGCAATCCACAGAAGATAGGAGAAATGGCATACAGTGGACGATGTGGACACAGCTAGACGACCTTGATTTTGCAGATGACCTGGCCCTTCTCTCCCATACCCAACAGCAGATGCAGGATAAGACCAACACCATCGCAACCAACTCAGCTCGCCTCGGTTTAAGCATCCACAGGGGGAAGAGCAAGATTTTAAGGGTGAATGCTGCCGATACTTCGCCCATTAATCTGGAAGGTGAAACACTTGAGGAGGTAGAAGAGTTCACCTACCTAGGCAGCATTTTTGACAAACAGGGCGGAACTGATGCCGATGTACGCATTAGGACTGGCAAGGCCAGAGGAGCATTCATCCAACTTAAGAACATCTGGAGTTCAAGGGACCTGGCCATCACAACAAAGATCCGGATCTTCAACATCAATGTAAAGTCAGTTCTGCTGTACGGAGCCGAAACATGGAGAACCACTGTGCACACCATAAACAAAATCCAAACCTTCATCAATAACTACCTTAGACAAATACTCCGTATCCACTGGCCCGACACCATCAGTAACAAAGATCTGTGGCAAAGAACCAACCAGCGACCTGCTGAGGAAGAGATCATCAAAAGACGTTGGAGATGGATAGGACATACTCTCCGCAAACCCGCCTCAAATGTAACAAAGCAATCTTTGAAGTGGAACCCCCAAGGAAAAAGGAATAGAGGACGACCAAGAAGTTCCTAGCGCAGAGAGGTGGAGGCAGACACCAAGCGGATGGGCTACACGTGGGGACCGCTGGAGAAGTTATCGCAGGACCGGGATGCTTGGAGAACCCTTGTTGACGGCCTAAGCCCCAGTAGGGGTAAAAGGCGATGATGATGAAACAACTCGACACATAAATTGAAATGCACCTTGGGAGTGCACACCATACAACACAATTAAAACGCTTTTCACTGTCAAGAGGTGATGCCAGCCCCATCAGCTGTGAAAAAATTAAGAACCTTTTGTGTAATTTCCCGCCTGGAACACTGGGTTGGTATTACGGGAACTGTGGTTCATATCCTACCTTGCGGACAGAAGTTTTTCTGTCAATGTTGGAGACCATACCTCCACCTCAGCACCCCTCCCCTATGGGGTCCCCCAGGGGTCTTTTCTTGGACCTGTCCTCTTCTCCCTTTACCTGCTACCCTTTGGTTCCATACTAAGAAAATACAATATCTGTTTCCACTGTTATGCAGATGATACCTAAAACTCAATGATCCCCAGTTCTCAACGGCTTTTAGACTGTTTTGATGACATCAAATAATGGATGTCCATAAATTACTTAAATTTAAATAAAACAGAGGTTATGGTGTTAAAGCTCAGTAAAGCTTGTACTTTTAGCATATACTTAGGCTCCCTGGAACCTTGTTTTAAGCACTCCATTAGAAATCTTGGTGTAATTTAGACACAGATTTTAAACCTGACAAGCAAATTAACTCTGTGGTAAAATCCAGCTTCTTTCACCAAATGCTTTTATCAAAAGTAAAGCCCTTTTTGTTGTTTTGTTATAGACTACATGTATCTCGAGTTCCAGGTAATCACAACCAAATCACGCCAATTTAAATCCCGCGAGACCAACTCATCATACGGTAACTCTTTAGGGTCAAACAGTTAGACAGTACAGCTACCTACACTATTTATCCTCCAGAAATTTTGAGACTGCAATACATGCATTCATTTCTACCCGCCTTGACTACAATGCTCTTTATACAAGCTCCTACTCCTTATCCCAGCTTCAAATAGTCCAAAACTCTGATGCCCGTCTTTAAACCAGAACACGCAAGCAGGAGCACATTAATCCCATACTTGCGGCTCCCCGCAAGTATGGGATTTATAAATATAAATGGAGTTGAAATTGAAAGAGTTTACGAAAATAAATTTCTTGGGATTATAATCGACGAACGATTCAGTTGGAAATCACACATTACACACGTACAATCAAAACTATCAATAAGCATTTATGTATTAAACAAAGTAAAATTGGTTCTAGATCAAAAATCACTCCGTATTCTCTACTGTTCACTAGTCTTACCATACCTCAATTACTGTACGGAAGTCTGGGGCAACACGTACAAAACTTCATTACATTCACTTACTATTCTCCAAAAAAAAGCCATTCGCATTATTCACAATGTGAGATATCTGGATCACACTAACCCACTATTCATACGGTCAAAATTATTAAAATTCACAGATCTGGTGGAATTTCAAACCACACAGATAATGTTTAAGGCTAAAATCAACATATTACCCTTAAACATACAAAAATTATTCAGTGATCGTGAGGGGGGTTATAATTTAAGGGGAAAATTAAATTTCAAAGTGAACAACGTCCATACGACCAGGAAAATGTTTTGTATTTCAATATGTGGTGTAAGACTGTGGAACAGTTTGAGTGGGGAGATCAAGGAATGTCCAAACATTAATCAGTTTAAAATAAAATACAAAGAATTGATTTTTACAAGGTACAGGGATGAAGAAGGTGTCTAACATAGTGTATATGTTTTCATGTATGTATATATTGGACAATCACTTTAGAATATTGAATGTTTAATTAGATATTATTAAAAGATAACTTGACAATATTATTAGATAAATACGCAGGTAGTAATGAATTGTATCATATTGTAAACTAATGTATATTAATATACAATTATTTTTTGATGATTATTATATAAGGAAGCTAATCATTATAGATAAATAAAGTAGGAAGAAGGGGTGAGATTAAATAAGTTTTCTTCTTCTCACCCCTTTTCGAACAGGTAAAGCAAGTCTAAGACAGTTTCTTCTTTTGTGGTTTTCATTGTGTGTAAACATTACTTTATTGTAACTGTCCACTTGTTTCATTTATTTGATTGTTTATTATTATTATTTTTTATTATTATTTACTTGTTTGAAATAAAAACTTTTTCAATTCAAAAAAAAAAATCCCCGCTGGCTCCCTGTTCGTTTTCAGGATTGATTGATAAAAATTCTGTTATTTGTTTTTAAATCTCTGCAGGGACTGGCTCCACATTACATTTCCGACCAGGCCCGCTGCTAAGCATCTGGAGGCTATCATAATAACAGCCTCAACAGCTGCACCTTCAGTAAATAAAGTAACATATAAATAACATATAAGTAATACATACAACTTTCTTAACAGTAGCATTACAATAAAATAACAACTGCATGCTCAAAAGATGAACGAAAAATAATTATGCACATGCATAAGGTATAAAAGGAAGTCATTAAAACAATAAAACACACGCATAACTATTTTGCACAATGCAGAACTGTAACTGTTGGATAGTGAGCAATACTAAATTGCGTGTGCCTTCTCAACAGAACGACTTTTCCTGGCAGCAAAATCGCTAATCAAGTCATCATAATACACCCTATGTGCCACTTAAGCGTTCTTGTCCCATTGTTGATCTGTAGATATGTTTTAATGAGTTTCAGTTTTGAAAAACTTTGCTGAGAAAGGATGCTCCGCCTCTGATGTGAAAAGAGGAGAGTTTTGAAGGCTGTACCATTTAAGGGAAGTGGGGGGGGGGACTATTTTGTTATATTAGGTAAAAAGTTGTCATTTGCCCGAATTGATCGATAGGGTACACAATTAAGAAAAAACAACGGCGGGCCTGTTCATAACTGTTTTATATATTTTGTAATGTAGTTACATTACAGTACGCTCTGCGTACTCTGCGTATGTTTCCGACCTCCTAACAAAGTACTCTCCCCCGAGGTCACTGTCGGCAATGACCAATTACTACTCACCATCCCTCCATCAAGACTAAAGAGACGGGGTGATCGGGCTTTTTCAGTCGTTGGCCCCAGACTGTGGAAGAACAGTCCCTCCTAAAAACTAATTTATTTTCTCTTGCATTTAACTCTGTATACGTTTTATTATTGTCTGTGTCCTTTTTTGTGCTTTAAATTGTTTTTAGGTTATTTGTGTTTTTACAACTATAGGCCTAGTTGATATGTATTTGTATAAATTGTAACATTATGTTAACTTGCTAACCATGAGATTATGCGACTATGTAAACAGATCCAAATGGTATGTGGGGATTACCGCCCAGTGCTGTAATCAAACTGCTTTAATCAAGCTGTGGTCAAAACAATCAAACCAAAAATATCTTAATGCTACATTGTTATTTATTCATAACGTTACTGTACACATTACAGTGTATCTAATATAATTGATACTACCTGTGGTTGTTGCTGACGGGGGGTTTAAAAATGTTAAACATGTCATATCTGCAGGTTTTGGTTTGGATCAGTCAATCAGAATAAATCAAATACGTAGTCTGATGACGTCAGAAGATAACGCATTCCCTGATTGGCCTGATAGCATCGTAATTTGTGGTCGATTTGGGCGGCTAGAGGTCCAGACGGATTCACGTAGCGAATAATAATGTGGACACATGATCAGAAGGTTCTCAAAGCTAGGTGCAACACACTTAGACTGAATATAATAGAGGCAAAACTGAGTTAAGATTGACGTTGTATCATAGAGATATACTCCCTCATACTGATTCCTGAACTTCTTATTGATTCTATTAATACATTCGTCTAGCAATCTCCTCTGAGGGGAAAAGCCCACAACAATCCTTCGTCCCGTGCATGATCAAGTTTAGATTCAGAATGTGCTAGGAGAGGACGGGATATTCACATATGATCTGTTGTCAGCGTCTTGGTGAGAGAGTGAGAGTGAATCAATGTGTTGAGACAGCCTTTTCTAAAACAGCACTGCTACAGAAACAAATTTGAATTCGCATAGCTGCCGCGACCACATTTTTCTGTGGACCAACCAACCGACCGATCTACAGTGCGAGCTAAATAGGCATTAACAGTACATTTGAAAGATGGTAACAGCTTTTGGCTAAGGTAAGCCTTCAACATCAGCAGCAGTGCATATCACCTCAGTAAACATATGCATAAGTAAATCACCCTGTTTTACTGAGGCAATCACAACATCCTCACAGAGACACAGATCAAACTGCTTTGCAGCAGCTGCTTCATTTTTCCATAGTTCTTGTTATGGGCCAATAGTGGTCATTTTTTTTTATTCTAAGAACAATTGAAAATAGTCTGGCTAAGCCAGGGCCCCTTGCACACCTGGTCCCCTAGGCTGCAGCCTAGGCTAGCCTGACGATAATCCGCGTCCGCGCAGCACCCTGAATTAATCAAGGAGTCCAGCCATCTCCAACAATGGGACACAACCTGTAGCCATCCTTGAGTAGGGTTCCTTTACAAATTCTGTCTAATTTAAATGTAAATGCACAAACTTAATTGTGAAGTGACTCCATGTATTGTAATTAATAAAACAATTGAATCACTGACCTGATGCACACCCATTAAAAGGATATTTGGAAGAAGGGATTTTTCTTGGCACAGTTACAA
Source organism: Gadus chalcogrammus (assembly GCF_026213295.1). Taxonomy (NCBI): domain Eukaryota; kingdom Metazoa; phylum Chordata; class Actinopteri; order Gadiformes; family Gadidae; genus Gadus; species Gadus chalcogrammus. The sequence goes on along the minus strand of NC_079429.1, from coordinate 20,330,623 downwards.
ACAAGAAGATTCCCACAGAATGATATTCCCTGGGTTTGTGCAATCGATAGCAGAAAGAGGCTGGAGGTGAAAGGTGAAAGTTCTCTCTCTTTCTCACCCCCTCTCTCAGCTGACCTGGCAGCAACCAACCAATTATCCATGTTGTAATTACTGTGTGTGTGTGTGTGTGTGTGTGTGTGTGTGTGTGTGTGTGTGTGTGTGTGTGTGTGTGTGTGTGTGTGTGTGTGTGTGTGTGTGTGTGTGTGTATCTATCGTCTGCCGAGCTGCATGAAGAAACAGGGATTACACTTCTACCCGAAAATTGCCCCCAATGTAATGAGGCAAGAGCAATCAATTGAAGACCAATGATTAAATTGATCTCAAACTGGGGCCTGCACACTCGTCGCCCAGATAATGAAACAAGCAAGTAAGTGACTGTCAGCTTTGATGGCCATCGTTCTTTGGTAAATGCTGAAGTAGAGTATTACAAGGATGGTGTTTCTTCACACTTGACCATCAACAGTACATCCTCCCTTTGCTTCCCTACCACCCCCCCCCTCCCCCTTACAGTGAGGGAGTGGAAATAAAACTATTGTTCAGTCCCTACAACTCCCCTCCCATCACATGAATTAAAGATAGTGGTGACTGCCACTGTAACAAGTGGTAAAGCAGTACTTGCAGTAATCAGTAGTTAAGAAGTGTATGATTGTTTACCTAGTCGGTGCAATGCCTTTCTGCTATTCCCGTGAACGCATACCCAGTTCACTTGGAGCATTTCCGTATGCTCGAGGAAACCTACGGGTTGACTAGATGCTGGTTTAGAACCCAGAGAGACCTGGGAGTCAAACACCCTCGTCACACACTATCCCACTCTATTCAGTGAATACAGTATAGCTTGTGCCTTCCACAGTGGGACTGGGAATTTAACCCAGAAACGTTCTTCTCTCAGTCATATACCCTAGTGGCCAGTGCACTACCAGGAACACTACTACAGCAAAGCCTGCTTTATATTAAAGCTCTTCTTAATCCTGCCAAACATGTTCAATATTAATCCTAACCCTGCAGTGTATTGATAGAAGTGATGTATTCTAATAGTGTTAGAATATATCTTCTACACCTACTGCTACCACCCGCCTATAGTGAGTAGTGAATGATTTTCATTCTAGCTGTTCATCTAATAAGCAGCCTGAGGAAAGCGTTGAGTAAAAGCTTCTCAGACAATCAGCGGCTTCTACCCCACGTGTGGAGGGGTATTGCAGCCTGCCCACAGGCTGCAATACGCACGTTGATTCTACTGGGCAAATCATCACCTGTACAGCAACACTCGGACCTACAGAAATGATGGAATGGCATACTGGACAAGCAGATGATGGTGCTGAACACTCGTTTCAAGCCTGACACATACGGCTTTATGAGAGCCGCTGCTGCCTGCTTGCCACGGTTAGACACCTTTGGTGACAAGGCTCTTATCCGGCCCGCGTGTGTGCACTTGTGTTTGTGCAGCAGCTTAAAAGAAAGGCAAAGGCCAACAGGACCATGAACGAGAAAAAATCAACACTCGTAGAAGTGCTTGACGCATGCCCCCGTGATATTTTCCCCAACATGAACAACTCCTCACATTGCCCATGAAGACACGTACCGTGGGGAGACTCTTTTCAGCTGCCAATCGGATAAAAACTGGCCCCAGGGCAACAATGTTGACAGATAGACTGAACTCTTTGTCTCTGCTTTCATTTGAAAGGGAATTGACTGATTCACTGGAATATCAAGTAATTCTTGCTGTGTTCAGCACGAAACCCCGCCGCCTCCTGCTGTCAGCCCCAAGTCCCACAAGCAAGTTTTAATTGAATTGTGTGCATTTGTGATTATTTATCAGTTATCTCGGATTGTTATGCTGTTCTTTATATGGTCAGATATGTTATTCATTTAATTATTCTTAAGAAAGAAGTTACAGGAGAAATATTTTTTTATCGTTTTTCTGCTGTTTGTGTTTTGCAGCTGTGGCAGATTCAATGCTGCTGTGATTTAATGTCCATACAGTTCTTCTGCCATTCTGAATTTATAAGAAACAGTTAAATAATTTTGGACAGTTTACTGCCCGCCGTGCTGGGTAAATAAATGGAGAGAGAAACAGACCCTCTAAAGATATAATTCTGTTTCAGTCTTTTTGTGCATTGAATGTACAAAAGAGATAAATTAAGTTAGGCTTACTGCCAAGGTGTATGTCTCTGTCCGCTTCAGCTCTGAGCTGAGGAGAGCGACACAAGAGCCACACAGTCGCTGTCCTCAGTGCCGCAGAAAAGCGCTGAAACGGAGATGAAGGGGAATTCAGGCTTTTTTTGTGGAAAACTGTTTTTTTTTTTAACCGTTTTCTGGAGGCCCACCCACAATCAAAATCCTGGCGCCGCTACTACTAAAGTTTAATACATCAAAGAAAAAGTCATTTAGGGAGTTGGAGATTAGTGTGTCTCTCACACAATTTCCATACAATTTCATCTTCATGTGGATAAGCGGTCCATGATTTGGAAGGACCAAGGATCTACAGCTCATACATCCAATCCTATTGCTGGCCATTTCTCTTCCTCTTCTATTTTTTTCCTGCTATTTTTTCCTGCTATTTTTTTCAATTGGTTGGCCCTTCCACACATCCCGCCCCTCTGCCCTTAGAGAACAGCCATCGTGATCTCCTGACATCCAGCAAACTAGATTGAGTCACCTCCACGACCCTGTCTAAAGCAACAGGTTTTAACCCCGGTACCTGGGCGGTTCTGTGGGCTGGTTGCTTAATGTGGGACCACCACACATACCTTGACATGCCAACAAATAGACCACAGATGCACCTGCTACATAGACCACATCATCAGCCTTTTCTTAGCCCTCATGTATCAAGCCTTTGTTCATCCTGTAGTGTGTTTGATTATGGTTAAATCTTTTGCTATTCCATTCTTATTATCAAATATTCATTAGGCACTGCACTGTGTCACTTTATTACCACAGCTATTTACTCCTTCAAAAAAACATGAAATACTCTCAACCGATAGAAGGCTCCCATCCAAGTGAATCCATCAAGGGAGTTTTTCTTTACAAACAAATTTTATTATAATATAATAATAATAATACATTTAATTTAGAGGCGCCTTTCAAGACACCCAAGGTCACCTTGGTCCATTTATTTCTCAGAGCACAGTTAGTGTAAGCAGAAAAGTATACATAACTGCAGCCAGAACTCAAGCCACTAGAAGCTGCATTTTGGGTGAAAGACATGTTGGGTATGAGCACTATAATGAGCGATGTTGTATGAAATGCGGCACACAATGTGGTATTATACTATGCTAAGTGTCCGAGAAGCTTAACACACCCTCGGACATGGCGAAAAAATCAATGGCTGGCCGGACAGAGCACCACACGTCCACACTCTCCGTGGAGTTAAGTGGCCGGGAAGCATAACCATATCTCGTACGCCTCCATCAATATCAACCTCTGCCCTGACTTGTTTTTGCCCTGGCTCTGGCCTCGGTTTCAACAAAGCATCTGCCTGATTGTGAGTTTTGTTACCTGTTTGCTACCTGCAAACCTGTTCATGGTTGCTTGCCTGTATTTTATTCTGTGTTTGAATTTTTGGATAAAAATGCTCTGCTCGCATTTTGGTTTAAGTTTTTTGTGATCTGTCTTTTGTTCCAATTTTGAACTTTATCCTATGAACAGTTACAATGGGACTTTTCTGTTTGGCCCATTCATCCATATCAGTTAGTTGGAGCTCATATGTTTTTTTAACTGATCTGGTTGACTGCATATAAACAGTGAATTCTCATGCCTGGGTCCAATCTCTCTGAACATTAAACCTGACTGTTTGATATGACCAGCATGGACCCACCAAGTTGGTCCTGGCCATGTTTGTGTCTATGCTGGGAAGACACCAGCACTTCAGGGGCCGTTGCCCACTCAGATGACCATCCTCGCCCTATAGTGAAAATTAATATTTTGTTTAAAACAATCGATTTTACGTGCAAAATAATATTTCATCATTTTTCCCCACACAACAAATTAGTTCCAAACACAATTGCTTTGCTCCAAAGTAACAGTTAAGTACTTTCAAATCAATTTAATTTGTTGTTGGGGTAGCTCGAAGTAAAAAAGAAATGGGTGGAATTAACGGTCGCGCAATCATGCTGTCATTAGCTGCGTTTCCATCTAAAAGGTGATGCGAATCTTTAGAAAGTTCGCAAAAAAGTAATTTGAATTAGGTGCGTTTCCATCAAGTGGTAGGAGCGGAATAGGGTGATGGCGTTACACGTTGATGTCGGCAGGGTTGCTATTGCCGGTCGTTATGCGGAAATCGGAAAGACTGTCAGTCCTGTGTGTTCAAAGTTCGCTACGTCACAGCTGTTTCGAAAAATGTGTTTCCATCTCCCATTTTGCGAATTTACTCTCTTTCGCATTTCTCAAAAACCACCTCAAGCGAGCGGATAAACCTTTTTGCGAATTAGCGGATTTTTACGCGGATTTTGGTGTTTCCATCACCGTTTACTGATTCGATACTTCAAAGTTCGCATAATATCAGGGGGATGGAAACGCACCTAGTGTGACCAAGCAGTAGTACTAGTCTAGTTGTCCGTTTTAAAAGGGATATCCGAAAATGGATCACAAAAGCGGTTACAAAAGGATCTACGGCTTATTTAAGTGATATGTTTACCATTGCTATAGCAGATTTACCTTTGGTTTTATGGCATTGTATTGCAACTATGGTAAAGTTATTTAAGAGGTCCATATAGAATTGGGCTTTGTCGGCGCACTGTGTGTGTGTTGGTTATAATAGAGCAAGGTACGTTTTATTACTCTGTTTTCTGGGAATAATTGACGCAAGCAGAAACCAGAAAACAAGCATTTTTTTCGTTTTTTTGTTTTTGACATGAAAATCTAAATTTCAGTTAGTTTATTCGTTTTTCTGGTTCTTACTGAGCGAAACGAATTTACCACTCAATATCTGGTTTCCGCCGGTGGGCGGGTCCTCTTATTGGCTAGCGTGCTTCATTGCCCTGTGCTCTTCATAATAAAAGTTCTTCCGTTTGATAATGGTAACAAAAATATAACTGTATTATAGACACTAGCAGACACAGAGGACCACACCACCCACAGTCAAGACTGACACGGCTTCAAATAACAATAATAGTATTCATAATCATTTGAAAATGAGAACTTATGAAGTTATGATGACTTCAGTGGAGTTGATGTTTAGCCACAGTTAATACATGCAGAGCAGACCTGCGATCGCTGGCTGCTGATTTCCTCACAGCCTGAGAGCTGAAAATTGCGCATTTGTTGACCTTTATCCATTTAAAGTAAACAAATGATTTTTTCTTGTTGAAAGATATTTTATATTGTTCTTCATATTATTATTTACTTGTGTTTACAGAATGCGAGTGTGTGTTATATTGAAAGCGAGGCTGGGTGTGCCTATGAATATAGGCTACAGTGAGTTTTTTAAGGTGCTGTACAAGCAAATCATATTGTCTACTCTGTACAGTGACAGGGAGTGTAAAGTAACCTACTTCATTCAATATCGAATAGGCTACTGTAGCCTACACTATGTACAAATGGTTTTGCTCATGGCAGTTGTGACAGTCATTTTGTGTCAGCAGGCAAGCTTCACTCATTCCAGGATGCATAATGCGTTGTCCTATAGCCTACTTGGAACATGTTTTGGAATGGATCTATAGTAGCGTATAGAAATTTGCTCATAACAGGCCAGCTGGAATACAAAGCAAACTCTTTGTATTCCAGCTGTTTTTTTTTAATGTTTTATCATGTTTCAATGTTGCGTTGGTAATGTGTTAGACAGCTTAGATGTTCTTAGATGTTTTGTTAACCTGATTCCTATCCCACTCTGTTTAAGTAAAAGTGTGCTACTGCTGCAAAATCTCTTTGCTTTTGTTTTTTTCTTTTCTTTAATGTGTTTGGAAATGACTTTTAATGATGTTAACTAGATCTCATAACTGGCCTAAACACATAAAAATTTGTCCTCATCCTCCCTCATCGTCATCCGCTTATCCGGGGTCGGGTCGCGGGGGGAGCAGCTCAAGCAGGGGGCCCCAGACTTCCCTTTCCCGGGCCACATTGACCAGCTCTGACGGGGGGATCCCGAGGCGTTCCCAGGCCAGTGTTGAGATATAATCTCTCCACCTAGTCCTGGGTCTTCCCCGAGGTCTCCTCCCCACTGGACGTGCCTGAAACACCTCCCAAGGAAGGCGCCCAGTGGGCATCCTTACCAGATGCCCGAACCACCTCAGCTGACTCCTTTCTAAGTAAAGGAGCAGCGGCTCTAATCCGAGTTCCTCACGGATGGCTGAGCTTCTCACCCTATCCCTAAGGGAGACGCCAGCCACCCTTCTGAGAAAACTCATCTCGGCCGCTTGTACCCGCGATCTCGTCCTTTCGGTCATCACCCAGCCCTCATGACCATAGGTGAGGATAGGAACGAAGATCGACCGGTAGATCGAGAGCTTTGCCTTGCGGCTCAGCTCTCTTTTCGTTACAACGGTGCGGTAAAGCGAACGCAATACCGCCCCCGCTGCTCCGATTCTCCGGCCAATCTCACGCTCCATAGTACCCTCACTCGCGAACAAGACCCCGAGGTACTTGAACTCCTTCACTTGGGCTAAGGACTAATTTCCTACCCGGAGTAAGCAATCCACCGGTTTCCTGCTAAGAGTCATGGCCTCAGATTTAGCGGTGCTGATGCTCATCCCAGCCGCTTCACACTCGACCGCCAGCCGATCCAGTGAGTGCTGAAGGTCACAGGCCGATGATCCAATGAGGACCACATCATCTGCAAAAAGCAGTGACGAGATCCTCAGACCACCGAACTGCAACCCCTCCCCACCACGACTACGCCTCGATATCCTGTCCATGTATGTCACAAACAGGATTGGTGACAAGGCGCAGCCCTGGCGGAGACCAGCACCCACTGAGAACGAAACTGACTGGCTGCCGAGAACACGAACACAGCTCTCGCTTTGGGAGTACAAAGATTGGATGGCCCTGAGGATAGACCCCCTTACCCCATACTCCCGCAGCACCTCCCACAGTTTCTCCCGGGGGACCCGGTCATACGCCTTCTCCAGATCCACAAAACACATGTAGACCGGATGGGCATACTCCCAGGCCCCCTCCAGGATCCTTGCGAGAGTGAAGAGCTGGTCCGTAGTTCCACGTTCGGGGCGAAAACCGCATTGTTCCTCTTCAATCTGAGGTTCGACGATCGGCCGAACCCTCCTTTCCAGCACCTTGGAGTAGACTTTACCAGGGAGGCTGAGAAGTGTGATACCCCGGTAATTGGCACACACTCTCTGGTCCCCCTTTTTGAACAGGGGAACCACCACCCCGGTTTGCCACTCCTTTGGCACTGTACCCGACTCCCACGCGATGTTGAATAGGCGTGTCAACCATGACAGCCCCTCAACACCCAGAGCCTTTAGCATTTCTGGCTGGATCTCATCAATCCCTGGGGCTTTGCCACTGCGGAGATGTTTGACTACCTCAGTGACCTCCACCAGGGAAATTGACGACGAAACACCATCAACCTCGAGCTCTGCCTCCAACATAGAGGGCGTGTTATTCGGATTCAGGAGTTCCTCAAAGTGTTCCTTCCAACGTCCGACGACCTCCTCAGTTGAGGTCAACAGAGTCCCATCCTTACTGTACACAGCTTGGATGGTTCCCCGTTTCCCCCTCCTGAGGTGCCGGATAGTCTTCCAGAAACACTTTGGTGCCGACCGAAAGTCCTTCTCCATGGCCTCTCCGAACTTCTCCCACACCCGCTGCTTAGCCTCCGACACGGCAGCCGCTGCAGCCCTTCGAGCCTGTCGGTACCCTGCAACCGAGTCAGGAGTCCTCCAGGATATCATATCCCGGAAGGCCTCCTTCTTCAGTCGGACGGCTTCCCTGACCACCGGTGTCCACCACGGTGTCCGAGGGTTACCGCCCCTTGAGGAGCCTAAGACCCTGAGGCCACAGCTAGCCACCGCAGCTTCAGCAATGGAGGCTTTGAACACCGCCCACTCCGGCTCAATGCCCCCAACCTCCACAGGAATGCCAGAAAAGCTCCGCCGGAGGTGTGAGTTGAAGATACCTAGGACGGGGGCCTCTTCCAGACGTTCCCAGTTCACCCGCACTACTCGTTTGGGCTTACCAGGTCTATCCGGAAATTTCCCCCATTCCCTGATCCAACTCACAACCAGATGGTGGTCGGTTGACAGTTCCGCCCCTCTCTTTACCCGAGTGTCCAAAACATGCGGCCTCAGATCAGATGACACGATCACGAAATCGATCATCGATCTTCGGCCTAGGGTAATAAAAATTTGTATATACCCTATACCGTTTGACTATAAGACCTCTATAATAATCTCTATTCATGTAGTCAGTCAATGATCAAACTAGTAGCATGAATATGAATTACAGTTAAAGCGGGTTAAGCAAGGCAAGGCAATTTTATTTTTATAGCCCGTTTTTACAAACAGTTCGTCTCAAAGGGCTTTACATAGCATGAGCATCATAACAACATCCTCTTCCCTTAAACCCTCACATTGACTGAGTAAAAACTCCCAGGAAAACCAAGGGGAAAAATTGCTGTTGGTTCAGACTGGGGGTGGAGCTGTGGAGAATATATGGAAACACAGAGAGACTGCGAGACGCCAAGGCCAAACTACAAGGTGCGAAAGGTGAGGGGGTGGGGGGGGGGGGGGGGTCTGCCTCTCTGACCCATGGGGAGAGCTGGTTCCACAGTAAAGGAGCCCAGTAACTGAATGCTCTACTTCCCAGTCTGTTTTTAGAGATACTGGGAGTCACTAACAGACCTGCATTCTGGGAGCCAATAAAAATCTTTGATAAGTCATAATAAAAATAATGACTCATTATTGTGCATTTAAAGATGTATATTATTACATTGCAGCATTATTTGGGGATGACAATACTTCCATGAATGTGCATTTGAAGGAGAGTTTGCTTTGTATTCCAGCTGGCAAATTTCTATAGGCTACTATAGATCCATTTCAAAACACGTTCCAAGTAGGCTATATGACAACGCATAATCCATCCTGGAATGAGTGAAGCTTGCCTGCCGACATGTTAAAATGACTGCCACAACTGCCATGAGCAAAGAGCAAAACCATTTGTACATACATAGTGTAGGCTACAGTAGCCTATTCAATATTGAATGAAGTAGGTTTGTACACTCTTTGTCACTGTACAGAGTAGTCAATATGATTTGCTTGTACAGCACCTTAAAAAACTCCCTGTAGCCTATATTCATAGGCACACCCAGCCTCGCTTTCAATATAACACACACTCGCATTCTGTAATCACTGTCAGTAAATAATAATATGAAAACAATATAAAATATCTTCCAGCAAGAAAAAATTATCTGTTTACTGTAAATGGATAAAGGTCAACAGATGCGCAATGCAGGGCTCTCCATTTTTGAACTGAGTTCAGAGTGAGATTTTGTCGGCGGGGGGGGGGGATATATTAATATGTGACTGCATAGAAATTTGTCCACAGGCATGGTGACTAATGTATGATAGTGGGCATTATTGGCCCTTAACACTAATATTCAGAAACAACACTGCCTCAAAAGGATATTGGCCTAAGCAACACCAGTAGAGGCATATACTTTTCCCTGAACTTTTAAACGTTGCAAACGTGCAAAACATACATTATATTTATGTGGCATTCAGTCCAATGCTTAAAAATATATCTGTGGCATTCAGTAGGCCAATGCTGTTGTAAAGTGTGCAAAGTATGAGTATGAATATTTGATGGAGTATGAGTAAGTGTTTCCTTCTGTTACATAGATAGAACTTTATCAATCCCCTGCAGGAGAATGGAGAAATGTGTTAATGTTTGTCCCTATAAAACAATAATGGTAAAAAAATAATACAAAACATGACGGTAACTCTAAAGTCAAACCGTCCAATCTGAAGGCTTTACTCAACCACTCCCCCTACTCACTTCCACCAATGCAAAGCGAACAGAACTGAGTAGGGGAGGGCGTAGCCCAACTAGTTTGTGACAGACCCAGAGGAACGCAACGCAAATTAAATGTGAACATGTATTGAGGCTTTAATAAAATACCGGACGATTTTGAAATTTCACCCGGACGCATTTGATTCCTACCCTTCCACTGTTAAATAGCGGCGCAAGTTGTGTGGCGTGTGAATGGGTTGAATTGCGTGCGTCTCACGGAGAGCCCTGCGCAATGTTCAGCTGTCAGAAATGTGTTGTAATCACTTGTATTCCTCATAGCTCTCAGGCTGTGAGGAAATCAGCAGCCCGCGATCGCAGCTCCTTTGATGTGAACGCGCACAGAGCGCATAGTTCAGAGCCGGACAATGATGTCGTAGTAAAGCCCTCAGGTCTACTCTGCATGTATTAACTGTGGCTAAACATCAACTGCACTGAAGTCATCATAACTTCATAAGTTCTCATTTTCAAATGATTATGAATACTATTATTGTTATTTGAAGCCGTGTCCGTCTTGACTGTGGGTCCTCTGTGTCTGCTAGTGTCTATAATACAGTAATATTTTTGTCGACATTATCAAACGGAAAAACTTTTATTATGAAGAGCACAGGCCAATGAAGCACGCTAGCCAATAAGAGGACCCGCCCACCGGCGGAAACCAGATATTGAGTGGTAAATTCGTTTCGCTCAGAAAGAACCAAAAAACGAATAAACGAACTGAAATTTAGATTTTCGTTTTCTTGTCAAAACGAAAAAACGAAAAAACGGCTTGTTTTCTGGTTTCTGCTTGCGTCAATTATTCCCAGAAAACAGAGTAATAAAACGTACCTTGCTCATAATAGCACTACCTTGCTGATTGTACGCGTTGGGTTTTTGGCAACGCCCCCTCTCCATATTTCGTCACCCCCTCACTGTTTTAAATCCGTTACTGCTGCTCCACCTGCTCAGCTGGCCTGAGAACCTTTTCTGCCGCCTCCGGGGACATGCTCTCGGGATCCTGTGTCCTCTCTGTATTTTACGGCCCAATGTGGACTAGTCTTCAAGCTTAAGCCCACCATTCCCCTCAGAAACCCCCTCTCAGTTCTCAGAGTTAAACATAGCCCTACATCAACTGCACTGAGAAAACAATTCTGCAGGGTCTGATGGAAGGATCCCTTAGACCAGGCCTATTCAACTAGCGGCCCGTGGGCCAAATGCGGCCCCTCTTAATTTTTTTCTGGCCCGCAAGAGGTTGCATGCAAAAAATAAATAAAATAAAGGAGAAACATTGTTGAATTCAAATCAGGTGGTGTTACTAGCCAGTATCAGTCCCCCACAATCAGGAACTGGCATCACTTATTCTGACAATGTTTGGCTCAACCGATACGTTTGAGTCTAGCTTTCCTCATATGAATGCCATCAAAACAAGGGCATGTTGCTCCATGACCTATGAGAAGCTGCATGAGTGTCTCATGATGAGGAAAACAAGGCAGTGCAATCTTTCTCACTGGCTCAAAATGTCTCATATGTACAGTAGTTCTGTTTGGTGATGATTCAAACAACATTGTTTAATTCTAAATACGTGGCCAAAACATGTGAGAACAAAATCTTTTATAATGATACGATTAAAAGTGAAGAAGGAAGGAATGCGTCTGACAAATTTATTCCATGTAGTAGCATTATATATATTAAGTTAACACTACTTTAAGTACGATTTATTTGTAGCGATTCATTCACGTAGTTTTACTCTGTGTGGCCCATGGACCCCCAGTGGTTTTCCTTTTGGGCCCACTTGTTAAGGAGGTTGAATAGCCCTGCCTTAGACCCTGCATTGAGCCTGCTTCAGCCTTAATGACATAACTGTTAAGTACCATCCCCTTATGTGTGATGCCTCCGAACTCTTACAGGGAGACACATTCTTTACCAAGTAGGACTTGCATAACACATATTACTCGGTGTGCATCACGGAAGAGGAAGAATGGAAGACAGCCTTCAACAGCCCCATGGACCACTATGTGCACCTGGTCATGCATTCCGGTATCACCAATGCACCCCTCGTTTCCAGACCCACGTCATTGATGTTCTGCGAGATATGGTGAATAAGTCCCTGTTTGTACATCTTGATGACATCCTTATCCAGACTCCTCCGAAAAAATGTCCATCAAGTCCAGTGGCTTTTTCTCCCGGAGGCCAAGGGAAGCCATGCTTCCCTGTGTTTCAGACTGCATTTGTCGTCCAATAAAAACATTTATATTAACATTTTCGGTAATTCTTTGGTGCTGTATTGCTGTAATTCCTTCCCCATTTGATCCTCTCATCGAGCATTTCACAATGTGCGAAACAGCGGCCCTCTAAATGTTAAATACTGAATATTTGGTAAAACACTACATTGCACACTGTATGTCCGCGAGGAAGCCAGCCCGAGGTGGCATCCCTTGGTGAAAAAATAAAGAAGGATTAATCAATCAGGTGAGGTTACCGTCATGACACTGCCCTCCTGTGATTAGTCAGCAGGGTGGAAAGGGAAGCCACTAGGCCCTTGGCTTCACACCAATCAAATCAAAGCATCATTATCAACATGGTGGGGGATGCATTTATAATGAAATGTATAATTTAATAAGATGTTTAGGAGGACTGTATGTGTTTGTGTGTGTGTGTGTGTGTGTGTGTGTGTGTGTGTGTGTGTGTGTGTGTGTGTGTGTGTGTGTGTGTGTGTGTGTGTGTGTGTGTGTGTGTGTGTGTCGGTGGGTGTGTGTCGGTGGGTGTGTGTCGGTGGGTGTGAGAGAGAGTTTGCGTCGTTGTCGGGTCGGTCAGATTACAGGCGTGTGTAAGTCCAGTAATGACCAGTGCCCTGTACTATGAACCTCGCTGAACATCCCCAGGCTTTCTTGGGAAAGCCTGGATTGACAGAGACGCAACTCGCGAACAGAGTGAAATTGTATCTCACTTAGGATTCGATTCGTCAAGCCAGGTTTTCCACTTAAAGGTCCCATGATATGAAAATCTCAATTTATGAGGTTTTCTAACATAAATATGAGTTCCCCTAGCCTGCCTAAGGTCCCCCATTGGCTAAAACTTGCGTTTGGTGTAAAACGAGCACTAGCTGTTCTGCTCGCCTTTGAAAAAACGGAGGCTCAAGCGCGCTGATTTGGAATGTCTGTATTCATGACGTCACCAAGAATCTCAGCTCCTCCCCTTACTCTGCCTGGCCCGCCCAGAGACGTTGGCCCGCCAATGAGAGTCGACCGTGCGAGCGCCACGTGTGTGTGTGTGTGTGTGTGTGTGTGTGTGTGTGTGTGTGTGTGTGTGTGTGTGTGTGTGTGTGTGTGTGTGTGTGTGTGTGTGTGTGTGTGTGTGTGTGTGTGTGTGTGTGTGTGTGTGTGTGTGTGTGTGTGTGTGTGTGTGTGTGCGTGCGTGCGTGCGTGCGTGCGTGCGTGTGTGTGTGAATACACACACTGTAACGCAAGTGTTTAATGCCGGTTCTTTGACGTGTCTTGTATTTCCACAACGAGACTGTTGTGGGGGTTATCTGAGCCATGGTTGAGAAGGAATTGGGGGAAAGGAACTTTGGCTTTGACTCGCTGAAGTACATGAACTGCGACATGCCGCCGGTTGCCGCGAGGCACGATCGCCCGGCAGCGGGCAGCCGGCAGCAGCCGGGCGCGGTTCAGTCGACTTCAGGTTGATGTGAAAGTGGAAGAACCAGAGACGTCGCAGAACCCGACAAAGTCGTTTGTGATTAATAATATCGTCTGGAGGCGCACACAGCTTTTGGCCGTGATAATGTGTATTAAATGATACAGATTTTTCTATGTATTATATGATATTATTTAGATATAGAGCTCCAGGACTGTAACGCAAGTGTTGTACACTTCCTCGTCTGACTCTCGTCTCTGGTATTTCTACAACGAGACTCGTATTGGGGGTTATCTCAGCCAAGGTTGAGAATGAATTGGGGGGAAGGAACTTTGGCTTTGACTCCCTCAAACACATGAACCACGACATGGAGGAGAAAGGGATTGTTGGCTGCGAATGTCTCCCGCTTGAGCCCCGCTGAGGGACCACCGCCGGAGGCGGAGGTTCCTATGACCGGCAACGATCCCTTTCTCCTCCTTGTCACGGTTCAGTCTACTTCACTTTGATGAGGACGTTGAAGAACCAGGAACGTCGGAGAACCCAACAAGGTCGTTTGAGATTCATAATATCGGCTCACACAGCTTTTGGCCGTGATAATATATATTATATGATATATCTATGTAGGCTATATGATAATATTTAGATATAGAGCTCCAGGACTCCCGTGTGTTCTAGAATATTTACAGAACACGGCTAAAGGCTGTGTGCGCCTCGCCATTGTGATACATCCACTGTAAACAGAGCGCATGGTACCGTGGCTGCAAGCTGCTCAGGGCCACACCCCCACCCTCCTCCTTGACCCGCCTCGCTCCTCCTCATTTGCATTATAGCTACAGACACCAAAACAGCGCATTTGGGGGAAGCTCAATGTGCGACTGGCTCGGAGTGGCTGTAACTCTGCACCACGGCTGAATTTCGGGAACGTCTTTGAATACTGTGTTAGTTGCCCACTAATACCTATATTAAAGAATACATAAAATAGCATGTCATGGGACCTTTAACGTTCAATGTACGTTCACGTGAAAGGGGCGTTTATCGCGTCATTTTGCTCACCTTTACAAACTGGATAGATCAAGCAGTCTATATAAATGCGTAAAAGTGAAAAGATTCTGCATATTGTCTATAAAATAACCATTAATCCTAATAGAGTGATGACGACTTCAAAATGCATCAGTAACGTCGAACCTGCTTTGTTCTGTATTTTAGGGGATTCACTTTAAAGAAACCCTATGCAAGAAATGTATTGCATATGTTTTCAACTGCTGAGAGGTAGCGGTGGTGGCGTAGTGGATTAGTACAAGATCTGAACGCCAGCGACCGGGGCTTCAAAACTCGCCGGACTATCATCATGCCTTTTACCCCCATTGATGTGGTGCCAGCACGGCCATGAGAATAAGCAAGAAAATGAGTGAATACGTATTCCATATGCATGAGAATTGTGACTTTTTAAGCTTCAAATAAATAAGCGTCACTTGGGAGACGAACCCTGCACGCAGAAATTCAAGACTGACGCGCTACCTCCACTCTCCACTACCAGCACTCTCTCACGGAGAGACGATGCGCAACAGTACCTAAGCATTGTCTATATAAGGTCGAACAAGGACGCTGATGCTGAAATAGCGAAAACTCTCCGATGAGAACCTGTATCTCTCATAAAGAATATTCCCTTGGCAATGCAAATATCCCTTGGCAATGCCAAGGGATCGGTCCCGAAAGAGCCTCTATCGGAGAGACCCCGGTACGATACGGGCTCCGAGGTCCACGGGAACACCCAGTAATGGTGATGCCATTGTCAAAGGAGGGGCTAGGAAGCTTTGCACGCCGATCAAACCCGATAGACTTGCTGGGCTTTGCCAGTTTCAATTGGAGATTAATTCACGGCTACAGCTGCGTTGTGGCCCAACTGATGTCCATGACTTCATCATCAGTTAGGTTTCTCTGGTGTGAGGCTGCGGAGAGGATGTTTCAGCAATTTTAGTTGCATTTCACCTAGATGCTTCTGTACTGACTGCACCTTCTAACGTTCTGCCTTCTATCTGTTCTTGACCAGAGGTCTCCTAAAGATAATAAGGTGCATCAGTCAGTGCGCCTCTTATTCCAATAGATGCCCCCCTCCCCCGAACGTACCTACGATGTCGGAGATCGAGAAAACCATTCCGTCAGTCTTTGCTAGAGGTTGGACGTCACTGGTTGGAGGTTACTCAGATTCCTTTCTTAATTGGACTAGGCTATAGGAATCTCCAATCCATGAAGTTGGCCTTAATGCCCGTCTGCACGCCGTTTTAAATTTACTTTAGCCTGGCGCTCTCTCACGCCAGTTAGTGGCACCGAGGTATCCCGTGTACCAAGACAGTTACACCTGCTATATGTTTTTCAGTGGGAGTCTCATAGGAGATTCAGAGGGAGGTCTGGGAGGCTCAGTGGAAGGAGCCAGCCATGATAACTGTTCCCAGAGCAGTACGTTCGGTTCTGCAGTTTGGCCTTTTTTCTGCTGGACCTGCTGGAGTCATGAAAACGATGGATTTTCTTCACCAAACCTTCTGGTCAACCAGGATGATGTATCATGTGTGAACCTTCATTGAAGCCTGTTCGACCTGCGCACGCGAAAAAAAACTCCAATCGACCGTCCTCTGGACTCTTGCAGCTCCTCCCGATACCCAACGTGTGGTGGTCCTGGATCGCCCTGGACATCTTTAGTGGACTCCCCCCTTCTGACGTTAACACCACTGTCCTCACGATAGTCAACAGATTCTCCAGGTCTGTGCATTTTGATCGTCTGACTGAACTCCCTCCTGCCAAATAGGCGGAGGTTCTGACAGAAAAGTGATGATAATTCAGGGGGCCCAGAGAGTAAGAGACCCTTGGAATTTAAATGATATATGATTTATCAGAAGGACAGGAAATAAGCCTTTTTATTTTCAAGATTTTAAATTATAATGAAAATGCTTTGATCTATTGTACATTTATATAAATGAGGGTGGTGGGAAATACAAAAAAAATTCTCCACCCCCCTCCCTCAACTCTCTTCTCTCCCCCTTTTCATCCTCCCCCTCATCATCCACCCCCCCCCCCCTTTCTTCTTCTTACCTTGACCTCCTAAGTGGTTGGCTGACTGGATAAGGCATGTCCCCCTGCCCTCCAAGGCAGCTCAGCAGCTAACCAGATAAATGTCCCTTGTCAGGGTTTTGATCGATGGGGGTGCCTTACCGGCCTACCCAGCATGCAACACTGTCCCTACAACGCAGCACACCAATTAATTATCATTCACAGTTGGTCCTAAAAGGGATGAGGGGGAGGCTGGGGGGATTTGTCTCCCTCTCTTACCCTGTCAAGGAAATGGGGCAAGATCTGCCCTTTTTGTTAGCCTTTCAGCAGCTGTAGTGTTCTTGTTTCAAATGGTTGTTGAATGTCTTCCTCACAATGATGTGTCCAAGGGAGTCCTTCTTGGATAGTGTATGTGAAGAGACGTGTGTGTGTTTGCGCGTGTGTTGTTGTGTGTGTGAGTGTGTGGGGCGGGATATAACTTCATACTAATTAATGTACTGATCATATACAATGTGTAAACAGTATATTCTTTACATATTACTTTACTCTAGAGACTGCATTTCTTGAACAGTGAAGTGCGTTTAGCAGCAATTAGCAATTATTGTGAACATTATATTGTGATTAATTTCATTAGAAATTTTTATTTTGTTATTTACTTTTTTAATATTCCTGCAGGAATTAATAAAATACATATATAATCAAATATCCAACTGATCTAATTAGTCGTCACACAGGTGTAACAGGTGGAGAGAACAGGTTTGTTAGGAAAAGGAATGGGAAAAGTTGTTAGTTGTTGTTGTGGGTGTGTTTCAGGGGTGGATGGGTGTGTGTTGATAAATCGAGCAGCAGATGATCATTAGCCTCAAATCTCACATGTGGGAACCGTAATGATTCTGATCACAGCATGGGAAGATGAACCATCTCCTCCCTCCCACTAACTCCCACTCCCTCCCCCATAATTTTTAACTGCCAATTACCCAGACCATTAACTCTGGCTCGAGCGCCGCCGCGCCCTCATGCTAAACGGGCTGAACCCCTCTCAAACGTCACGCTAAACCAGCAGAACCCCTCTAAACGGGCTGAACCCCTCTCCGACGACACGCTTAACCAGCAGAACCCCTCTAAAGGGGCTGAACCCCATTAAACGGACTGAACCCCTCTAGACGGACTGAACCCCTCTAAACGGACTGAACCCCTCTAAACGACCTGAACCCCTCTAAACGGGCTGAACCCCTCTTAACGACCTGAACCCCTCTCCGACGTCACGCTAAAAGGACTAAACCCCTTTAAACGGGCTGAAACCCTCTAAACGGGCTCAACCTCCATTTTTGTCTATTGACAAAACTCTACGAAGATGAGTTTGACAACCTCCTTGGCGGACGCGTCGCTAGACCTTAAAATTATAAAATCGATTACATCTGATCCACACAAGCACGATCATATATTCAATGTTGAACTTATGACCCCATCTGCATTATACATCAAGGCCTTGCAGTATACATCGAATTGGATGGAATATACAACTTCAGTGTTCAAACAAACCTCTAAAGAACTGTTCTTAAGATATCCAACCCAATGCTTGCAACAGAGGCCAATGGCGTGTTTACGACCAGGTTGATTACGCTTTAATAGCCCTGTCGATCTAACTTCTTACCTAATTAGTATTAGGTTTTGTGTGTGGGCATTGAAATATTTAGATTCTTTGAAAGCTTAACTATCATTAAACATGAGACATTGTCTTCATCCAATGTTTCATTTATTGAAAGATGTCCAAAACCCTCTTTGCTAAATGTAAAAATCTCTAATCGCTAAAAGTACATTTGCAATGTTCCCAAGTTGTCCAACTTCACTACTCAGTTTTAAAAATATATAGTTTGGCTTGAACTGATCCATGATGATCAACAGATATGCTCTGAAACAACTGTAATGTTGACATACTCCAAGATAACGATCATTACTGCTAGTGTTACAAATGAAAACCACGAAGCTGGATGTTTTTTTACATGGATTCTGCATCTGAGGTGGGACTAAATCAGGTTCTTACATCATTTCATCATAAAAACCTGTTTGGAACCACAACCTCCATCACCTACTTATCGTACCCACCAGAACATCACAAAACCATGTAGACCATATTTGTTGAAAAGATATAAGGACAATCAAAAAGAGGTACCACATTGTGGGACAAATGAGTCCAAAATGGTTGCCAGCCTTCACCACTTTACACAGTGGATAAATATTATTTCGTTGGTAGGGTTTAGGGTGGATTTTTCTTGTTTCAATGCCAGGCGATCTGTGAGAGGGTGGATAAGGGCGAAATGGCAAATGAGTTTGCACAGAGTGATCAATAATCTTCCAGCATACAAAAGCTATCATGACATTCAGAATAAAACATTGAACTTACAATCTCCCATTTATTTTCTTTTGACGGAATGGTGAACTTGGGTGTGAAATAGCAACGTCCCCCTGACCTTCCCCCTGATATAAATATATATATATGTATGTATGTATATATATATATATATATATACATGTGTATATATATATATATATATATATATATATATATATATATATATATATATATATCTCCCCTCCGGTTTTGTCTCCATCTGTCTTATTGAGAAATGGTTGTCTTTTGTTTTTGCTCTAGTGCTTTTCTCTGTCTGTTTTAATGCTTAATGTGTTTGTGTGTTTGTATTTTGGCCCAACCTGTCATCTGTCTCCTTCAGCGTCTTTCTCACACACGCACACACACACACACACACACACACGCACACGCACACGCACACACACACACACACCACTTACCAATAGATTTTCTGTTTTCGATGCAGTTTTCATTTCTTTGGTTTCTCGCAAATGATTGTTATTATTTGTTTGTTATGCCTGCACCCACAGTGCAGACAGCTAAATACAGACAAGATGACAAGGCTACTAGATGATTATGTTTTCAAGCTTTGTGAAGCCAGCATGATCATTTGGATTTTTAGACTAGTTTGGCATTGAAGAAAAACATATTTGTCTGAGATGCCAAATGAAACACAGAGTGTTGTTGGATAAATTATATTGTCCTAGCAGTATCGCTTGCCCTACTGATTGGAACAAAATAATACCTAAATTCCAATTTTCTATTTCGTTATTTAACCATGAGGTAATTTAGTAAATGCTTTAACCCAAAGCTACTTTTTAGATAGTATCTTCATTCATTGTAGATCAGATGCAAGGGTAAGCTAGTAAACGTGCTCTGAGATGCCTGCCAGTAGACTGTAGACATCAGGGGATTAAACCCTGAACCTTTCAGTCGGGGGAGAAACGCCATGTCCTCTACCTAATAACACACACAATAGCACACACAATAACCATTTAAAGATTCCTGCAAAACATGCAAGCTATTCACTTCACAGCTTCCTGAAGCACTCAGTGGTGAGCCAAATGCTGGATATTAATAAGTGTTAATAACATTCTCTTCTCTTCTCCTCCTCCACCACTCTGGCAGTATGACACAGCTAATGTGTTTACTCTGCCCCTGAAATCATTTACCCATGCTGCTGCGCTTGGAGGGGGGCTAACTATCTAACACTGAGGGACAGCTATTTCACACTGGGAGGGGAGGGAGGGAGGAGAAGGATGGCTGTGGAGCATAGAGGGGAGGGGAGAGAGAGGGAGAAAGGAAGGATAGCAACCCAGTCTCACCTAAAACAAAAGTGCCCGAAATCAGTTACATAATAACGGCCCTGTAACGGCGTCTGCCGTGGATCCTGGTGGGAGCTTAGATCTTTCAGGGGCTTATAAAGTCTACGTAGTTTGTCTGTCTGGTTGTTTTCTGTTATGGGCGGAGCTAGTGGACTGCAGCTTCTCCGGATTCCTCCTTCTCAACCTCTCAACCACACCAGAGGATCATCGTA
The DNA here is from genome assembly GCF_026213295.1 of Gadus chalcogrammus. NCBI lineage: Eukaryota > Metazoa > Chordata > Actinopteri > Gadiformes > Gadidae > Gadus > Gadus chalcogrammus. The sequence goes on along the minus strand of NC_079429.1, from coordinate 20,310,059 downwards.
ATCAACACTTCATGTTTATCTACTCCGGCTTCTCAATAACTCAGCTGGCGATGATTGATTGAAACAGTCTGCCTCCATTAGTAGTGTTACTGGTTCCAATGTATCTTTTGTTCTTGTCTTTAAGTCGATCGGGTTCTATTCCTTCTGCTCCTGTCCAGACCATCGCACCACCGCGCCACTGTTCCTTCACGCCGCCCTTCCTACTCTGAGCCGGATGGGCCTCTTGTCTCAACCAGCCTCTGCTCACTCCCATCAACTAAACATTTGTACTGTTACAAATTTTCTTTGTCGTGTGTTTGGGCTTCCCCAAACTAAAATTGTCAGATGCCTATGTTATTATTATTTTTATTTTTTTTGGCCTATTATTTTCTATAGGCCTGTTACTATCAAGGTTCTGTCTGCAAAAACAGACAATATGGCTGGCATTTATTTAAATCATAGGAGAAATGCAACATTTTAATATCGATTTGTCATTAAAATACAGTTTAATTTTTTGGTTTATATATATATATATATATATATATATATATATATATATATATATATATATATAAATAATATATATATATTGAAGGGTATTTGGTCCATTTTAATTAGATGCTGAATAAACCTTGTTTTGACTGCAATACATGTGTTTATTTAGTTGTTAAATAAATACTGTTGTTTGGGGGAAACAAAGAACTCTGTCTCATTGGCTTATCTGTGTATTTGGGTACCTATTTAATTGCAACAATATGATGATTCTTGATTGATAACATCCTCTAGTTGGGGTTTTCGTTATCACCATTGGTACAGTAAAACTCCTACCCACGCTTTGGTTACACAATAAAAGCGTATAATTGAATACTGCTGTGTGTAATGAAGTAATTCTCCTTCTTTTGATTTGTGTTTGTGTGGGGAAAACCAAACAAGTTTTGTTGGCATTTGTTTTGCCCAAAAAGTCCATTCCATGTATTATTTACATTATTTACATTATTTACATTACGGGCGAATCTTTGGTCTGAAATGTCGAGAGACACATAAATCACAAGGTGCTAGAGCAGGGGCGTTTCTAGGTTTCTGAAACATCCGGGGCTTAGCCCAAGACGGAATAGGACAGGGCAAATTTTGTTGTATACTTTATTGCGCATGCACATTTTTTTCATAATGCTTTACCTAAATAAACAAAATAGGCAGGTAATTATGGCTTTGAATAGCTACCTGACTGCGGCTTATCCCCAGACTTCTAAAGTTCCATTCAAGTTATTTCAGAGTATAATGAATACAAGTGAGACAGACCTTACATAACCTATATCAGGGGTGTCAAACTCATTTTCACAAAGGGCCACTCTATGATGAAATGATAATCACACTAAGGGCCGACGTGGAGTTTACTGACATGCCTTCTTTTTAATCCAAAAAGTAAAAACACATATCTATGAATATATTGTATATAACCTGCATACAGGGACATATAGGCTATGTTTCATTTCAACATTTTGGGGGACAAATTATATTTGGGGGGTATGGGGGTGCTCCCCCAGAAATTTTTGAGCATCAAACACTTAATTTCCTGCATTCTGGTGGATTTTTATTCATTTATCTGTGCCTTTTCTGCATCATTTTATAGTGGAAATATTTTTTCTGCAAACTGAAAACATATCACATGTTTTGGATATTTCTTTTTTAGGAATCATGACTCAGCACAAGTGCTAACTATTTATGACACTTAACATTGGTAATGAAATGACAGCCACCATTGGAATTGAAAAGGGTGGGCAGCTAGCTAGTAAGCTAAATTGTAACTTAAGGCAAAAGTTGCAAACAAATCATGTTAGCATTCATCCTTAGACACTTGACACAATCAGTCATCAATATTGGCATGCTATTTAGCCTCATAGATTGGACTATTTACAGCCCACAGAAAACTGACATATTTTCTTCAATGCAAGTTCATCAATTCATGGCTTAAAATCTTGAGCAGTAGAACAGAAATTCCTAGCAGTAAGCTACGCAAGAGTCCTAACAAATGGGAGCATGTGCGACGTGCGGATTTGGCACAGGCTCTCCATGCAGCAAAATATATAAAAAAGTATATATGTATATACTTAGTATATATTTATCAAAAAAGATTCAGGGCTAATCAAATTAGATCCAGGGTTTTAGCCCCGAATTAAACAGCCTAGTGATGCCACTGTGCTAGAGCCAGTGTGACGTAGAAGGAGCTCATCAAGACACGCATTTAACTGCCCGGCAAATTTGAAAGCCCGCACTGCCCTTTCGTTCATAATGCAGAATCATACGATTGTCACGCAACAGGAGAAAGAAGCCTCCCTCCTTGTCATTAAAAAGGCAACTTGACCGGCAAATTAAAAAAAACAAGTGTAAACATCGGAGTAGCTTTTCCTAGGTTTAAAGAGCCTTTAAAGATTTCGATTTGAAGATGCCTGCTTTCTTCTCAACATGTAAGTCAATGTTACTGTCTATAATACAAGCTTTCCTCATTGCTTGGTTATGTTATTCATCACATAGGCAGCATTACAGTAGAACACGTATAGTTAAAAGCCGAAACAGCCTCGTTGGTGGATAGCAGCATAGGCTATGTTTAATTGAATAAGGGTTGCATTTCATGCCTACTACCTCCCACCGATCCACTGCCTCTCCGTCCTCTCCCTCTCCCTACCGTTAAATCACTTAATGATGAGGATCACTGTCAATGTATGCACATCGAAAAATAAACACATCAAGAATGTATCACTACTAATTAGCACATAGTTCATCCGTTGTAGAGCAATATAAGGAAAATGTTTGTGTTTGTTGTGTGTCAAGTGGTTATCGGATGCTAAAGGCTAGACTTAGTAATGTTACCAATAAAAAACAGTATAAACAATTCACTATCTTGCTCGAGGAGTTATTACTCATACATGCTCACATTAATTATTCAATGCAGTTTGAAATTTGTTTGAAATAACATACCTCATCACCAGAAAGAAAAATTTATGAAGTAGTGTTGGATGTTGTCAAAGCTTCTTGGCACATACCGCCTACCATAATTGCTACCGGATAGCAAGGCACATTTGGAAAAGCAAGCACTATTCGTTTGAATGCAATGTACAATTCTACCACTAGATGGGAGAAGTTCCTACACAGTGTCCCTTTAATTAATGTCATAAGTAATCAGTATGACTTTTTTTTTTATATATGAGTCACTGTCTGAGGGCTAGTTATATCACTCTGAGAGACTCGGTTATCACCGACCGATTTGGTAGTGACACGGCCGATTACTTATTTGGGAAGGCAATGCACCGAGCTCATAGATTTAACAAGGCATCTTTATTTGACACAATTCATTAGTTGATCTTAGTCATATAACACATACAAAGGAAATGCAGTCAAACCTCAAGTTTCAATCATTCACTTTTGGTCATCGTCATTGCCAAGCGTCAGACAGAACCGGACATGACCCCTGATGTGTGAGAGGTCTCTCCTCAGCCTCAGTGTGGATCAGTGGCGGCTGGTGGTTTTTAAAGTGAGGGAGGAAGGACTGCGCGCTTGGTTGCCATTGGCCTGCTTGCACTGTTGGTGTATGGTGGCATAAGAATGTGAGACTCAAGTTGTTTCAGGGTGTTTTGGTGAACTACAAAATAGCAAAATCTATCCGCAGACGGATAGATTTTTGCGCGAATCAGACCCCTTAAGGTCCCACCCACTCAGAGGAGGATTTTCCTCCTCTCTCCCATTGAAACCCATGTTATCCACCGGCCACCAGTACTTTCGGGAAAATGAATGGGAGTCAACGGCGGCGGAGGGAGGACGTTCCTCCCTGAAGTAATTGTCAATAGGCGATAGGGGGTGCTAATGTCCCTTTACCCAGGGAAACGAACATTATATATTCAAAGGCAATAAAGTAGTCATATTTAAGGTCATTAATTCATTACAATAGTCGGGGCAATCTAAATGTTTTATTCTCAACAATGTTAGGGAGGATCTTCCTCCCTCTCCTCAATGGAGAAGCCTCCACTGGTGTGGATTGATTAATTCTGTTGTTGAGTGCAATGATCATGGCAAGCTGCATATTTATGTATGTACCCCTATTATCCACAAGCCTCTGAAAATGCTCAATCTTATGGCGTCTCATCCAGCAACTCTTGCAAGATTTTGTTATTAGTTCTATATTATGATTTAAGTTCGATATTAGGATGCTGAAAAAAATAGTTGAACTTAATGCCCTGATTGATATAAAGAGACGATGTCTCTATCTTCAACTCAGTGATCCACTTACGGTTGGATTAAAGACACCAAATGAATAATCGTACCCCTAAATCACCAACAAATTCACATCCTGTTGTACTACATATCATATCATTTAGTAGGGTTGCTCTGATTCATATACAAGTGCTCAATAGTAGTATAATGGAACTCACCCGATAATTTCAAATGATGAGGGGGCCTAGACACACTTAAGGGGAACACACAAAAACACACACAATTCAAGAGCATACTAGACACCTCTATCTACTCAAACACTCATTAATGTGGTAGAAATGTAGAAACCTCATTTAACTTTGACCAGCTAATAAATATGTAGTTTGCAATGTTGATAGTCAATGCACACTCTCTGCCGCACATCAGAATAGCCATTTCCTTGCCAGCGGAACCAAGTTTACGACAAAAAACAAACAATTTATGGCAGCTCAGCTGCCACACTTAATATCGTTATAATGACTGAAGTGCACTATTAAGAGAATAAATCCTCATCTGGGTTTGGGTAAATCACACTTTACGGACCAACGTAACTGCCACCCGTGAGACTGGGCTGCGGAGAGGGACGGCTGGGGAGAAAAGAGGGGACGGCTACAGGATGGAGAGGGATGACTGGAGATGAGTAGGGAGAAAGGGATGGGACTTTGAAACCGACCACTAGGGAGTATTGTAGGAGGGTAGAGGGAAGGAAGAAAGGAAGGAAGTAAAGGGAGGACTCGGCATGACAGGGATAGAGAGGAAGATATGCACAACGAAAAGTGAACTTAAAGAAGAAAGGCAGACCAGACAGACACAAGGACCCTGAAGAAAGTTGGAACACAGAAAGATTGAGCGAAAGGAAAGAGATACACCTGCTTTAACTCATTGATGCAGGACTGTCCATGTTCATCATGGGTTTGGCATAAATACATGTCAAATATTAAACCAGCAACTCAATAACACCGGCAGCAAGGAGCATTACAAAATAATACACACTAACAAACCTTAGAGGGCTAAGCCATGAGGAGGGGGCTGGAGACACGAGGAAGACCCACAAGACCTTGTTGCTAACATGGCGCCAGCGTGGTGGCAGCGTGGTGCCAGCGTGGTGCCAGGAACCTGACCCGAGGAGAGGGACAGAGAGCAGCGGAGAGAGTGCACTGTAGCCCTCTGCACCCGGTTAATCTCCGTAGGTTGGATTTATATGTGAGATTTTACACTGGTTTTAACATGCGCTTGTTTTGTCTTGTGCTTGTTTGATGTCTTTATCACACATTAGATGCACTGTAACCTTAGGCCATGCGACAAAGTAACTAATGGATATGACTTTAATTGAATATAATACATATTATAGGGGGAGGAAGCGGGAGGGGAGAGGAAGGGAGGGGTAGGAGGGAGGGGAAGGTAGTATTAGTGAAAGTCGAATGCTTGGGACATGCTGATGACAGACTGCTATGTGGATGAGAGGACACGGAGATGATGGCATGGAAGGGGGGGTTGAGGGGTTGTATGGCATAATATGTTGGTGCCATTGATTTTTCCCAGCCACAAACAAAGTGGCTGGGGAAAAAATGGCATTCTCCAAAAAAAAAAAAAAAAGGGCATTCTTTGTGTTAAAAATGGCATTCTCTATAAAAGCCAACAAACATAATTCTGAGCTAAGATGTAGAAATCTGAAATTTGATCCGCACGAGGGAATATACCGAATCGATTTCGCAGCCCAATTTCCCCTCTCGAACCCTACACATTGGCGGTTTCATTTTGATGTAAATGCAATTTGACTGCATCGCGGTATCAGGGGCAGGACTTGGGTAAAGGTGTGGCTGCATTGTTGCTACAACAGAGACAATGCAGCGACGTCAACATGAGTAGTTCTTACTGGAGAGATAAAAATCTGCAAGCTGCTTACCATTAAGAGAGAGAAGGTGATGCAGTCGCATTTAGTGAAGACGGGAAAAGATGGTGCGATCTATTAGAAAGCAGCAACGGAACTTTCCTTACGTGGCTTTCATCTGCATAAAAATGTGGTCGGCAAAATATATAAATATGTTGGCGTCTTTACACTTGAAAATAGTTCATCGCGTTTGTAGCCTACACTCAGATGTCGTCTACTCATTCTTGCATGCGAGTGGCTTGCAAATTATTCTAAAGAGGTCTTCTCTCCGTGGGAAATCCGGCGTACTCCAACAAACCAAGGAATCATCAAGGGAGCCGGCTCCTTGATGATGGCGGAATATACCCCCTCGGTTTAACACAGGCAAGGCAGTGAAATTGCAGGGTGTGCCGCGACAGTACCGGTTTGGCAGTGTAAAAATGCCTATTGTTGAGCATGTCTAGGTCAGGGCATCTTGCTCAGAGAGGCCTACAGGTAACACTGAGTCAAACACCCTTACCACCTCAGTCTCCAAAACAAGGTCAAGAGCGAGCACGCATGAAGATACGAAAAATAACTTTCAATTTAAAAAGATAAAAAGGTTGCAAGATAAAATGTTGAAAGAGAGCAAGTTAGTTAGGTTTGGAACGCACACCAAATTTGCTGACTGATGGGCGACCTATCAAAAGCAATGTATGGAGCCGATTTCAAAGCAGGTCATTGTACGATGGAGCCATATATGAAAGAGCCATATATGTGACTATCATATATGATAGTCACACAGAGTATATCTCTGATGATGATTGCATTAAAGTAGAGTGGAGACTGCAGACAAATCAATGTTTATCTATAATTCCCCCGTCCCAGTGTGAGACACATGCAAAACTGTACTGATTTATACATGATTATACATCAATGAGAAATCATGTATATTTGGTGCCACACGAAAATAAAGATGAAATTCACGCCACATTGGTGGCGTGAATTTCATAGACTCTATCCACACATTAAAATAATCAAATTATTTATACATTTTAAGGTTATGGAGTTAAGGAGGACAGGTATTATTTAATGTTAATGAATAACTCTCAAAAGAGTGTTATCCTAATTGACAAGATGCAAATAATTTGTTTTAAATACTCTCTTACTCTAGTTATTGAACTATACTAGTTTACCACTATTATATTAATGTACCGCACCTCATGAATTACCTTGGATGTCATTAAAAAAAAGATATGCATTAATAAATTACATTAATCTGTATCAAGTAATGCTCAACCATCCTGGGGGAGGGGGAGAGGGGGTGGCTGATGCAAATTTTCCCACCAACTCCTCCATCTTAACCTCCATTCCAGCTGAATAATGGAATGGAGAATTAAAACGAGCCAGTGAGCAGGGCTGGCCTCCAGGGCCCAGGTGCAGGTGTTACCTTCCCAGTTCCCAGTTACCTTCAAGGCTGTACCGTCTGCGCACACCTCTTCATGAACTGTTCACCATCCTGCAGAACCCCCACCTACCATCTCGCTTTACCACAAGGCCACCTCCAACGTTTCCTAATGCATTGTGATGTAGAGGGGGAACTGGGAGGTACAACCCTGGCCCGACATCTTTCCACCTTATCTCCTTTATAACACCCCCAAGAAGTGTTCAAATTAAAGTAGTGCAGAAGGATTCGTGTTTAAAAGTGACAATCTAAATGTTGCCATGAATATGGCATGAATATGGAAATGCAGCTGAATATTGATCAGCTAATCCCAGACACCCTAACATAAAATCCCTCCAACCCCCAAACAGAAATTCTCTACCAGTGGTAGTGGAGATTGAAATAATTTCTGCAACTTGTTTTTTACCAATTACAGCTTTTTAATCAGCAACAGCCAACAGCAGGACAAGGTGGTTGTACTGTAGTAGGTACATGTTGGAGTTGTAGTCTATAATACCGTATATAATTTCCATATAAATATCCTGAGGGGGTATAATAATAAGGATTGTGCCTAGTGAACCATATTAACATTTGAAGTGACTGAGTGTACATAACTTAGTTTTTTGCTGGTGGGGGTCGGAGGGGAGGGGCATACTGTGTTAAATCAGCTGTTTGCTTGTACCCACATAAATTAATAACAGTGTTTGTGTGTTGAATTCATTATTTCACAGATAACTCATATTACTTATTTACCTTCATTGAATGGTATTTAAAAATAAAATTCTAAAAAATTTTAAAAATATTTTTCATCCATATAGAGGAATACCCAGTAGGTGAATTTCAAGTGTGTCGCCCACAAGAGTATATCTGCTGTCTCTCACGGTTCTGAAACTGAGAGGGGATCAAGGGGGATGAGAGGTGTGGTGAGGAGTAGAAAGGGGAGAGGAGGTGAGTTTTCGATTGTTTATTTAATTTCATTTAATGTTTTATAGAAAGTGCACAACAGCTGGATACATATTTGAAAAAAATTTGGTTAGAAAAAAATATTTTGGACCATTTTGTGTATTTTTTCAGGCGAAATTTAAAAGTTCTCAGTTACAAAGTGTATTTTGGGAAAGACATGCTGTGTAAATACATCATGTTTTCGAACTCCAAAATAATCGTTTGAATAATCATGATGTCAATATTGACCAAAATAATCTTGATTTTGATATTTTCCATAATCGAGCAGCCCTGTGATGAGGTGAGGATAGTTGAGGTAGGGTGGTGGGAGATTAAGGGAGGGGAGGTGAGGAGAGTTGAGGTAAATATTTGGGAGAATAAATTAAGGGAGTCGATGAGGTGAGGAGAGTTGAGGTAAAGTGATTGGAGAATACAGTAAGTGAGGGGAGGCAAAAGGTGAGGATAATTTAGTTAAGGTTATGTGAAATTAAATGGGGAAAGTGATGAGGTAAGGAGAGTTGAGGTCAGTTTATGGGAGAATAAGTGAAGGGAGTCGATGAGGTGAGTTAAGGAAAGGGGATTAGAGGCTAAGTGGGACTGGGGCTTTGGTAAGCCTGGGATGAAAAGTTAAGTTTGCAAATTGAATTGGCAGAATAAAATGTTGAGTGACTTTGTTTCTAAAAAACGGACACCCCTTACAAAAGACGCAGAATCGTTTTTTCTACCACTGCACGAGGATTCCCCAAAACTGTAACGCAGCTGAGCGCGACTTGAGTGCTAATGCTGGAGCGCTGATTTGCACCACGATAGTAACGTCTCTCCCCGAGAAGAAGGGAAACCGTGGTCACATAAAAGAAAATAAAGAAAGGAAAGAGAAAAAAGCAAACTGAGGCCAAACTTGTAGCACTTGTAATTGCTCTACTTTTGAAAGGTTTATTACAATGCACATTTGGTGTGATGACACTGTCGTTTTCTTTGTCATCATAAAAAGAAAATGAGGGGTTCCTCTGTCATGGGGTTTGTGGTCCAGGTTGATCTTGTTTTTTGTCATTTTTCCTCAAAGGGCTGTAAAGGGGAGAAATGGTTTTGCAATATTTTCGATTGCAGTTTTAATACATCCCAAATCTTGATAAACCCAACATCCACTATAAAGCTTGTCTCAGAACTCGATGGTTGGCAGCAACAAAAGACCTGTCCTACTTTGCTTACTTTATTGCTGAACTGTTAAAACCCATTCGTACATCACAATTTAATTTCTTTCAAGCCCTCTCTTCAAAACATTTAACATTCACAATTTAATTTGCCTCTCGAAATGAAAAGAACAATGAAAAAAGGCAGCTGTGTCAACAACATCCAACAAGCTTTAAATCATGCCATCGCACCACATATGTCAATTTGAAACAAAGCTGATCAGAATCAGAAATAGTTCTGTGTGGGAGGTGTGTGTGTGTGTGTGTGTGTGTGTGTGTGTGTGTGTGTGTGTGTGTGTGTGTGTGTGTGTGTGTGTGTGTGTGTGTGTGTGTGTGTGTGTATCTGTGCATGTGCATGCTTGGAGGGAATTGTAACAACAAAACATGATATCACATACAATAGAAGATGTCAACAGAAAAGTGATCAGCCCACAAAAAAAATTGGGAAATCAAAAAAAGTGTGGGCTCTCCTAGCAGTAATAAACATTACCACTTACTTACGGGGATGCTGAATAAAGGTAATTTGCTCTATGAATGGATAACACCTCTTGATTAAAACTAAATGTCCGTACAGAACAGTAACAGAGTGGGCGTGTTGGCTCAAAGGGATGAGAGGAGAAGGGAGTGAGAGAGAGGAGAGCTGGGCTGAGGAGGGGAGATGGAGGGGGAGTTGAAGGGAGAGGAGTCAGAGAGAGGAGAGCTGGGCTGAGGAGGGGAGGTGAAGGAAGAGGAGGGAAGTTAACAGTTCTCAACATCTAAAATAGATCGGTATAAGAGGAATAAGTCTCCCAGGAGCAATATTCAGATAGAACGTAAACAACATACCCATATGTAGGAGTGTGTGTGTGTGAATGTGTTATTTTTTTGACATTTAAGACAATTTTTTTCGACAATTTTTATTTCAATGAAGCCTTTTGAAATGAATTCTGAGAGAAAGTGTGAGAGGGAGAGAAAAGGTTCAGAGTAGTGGAACGGGAACGTGGAGCATTATATGATTTATTTAACTTAATTCAATCTAACACCTCTCCAAATGTACTAAACCTTCATATCGTCCCTGTCCGATTAGTCTTCTTGCCGCCCACTTCATTGCTTGTGCTATCCCTTGTTTATCACACTATCGGTCTCTCAATGATACACGTTATGCTCTGTCTCTAGCTAGAGTTGAGGATTATAAATAATTAGATTATTTTAATGTGTGGATAGAGTCTATGAAATTCACACCACCAATGTGGCGTGAATTTCATCTTTATTTTCGTGTGGCACCAAATATACATGATTTCTCATGTATAATCATGTATAAATCAGTACAGTTTTGCATGTGTCTCACACTGGGACGGGGGGATTATAGATAAACATTGATTTGTCTGCAGTCTCCACTCTACTTTAATGCAATCATCATCAGAGATATACTCTGTGTGACTATCATATATGATAGTCACATATATGGCTCTTTCATATATGGCTCCATCGTACAATGACCTTTTTCTAGCTTTTTATTTCAGTTTCAGTTGAATTCAGTTTCGTCCATGAGATTATTCTGACAATGTTATCAAGAAGACCAAAAATTAGAGACAAGGTTCATGCTTAAAGCTTTGTCCTTTTGAATCAATTCCCTTGAATGTTTCATAAAATTTAAAAAATAAACTGGCTTATTGCATTAGAATTTATGAAGATCTTTCTCAATCCTGTTCATTCAAGTAATTGGATCTCAGGGAAACATCCAGACATCCAAACATCCAGCCATGTTGCATGAACAAACTCCAAAAAATGCTCACATTTGTGTTTCTGTTTCAAATATGTACAATAAGTAAAAAAATATATAAATAAGTTGTTGGCTCACAGTAGCATCACCACATCAACTTTCCTTTCAGGTTCAACGGTTAGAAAAAATCAATCAATAAATAAACCAAGGCTAGTGTTAGCAGAGACGCAAACGGTCATGAAGACAGAGTATTTCTGTCTGGGGAGGGGGGGGGGGGTTGGCTACGCGAGCCACGGCCCCCATGCTGGACGACCTCAGTGTTGATGGCGGGCCCCTCATCGATCGCGGCACGCCAGCGCCTCATCATTAACTTCCACTAACAGTGGGGAAGGAGAATAGATAGGCCCCGCCATCCGTGATGTCACACAAGGGAGGGCCTTAAATGGGCCATCACGATGAGAGAGAGACCAAGAAAGAGAGAGAGAGAGACCAAGAGAGAGAGAGAGAGAGAGAGAGAGAGAGAGAGAGAGAGAGAGAGAGAGAGAGAGAGAGAGAGAGAGAGAGAGAGAGAGAGAGAGATTAAAGGGAACACAGTAACACGGTAAAGGGAACACGGTCTCATCAGGCAGCTAAGGAGTCGTGTGTGTGTGTGTGTGTGTGTGTTGCTGTGTGTGTGTGTGTGGATGGGTGTATGTGTGAAGATGAACGAAAGATACAGGTGTCAAGAGAAGACGGAGGAGAGCTCATCAGGATATAAAATCATAAAACTTTTGTTTGCCTTATTCCTCTCCCTTTTCCTAACACCCTCCTTTCTTTTGAACATCCGGATCAATAATTTCTGCCTGCTCCGTCTCATAAATTCTATCCATCTCATAATTGGCGTGACTGTTCGAACACAGCCACTTGATGGGGTACGATATAGTCAGTGGGATTGGTGGGCTGTTTGTTACGTAATGCAAGCCACTGTGAGACCAGACTTAATCATTCCTGTGGTATTGCTGACTGATTGCTTAGCCCCAGTGTGGTGTGGGGCATTGAAAGAGATTCACTAGTTTGTGTACCCTGTACCCACCGCGGTAATCAAAGCTTAATGTGGTGCTTCGATGTGGTCCCATACCTGCCATTTTGTTGGTTTTTTAGCTTGTAAAATGAATTTCCCATTCTCAGATCTGCAGGACCTCCATCTTGCGAGATTACCTTGGCTCCAGCACAGCTCTCCTCTCCAGTATCCTGGTCTGATGAGGACTCAAATACCCTGAGGTGACAGTTGGATTGTTTGAAAGTATGAGTCGAACCTCAGTAGAATAGTTATTTTCAAAAAGTTGAATCTATGATTGTAGGTGTATTGAATAGTATTGTATTGTATTGTAGTAGTGTGTAGTATAGTGTTGGTATCATATAAGCCGCCCTTTTCAATCTTTCTTGAGTTTTTCACTAAATTTACAGTTTAAAAGCTGAAATCTGAATCTGCAAGATTACCAAACCTCAAAATAGACCACACCCTAGAAAACATAAATACATCTGAATATCTCAATTGTATCACGTGGTCACTCACACCTGTATCCATGCATATATGTGTGAATATCTGCATGCAAGTGCGCACATTTAGCATTGCAGACAATCAATCTGTCAAGACAGTAACATTTAATATAAAGATTATGATTTGTTCTTCCTGTGCCTCTTTATCATATAGCGGTCTTTGATACCCTTTTGTAAAATCTGGACCACACAGATAGTTGACTGCTGACAGGGAGGTTAGGTATTGCATAGTTTCAGCAGAGAGGTTATGCAGGTACACACAAAGGTATGGCAGAGTATAGCAGCTGTGTCAATTCAATTCACCTCAAACAAGCAGGAGGGGAGAAGGGAAAAGGTAAAGCAAGCTAGGGGGCATTTGCAGAGAATGAAAGAACAGCAGAGAAGTCGAGAGGTTTCATGCTTGCAAATTACAGGCTGGAGGATGTGTAGAGGGTAGGCAGGAGAGAGAGATGGAGAGAGCTCAAGAGAGATTGAGAAAGAAACAGAGAGAAGGATAGAGTATGGAAGACTAGGCAGGTAATGAAGTGTGGAAGGAGATAGAGAGTTGCGGACAGAGAGGACAGGAGAGAGGTGGTTGTTGAGTTTTTTTTTTTTTTTTGTTCTTGTTAACCTAAAACAAGCCATAATTCAGTGCCCGGGGGGATCTCAGGGTCTTGTATCAACGGGGACAACACTGCTTCACATTAACTGCATGAGTGGTCAGCTTGCTTTTGGGTGGCTGGATAAGGCTGGCAGGCCGGCTGGCATACTGATGGAAATGACTGCTAAACTTTATTGCTAGCTGCTTCCGCCAGAAGCGCTGGCCATTAAGGTGATTAGTGAAGTCACTGGATGATTGCTGAACGACAAAAAGGGGTTAAATGTCGGCCATTTGCAGACTTGAGCATTGTTAGCTTAGCTATCTAGTAAACACGTTGGAACAAACTTATTTACAGTTTTGGTTAGCTGTTCTCTTTTCGGACGGTTTACAATGTAGCCAAAATGGATGGATAAGCTAGGCAGCCTTTTTAGCTAGATGCCCAGATGGTTGGCTATGCTGGCTGTGGATTGACTTAGAATGGTTTGGTTAGCTAAGAGTTAACAACCAACCAACCAGTATCCATTATATATGCAGTCTGTGGCGTCAGCTTAATTTGCAATTTTATGACAGCTGTGAGTCTCTGAACTGGTGAGGCCCCTCCCATTTGCTTTTAGTGAGATTGGAAATGACGCGTATTGAAAGGTGGCGGGACAAGCAATTTGTGACATTTAACACTTTGCTATATTGTCATTAATATAAAAGCAGTCAAGGTATAAGCTTCTCAGATTTTTTTACCATAAATACAACACAAATGGTTGGAACTAAAACTCAATCGAGGATAATGTAAAAAAAAACGGTAGTCTAACTAAGACTAACTGCATTGTAGTACCACCAAATATGAACATATGAACCTGTCTCTCATAGTTTAGTGGAGCATCATCATGAAGCACATTTTTTATCAGTCATTGCCTCCACAAAGTCTCTGCTGCCAAAGATGAAATACAAGAACTTCTCTCCTCAGTCTGGAATGCTAGACTAACAAACCCTACCTGGGAATCGGGGATACACCACCATGAGAGAGAAGGGGGATTCATCTACTCGAGATAATTAACAGAAGTGATTTTTCACAAGAGAGCAGATTGTGTTTGATGCTCTGTTTAGCGAAATATTCTATTTAGTTAATTCTGGCATATGCTTTTTATCTAAACACTCTTTCAGAAAAATGTCAGGTAGATGAGCAGGGTAGTTGAATGAAGCTTGCTCAGTTATGCCTACAGATTAGACACACACATACACGCACGCACGCACGCACGCACGCACGCACACACACACAGCAAGATCATGAATCCTAATCCTACATAGGTCCGAACAAGGTTCCCCTCATGATTTTATGAATAATAAAATTAAAAAGCTCACATATATATTTATTTGAATCTTCAAACTTTATCTGCTGTAACTGTATACATATATAGGCTGTATAATTGATCTATCTATACAGCTATTGCATTGAAAAAATATTTCAAGTTTTTTTCTGAATCTGGCTTGTGAGCTGTCATACTGAACAGTTTGGGACCAACTGTAACGTTGCAATTGTTTTGGTTCCTGAAGAAATGCGCGCTCTCTCTCTCTCTCTCTCTCTCTCTCTCTCTCACACTATTTTGTCAGTTTAAAAAAGAACAACAATATCACAAATGGTAAATGGCAAAATCCACAATATGATGGACATATTTGGTATTCCATAGTGAAGAGTGAGAATTTAACTTTAGCAAGTTGGTTATGAGAGACCTTTTACTGGATGATTTTTTTTCTCCAGGAGGACATCAGCGCCTCCCAGAGTACAGAAAATATTTTTCATTTTATGTAAAGTTACGCTTTGGTTCCGATCACTCTTTTTTTTTTTCAAATTATGTATTCAATGATTTATCAGTACCTCATATTTGCTAGGCGTGGCTTAGACAATAAAAAGTAGGCCTTTTTAATTAATTTAATTTGAATAAAGTGAAACAACCGTTTGCTATTAGAATTGTGCAAAGGATCAAACAACATATGTTGGTCAAAGATGTGTGTGTTTGTGTGTGTGTGGGGGGGGGGGGTGTGCTTATGTATCTGTCCTCCCACTATGTGTCTCTCTGACGTTTTTGTCCCCCTGTTTGTGTATGCGTCTCAGAGAGATCTCTCTCTCTCTCTCTCTCTCTCTCTCTCTCTCTCTCTCTCTCTCTCTCTCTCTCTCTCTCTCTCTCTCTCTCTCTCTCTCTCTCTCTCTCTCTCTCTCTCTCTCTCTCTCTCTCTCTCTCTCTCTCTCTCTCTCTCTCTCTCTCTCTCTCTCTCTCTCTCTCTCTCTCTCTCTCTCTCTCTCTCTCTCTCTCTCTCTCTCTCTCTCTCTCTCTCTCTCTCTCTCTCTCTCTCTCTACAGATTGTCTGTTGTCCAATGCTTTTTTGTCTTTCCTTTTATAATTATGGTCTTTATGTCACAAAGTTATAATTCATCTCTACAGCAATCGAAACAACAGCTCTGTGCACTTTAGGCCATCCTCCTCTGGTTTCATAATATATTTGATATTATGTAATACACTGGAAATCAAGGTGAACTGCCTTCCACATGCAGGATATAAACCCACTGCTGTCTCCTCGACTCCCCAGGCTTATACCCACTGGGGGTTATACTGCAAAAGGTCAAACTAATGTAAACCATAAGCATACACAAGCCCAACTCATACTGCTCATAAACATTTTTGTGAGCACAGAATTTACAAACTTCATTCAGGCTAATTAATCCTCAAGAGGGGTTCATTAGGGTCTTAACGTATCTTACATGAGCACATGAACACCATAGTCCTTCACTCATACTGTCCATATACATCACACACGCATCAAAGCACCCAGACTCCCAATATAGCTGCTTTGATGCACGCGACAGACAGACCAATCGACAAAGCTAACAGACTCACACTATTAACTGCTCTGATGGTCAGACAGTCCGACCGATCGAGACTACAGATTTACAGTATAGCTGCCTTTGATGGACAGATAGACAGTTGTTTCAATCAGTGTTTAAACAAAATGGCAAATAATGTAACGTCACGTGGCTCATTGACTTGCATCAAAATAATAGCTATTCTGGTTTGGCTACACCACAACATAAAGAGTCACAAGGGTGGAAGTGAAGAAACTAACAAAATAAGAAAGTACATTATTTATTATATAATTATGTGTGAATTGTATTTTCTCCCCATGATATTAAATGATTTTATCACAGTAAACACGGATAAACAAAGAGTGATCGAGCTGATGAATGGGAGTGACGCAGCAGATTGTCGATGCGTTGTTGGGTAATGACGATATTACAACAATATGTTGATAAAGCGCAGCTCCCGGTTTCATTTTAGTTTTGGCTGTGTGTGCCATTTTTAATACATGTCAATTTATATCCTTATCCACTGTTTTCTTAATTATTTGAATCGATGACATACATCTTTCTTGGTTACGTTTACAATTTTATTCAAATATGTGTTCCGCAGCGGGGCTGAAGGGAGCTCTAGGTTTTTTATGCATCCTGTTATGGGCCCTATTGGCCCAAAACAGGATCCATGTTCGGGCGCAATGTTTGGCGTCCATGTTATTGACTTGGGGCATAGTGTTTCGCTTCTAAATCCGCATTTTTGAACCACTAAATAGCACCAAACCTCTGCAGTAGCATGACTAGGGTCCCTACACATAAAACGAAGCACAAACTTAGTTTGCAAACCCGGAGTTTATTTAAAAAGACAGTTTAACAAGCATTACCGGTAGGTCCGTGTTTACAGGAAGTCCACACAAGTCGATTGCCGAATGCGCCGGAGTTCAGTTCAAGAAGGAAAGTTTTGGAATTTATAATTTATATAATATATATTTATAAATAATATATAGCAAGTGTTGACACATAAATTAAAGGAATTGCATATGTAAGTTACAGTTACAAAATAATTGTTCGCTACAATCGAGCATGGCACGTTGTTGACGGAATACGCACTGCACACGTGATTGACGAACCATCCACAGCTTGAAGTCAAGAGAGAGATGGTGAAGAGGAATGCAATCAACAACTTTACCTCAAGTCTATCCGTAGCCACTTGCCACACTCGAGGGATTGCATTTCTCTTCAATGAAACTCCTTTTGGGTTCTTTGGGTCAGCAGCTCTTTTGGGAATGATGAAGTTGTCCTTATCAAAATGAGCACTGCAGACACGGTGATCCTTCTGCATTAGCGTCTTGATTGGCGTCTCAATGTCCATATTCAGAACAATAAGCCACTGGTCTACCAGAGATCGGTCATTGTCCCGCAATGGCAGTCGATGGAAAGTTTCTGGAATGTAACTTTTCTTTCTTTTTTCCGCAGCCGGGGAAAACACCAACACGAACCATCTCTCTCTTGACTTCAAGCTGTGGATGGTTCGTCTTCTCCGGTGCTTGAGCTGTCCTTCACTCTATGCGTCAATCACGTGTGCAGTGCGTCTTCCGTCAACAACGTGCCATGCTTGATTGTAGCGAACAATTATTTTGTAACTGTAACTTACATATGCAATTCCTTTAATTTACGTGTCAATACTTGCTATATATTATTTATAAATATATACTATATAAATTATAAATTCCAAAACTTTCTTCCTTGAACTGAACTCCGGCGCATTCGGCAATCGACTTGTGTGGACTTCCTGTAAACACGGACCTACCGGTAATGCTAGTTAAACTGTCTTTTTAAATAAACTCCGGGTTTGCAAAATAAGTTGTTTGTGCTTCGTTTTATGTGTAGGGACCCTAGTCATGCTACTGCAGAGGTTTGGTGCTATTTAGTGGTTCAAAAATGGGGATTTAGAAGCGAAACACGATGCCCCAAGTCAACAACATGGACGCCAAACATTGCGCCCGGCAAACTATAATACTCGATTTTCAATGAAAAAGGTATCTGGAAGGCTTATTTGATGGGTTTTAATGCCAAAACAAAGATCCTGGGTTAAATTTGCGCCGGAATTACACTTTAAGTTATCCTCCGACCTCTCTAGCCCTTTCTAGTTATTCTCATTATTCTCATTATTCTCGTTCGAGTCGCCATTCCTGATCCTGTTGTTTCCCTCCTCAGTCATTGTTGTCACGTCCACCACTCGACTCCCCTCTCCTGCCGGAATACCATTTCCTCCGAACCGTCGAGGGTGACTATCTGTCCGGCAATCTACCCGACCCACCAACTCCGGATCGCCACGAACATTCTCCTCTGCTCTGTGTAGCAATAAACAGTTTAATTGCTACCAACCTCGTCCTGTCGTCATTTGTGCCGTGCGTTTGGGTTCACCCTGTCTTGAGCCGTAACAGAGAGGGTCTCCGACAGGGTCTCAAACAACGGAGAGGGCTCGCCGTGTCTACGTAAAGCACTTTATGGAGGAGTATAACCAGCCTTTATCCTTACTGGCTGAGCTGATGAGGAAGTGACATAGTTCCCGCCCAGACGCAATTCGCTGATATATTGCGAAATCTTTTGCAAAGCGTTTTGGGGATTGAAATGTCATTTGAATTTTGCAACACATGGAGCGTGGCGAAGTGCATTGCAATCACAGGGCGCTATAGCTTTACCATTTGAATAAAGGCACTAAAACGATGTAACAAATGTATATTTATTTTTTTATGACCTTTTCAAATTGAATTGAGGATTGTCACATTGCACATAAAAAAACACTTTCATTAAAGTATTTTCAAATTAGATTATTAAATTGTATAATGAATTGGCAATTGCATAATGCAATAACTTATTGAATTGCAAATTGAATTCCCATTTGAATTTTGAAAGATATCTCATGGTCAAAAAGTCAAAGTCAGCTTTGTTGTCAATTTCTTCACATGTTACAAACACACAAAGGAATCGAAAAGATGTTTCTCACTACTCCACGTTCAAATAGATAGTGCACAGGCATAACAGAGAAAGACAAGTAAACAATAAACTGCAAGACATTCAGAGAATTCATCTCTACCTCTCTCATTCTATCCATCCCTCGCTCACTTCTTTTTCGAGTCAAACTATCTCCTTTTATTTTAGAATGTCAATCAGCAGTTTCTCTTGACTGTGTGTGGTGGAAAATATAAGCAAAAAATTGTTATTTGTTCACGAAGCTAATAACAAAATAACCCTAAAAAAACCGTTAGAAGAACATTTTGTTTTCATAGTTATTAGTATTGAATAATGGATTGTTCCTTCGGCTTCTTGTCATTATACATATGAGATAAGCAAGAGTATGAGTTTTAAAGGTTTCCATCATGAGGGGTGTGTGTGTGGGGGGGGGATGCACCAAATATTTAACTGGAGAGGAGATTGCAAGTCTGGGGTTTGGATGCCTCATCACCTTCAACTCCAATATCAGGAGCCATCCACAGGCTTCAGCAAATAGAAAAACACATAAAGAACAGAATAAGTATTAGAGAGTGGAACAATTGCAGTTTTTCCAAAGGTTTGTTTAACAGATAAAAGTTGAAGTTGTCCTCGAGGGAAATGGAGCCTTTTAAATAGCTTAGCTGTGCAAACAGCAGTGTTTGGAGTCAGACGGTAACAACAAGTTATTATTGTGTGCCGTTCTTTACAACACCCTTATTAATAAAACATCAACTTCATTGTTTGTGTACCAGCACCGAGGAGTTTGTTCAAAAGTCCAGTGCCTACAGATACACACCGCCGCCCTCCTTATACTGTGCTCCTTGAAATCTTGTGCGGACGCAACCTGTACTCATAATTATGTCTGTTTTCATAAATATATTCATAATGTATGTTATAAATATAATAAACATATATGTGTTTATAAATAATGCATAGACCCAGGGCCGCTTCTAGCCATTTTGGTGCCCGATGCGACATTAGGACATTCCCCCGCCACCACACTCATTGTACTCATTTTTCCTACTCCTTCATAGGCCCCCTAATGACAACAACAGGGTGTGTATTATCAATCTCACAGAGACCACAGATAATTGGCTGAACTTCCACGCCTCACAGAGGGATGAAGATGGGAGATCTCAGGCACCTTCTCCAGCAGCCTCTGGGATCCTGTACGCATAATAATGCAGGAGTGTGTTGAGCAACACCACAGAGAAAGGAAGCGAACAGGAAGTCATTGTTATTTTTGTGGTTACTGAGCAGGCTTGGGTGATTCAACATGTTGCTTTGAGTTTACATTGGGTCAATAAGTAGTTGCTTTTATCTGGTCGTTACAGTGAATGAAGATACATGTTCTTCAGGAGCGCATTGAAACCCTTGCTCCGGGAGACCTCCAGGTAGGTTGGGGATATTGGAGATAGGACCTGTGGGGTATACTACGAACCAGTGGGTTAGCGAGGTATGTTGCGCTCAAAGCCTGGGTTAGCTGTGACACGAAAGTCGCTCTCTTTTAGCGTCGCTGTATCACCATGGTGACTTATGCTGCCATACCAAGCCTGGTCGGGAGGAGGATATCAGCTAAGACTTTCCGGTTAGAACGGCTACCTCACACTAAGCACAGCTTCCTAGCCCCACCTTTGACTATGTCATGAGCATTTGTGGGTTATCCCGTGGACCCCGGAGCCCGTATCGTACAGGGGTCTCTCCGGAGACAGAGGGTCTTTCGGGACAGATCTGACTCCTTGGAATTGCCTGAGAATATTCTTTATGAGATATACAGGTTCTTGTCACAGGGTATTCACTATTTGATCGTCCATGTTGGACCTTGTGTAGGCAATGCTACACAAAGAAGCCGTGCACTCACTGTTGCATTGTTTTAAAAAATACTGTGTACCGTACTATTTGCAAGGTTGTAGCTGCGCTCAATACACATAATATGTTTATGGTGTTTTCTAGCTTTTTGCCAACTCAAACTGTTAAGGAAGAATTTTATACATTTTCATGAAAGGAAAACCTCTGCCTCCGTGAGAGAGTGGTAGAGTGGCGGTAGTGCGCCAGTCTTGAATTTCTGAGTGCGGGGCCTGCTCCCAAGTGATGTGATTTTATGTGTAGCTTAAAAAAAAGTCCCAATACTTATGTCATTTGGAATAATTATTCAATAAAGGTTATGGAATTATATTTTTGTGCTTATTTTGAACTTGAACCCATGTTCTAAAGGCCATGCTGGCCCCACATCTAGATAGGGGTAAAAGGCAAGATTGATGGACAGGCGAGATTTGAACCCCGGTCGCTGGCGTACGGGTCTTATAGGCCACCGCTGCTACCTCTCAATAGTTGAAAACATATTCTATGCATTTCATACATAGGGTGCATTTAAAGTGAATTCCCTAAATTATAGTTAAATTAAATATACTCCTTGATCTATCCATTTTGTAAAAGTGAGTAAATGACGCAATAAATGCCCTTTTTACGGGAACGCGCACTGATACTAATGCAGAAAACCTGCCTTGAAAAATTTACTCGTTAGTGAGCTTTGTGGGACCATTTAACTCTGATTGCGAATTTCGTATTTGTCAATCCAGTTTCTCCAAAGAATGCCTTGGTATGTTCAGTGTGCTTCATAGTAGACCCCACTGGTACAATTTGGATGAGAATTTTAGCCCTGAGGCACTACACTATCCTGCCACCCCATCATTATTTGTTTAGAAGATACCCTTTATCCAAAGCGACTTAAAGGCGTGGTCGAGAACAATAAAAGCATAAAATAGATGGAAAAAAGGTTAACTGCTGCACTGTCGGTTTTAAAAACGAATCCCCAAAAACAACAAGATAGAGGGCAGAGTATAGGCTTCGGAAAGAAATTTCAATATTTTTGTATTCGTTGGCAGGTGCATAGGAGAAAAAGTATGGTTGGATGGTCGACTGGCCAGGAGAGGTGTGTGCTGTTATGTTCCTCCTTCCTCTCGATGCTTAAAGATCTCATATTATGTTTTTTTAGGGTGAATAACTGCATTTAGGGGGATAGTACTAGAATAGGGTTACATGTCGAAAATACCCCCTGCACAGTCTGATACTGTTACGGAAGTAAAGTTAGAGCGCAAACAAGCTGTTTCACTTATTGACGAAGGTACTCGGTAGGTGCGAGTACTCCCCCTGGCTCAGACTTAGATTTTCCTAAAAATAATCCCAATGTCTCTGTATCTCTGTATTCAATGTAAATCCTGTTGTATAAAAGCTCAGCGACTACACCCCACCCCCGACTAACACATTTGACGAATCCCATTTGTTTCGGATATTCACGATAATAGATATCGTCCATGGAGATGCCATGCTCTCTAAGAGGTTCCATTTTCACCAATTACAATGATTTATGTTTGTCTTGGAAGACATCAAATCCAGGCTTTAACTATGAAGGTGTTATCCTGAATGTTTTCTCCCATTCCGCAGTCCTTCATTACTGCACCTGTGTTGGCTGAAGTGCTGATTGAATGCTTGTTCTTCCCCTTCTTTCTTTCCTGCTCATTTTCCCTTCATCCCTGTATCGTCTCTATATGTGTGATGCTATCCGGATTATACTTCATTAGCATATAGACGGAATGGGGGTGGAAATTAGAACCTTTTATATATATTCCAACACGATCTGCGTTGGAATTTGGAGATGCCCGTATAACATTGAGTTTAGATGATGACAATTCATGGGATCTTATTTGTGGGTGCTGTCACACGGATATTGGCCCCCAGTATCTAATACCGTCTTAAATGGTCAACGGATTCAGCAAACGTGTAGTAAAATAATGCTAGCTCATACGTTTTTTTAGTACGGCTTGCCCCTTAGTGCGAATCAAACTTTTGATTTGATTTATAATAGAGCATAGGTTTAGGCACTTAACTGGGGGAAAGAAGAAAGGTGAATGATTAATTGGCGTAGGCCTATAGGACAGAAATACAGATAGACAGAGTCTGCCGTAATACTGGTCCTCCCACATTTGTTTCGAATAAGAATCCAAAAGGGATGGAGCATAAAAGGAGAGTTAGGATAAGATAAACAAAGAGCATAATGGCACGCAAATTGACACTTTCATTGATTATTTCACGTGGCCCCCCTAGACACATTTGTACAAGTTCCTCTCATTACTAACACATTTTAAGGAATCAGGACCGCAGAGCAACCCAAGAGTCTCTCATAACAGAAGGTATTTTTCTGAAGGTATGTATTATGTATGCCACTAAAGCAAATGCTGTAGATTATATGGATAATATGACCATGTTCTTGTTTCGGGTGACATCGAGCAAAGCTTACAGTTTTTACGTAAATAAAACAATGCCATCTGTTTGAACCAGAGTTGTTGCGCGTGAATAACATATCTTTTTATCATATTTCAACATTTCATTTCCTCATCATTTTTGCTATTTATGCTGAATATGCATTTAGTTTAAATGAGCCATGATTGTTGAACTAAACGTCAAAGTTCTTCATGAGGCCTTCATGAAGAACATCCTCAGGGAGAATGACACTAACACTTTCATGACATTTTTTATCCTACTAAATAGTTTTGAATACATATTGCAAAAGCCTCTTTGTGTTCAATTATGTATTTTAGTAATGGGTAAAATGCATGAGATTGGCTACGTTTTTGTTACAGCTGTGAAAGACTGAGTGTGGGAGGACAGATTCCTTCCAACTCTCACCAACCTGGAGGCAGCCCACCTCGGGGCAATCTGACACATTAAGCCTGGAGGCTTATATACCAGGGGAGGATACTTAGCATTGTGATACTAAACGTTCCTTTACTCTCAAGTCGGGACAGACTGCACAACAACGGACTGGAATTATGGACAACAATATAATATAATATAATATTTGTCATATGTTATAGCAACAATAATTATATAATTACCTGCTCACACCTGCCGTCCTCCTCCTTTACTCACCGCTCTTCCTCTTGCCGCACCGTCTGCTCTTCCTGTCCCTTACCTTTTTCTTGTGATCGTCCCGGTTATTTGTAATAATTTCAACGAATCTGTCTGTTATTATAATAACTGTAGATTCTCCCACATCTGCAGTATTTGCAAGGTCCCGCACCCGAAATCCAGCTGCCCCACCGTCAAAGGCCGGCAAAGCAAACACTAGATACGTGGCAGAAAATCTCGAGCCAGCTCTGGCTGAACCTGAAATAGTGTCTGCTCTTCTGGCTAAAGAGGTCTATAAAAAATAAGTTATTAGCCCATTTAGTTCTCCCTCGCCTTCAATTTTTTCCTTATCAATTTTCTCGGCGACGCTACTCGGAGAAACTCAGGGAAAAAAGTCTTATTTTTGACATGTCCTCTCCTCACTCCGACTCTATCGCTAGTGTCACTGAATGTATCCCACCAGCACCATTTTCTTTGTACTATGCCACCATCTACCATGCAATTGCGTTGATTAAAATAACATGTCAGGGAGCCTGGCTTGCTAAAGCCGATATTAGGGATGCTTTTAAAATAATGCCTATTAATCATTCCGATTGGCCGCTGTTCAGAGTTAAATCGCAGTCTAAATTTTACTTTGCAGTCAGGTTAACATTTGGGTGTAGGAGCAGTCCCCACCACTTCAATTTGTTATCCAAGGCATTGTGCTGGATCATGTTAAACGTTTGTCGGTTGCCATTTGTTTTACATTTGCTGGACGATTTCTTGCTAATTGACTTTCCATCAAATCAAACCAGCGTTTTGGACACTAAGGGAGTATTCAGGGAAATTGGGGTCCCCTTATCTTAAGAGAAAACGGAGGCCCTGTTACCTCAATCGAATTCCTAGGGTTTCGCTTAGACTCTGATAGGATGCAAGCATACCTTCCTGATGAGAAACTATAGAGGATCAGATCTTTTTCCGATTTGTTTCAAACTACTGCTGGAGTTACTAAACGCGAAATGCTCTCCCTCCTAGGCCACCTCAATTTCGCCATGCGCATTATACCACAAGGCTGCTCGTTCATCTCTCACCTCCTCTCACGGGCCCATTCGGCCCGAATCATCCGATTCTCTTGAACTATTTACTGATGCGGATCCCTCGGTTGGGTTCCGTTTTTTTTTCCAAGGGCAATGGTTTGCCGCAAGATGGCCAGCCGAATTTGCACATTCGTCCTCGGGTCTGAGTCGTCTGTGCTGTTCGAACTTCACCCAATCGTGGCTGCTAGCGTTCTGTGGGGTCGGCGCCGTAAACGCATAACCATGTTCTGCAATAACGAAGCAGCGGTTGCAATTATTAATAAAAGTGATCTGCATGCCCTGCCATTATGTCTCTGCTCAGACGTCTAACATGGCAGTCCCTTACTCTCAATTTCATCATAAATACGCCCCGCAGCGAATATGGACGGAATACTCAGCCCACCCTTCCACGAACTCCGGTTAGATTTGGCAACAGTTTAAATTCGCTGTTAGACTCCGCTATTATCTGCATGGCAAAAGCTATAGCGCCGCCTACCCTTAAATCTTATAGCTATGCATGGTCTTTGTTTAATTAATTCTGTATCATGTATCAGTTTTCCCAGTGTTAGTCCCCATTGTCTGCGCTATCATCGCTCCCTGCTTAGAATCCCGTAGACAAAAATGGTCTACTATTTGTAGAAACTTAGCTGGTATTCAATTTCATGCAAGATGCCAGGATCCTGGCTTTCCTAGTTTATTTTCGACTCCCGCAAGTCGTCTTCTACTGAAGGGTATTTCTAAGTCACTGCCAAAAGTACCAGACAAACGCTCTCCTATCACTCTCAATATCTTGAATAGATTAGTGTGCTCTCTCAGAGCTGGGATATTCCATCTCTATTTTAACGTACTACTTGAGACAGTATTTCTCACAGCGTTCTATGGTTTTATGCGTCCAGGGGAATACACGTCACCTACTCTTCAAGGCATTTTTCCATTTTCTTAAAACGGTCTGAAAGCGATAGCCTAGGGGCAGGCGTAACCATAATTGTTTCAAGAATCAACAACTCACTGTCCTTACGCTTCCATGCTCCACTGTCTCAAGCTTCGGCAACGCACGTCCCCTGAATCACCTAACGGCCTGACAATGACAAAAGAGTGGTCCAGAGTCCATCTCGCTAAGGTGGTAGAAGGCTGCGGCCTACCATCTCCCCTCTACACTGGTCACTCCTTCTGGATAGGAGCGGCAACCACAGCCGCCAAATGAGGGTTGTTGGACGCATTCCATCAAACGGCGGGGAAGGTGGTCTTCCACGGCATGCGAATCATACATCCGTTCAAATTCAAGTTTCTTTCTCCAAGCTCATACGATGCTCTCCAACGTTGGTATTTTTAACATATTTGCAACTACTGGTGGTGGTGGTTATCAGTTACTCAATCTATAACGTAAGATCTGGCTATAAAAACTTGAGGTTATCCTGAAGCAACCTCCGCGAGTTCGTTGACAACGTCGGTGGTCAACGAACAAACAAAATCGCCCTTAGGGGACAATAAAAAGCTCTACTTACTTACTTACTTACTTACTTACTTACTGTGAAGAATGTGTCCTAGCAACCACCCAAATCTGCTGCCATTGGTCGGTACTCATGACAGCCGATTCCGTTTTTTACGGGACGGTTGACAAGTCTAGCCACAGCAAAGTGAGTGACGGAAGAGAAGAATCGCTCTCATTCTTTCACGACCCGAAATACGGGCAAAGTGCGTCCCGTATCAGTTCATTACGGAACACGTCTTTTAGTTTCCAAATAAGGGACGATTCAGTTTTTTACGGGACGGTTAGCAAGGCTATCGGTGGCACAACATCAAATACTCAAGGTTAGGCTGCAGTAACCCCGGTGAGTGCGTTGAACACGTCGGTGGCACAACACGGGCACCCGTGAGTTTGTTGACCACGTTGGTGTCACAACATCAAAGACTCAAAGTGCGTTGACCACGTCGGTGGCACAACACGGGCACTCGTGAGTTCATTGACCACGTCGGTGGTACAATACGAAAGTACTCAATGTTCGCTGCAGCAACACCGGTGAGTGCTTTGACCCCGTCGGTGCACAACACCGGCACTCGTAAGCAGTGGTGCCAGTAACGCGTTAATTAGCAACGCGTTACAGGCCTCGGACCACTTTTTTCAGTAACGAGTAATCTAACGCGTTACTATTTCCAAACCAGTAATCAGATTAAAGTTACTCATCAAAGACACTGTGCGTTACAATTTTTTTACCGGATCGCCGATTGGATTGGGAGCGATGGAGTGGTGTGTCTGTCTCTCTGTCTGTCTGTCTGTCTGCCTGTTTGTGTGAGAGTGCGCGTGCGTGTGAAGCGTATGTCTCTGTTACGGTTGCGGACCGACGCCCCGCCCTCATGGGTAAAACCGTCCGTTTGTCGATGGCCATGCAAATTATCACGTGTTTTTCCATGCATGTGATTTGTTTAAATGTATGTTAGTTTGATGTGGCTTTCCCCGGACGTGATTGGTTGCTGCATCGGAAAGCCGAGGATCCAGGAAGACAAAATACGGGCGGGCTCAACATTCGCGGCAGCTTGTCTCGGATTTGCAGCTTGCCATTTAGGTCTTCAAATGCTTAGTTTGTTACTTGATTGAGGCTCTTGTTAGCTACCAGGGAACTGGGCCAGGGTAAGGTTGTTGGAGGTTATCGAAAACCGACACGCAGTTACACCTTTGTTAAGAAACACTAGGCGCACGTGTATTTTGGGAGCTTCTCTTTGGTTTAATTAATTTCTTTGATTTGGACAGCACCCATTGGTCCTTTTCTTTTTGTAGTTTTGCCTCCTCTGTTAGTGTTAATTGATTACCCCAAGCTCCGGGTTAAATAAACAACTTTAAGTTAAACAACGACGTCTGGTTTTATGTTGCCACCCCTTCCCCTAGCGGGGGACGTAACAGTCTCCAAAGACTTCAATCTATCAGTGGCGAGTGTCGACCTTGACTCTCCAGAGTCCGCACCACCAGTTGTTATTAGCGGCGGTATTAGTCACGCGGTGCTGCGTGTGTGTGTGCGTGTGTGTTGGGCTGGAGCGACGGCAGCAGAGAGAGCACGTTGGAGCCTCTACGTTATCGCCAGAGAACCAAACCCACTGGGAGGTCCGATCAGCTCGAGCGCTAGAACGCGCTGTTTACATCACGCACGTGGAGATGCGTCCGGTGATCACCCCGTAAAGCGCAGTGATATTTTGTCTAGCGGTTGAAAGCCGTGTGTCAGTGTGTGCACCCCAGGGCCGTAGCACCAAATCCTGGGCCCTGTATACAAGAGGTACTGATGCCCCCCCCCGAATTCCCCCCAACAGCCCCCTGCGCAGAATTGTTGAAATTACAAACGGTTTTGGCAAAACCGGTTGTCATTTTTTATTTTGAGGCGGCAGGGGGTGTTTTCGCAGCTAAATGTAACAAATAAAGTAACTTGTAGTTATCAGTAAAGTAACTAAGTTACTATTTGAAGGAGCAAATAGTAATCAGTAATCAGATTACTTTTTCAAGGTAACTGTGGCAACACTGCTCGTAAGTTTGTTGACCGTTGGTGGTACAACACGAAAGCACTCAAGGTCGCCACAGCAACCCCGAAGAGTGCGTTGACCACGTCGAGGTACAACATGAAAGCATTCGAGGCTCGCTGCAGCAACAGCTGCAGAGTGCTCTAAATTTCTACTGATCTCGCTGATGGTATATTAAGCTCAACAGTTTCATTTGGTATATGATTGACTCTTAATATGTTGTACATTGGGTATGCCTTTTATCTTCTAGAAGCAGTATAGATCCTTGCCCCCTTTTCTACGGCGGGTATGTATGTTCTCATTACTCCCTTTCGCATATCCCATCTTTTGGGGCTGGGCTCTGCCCCTGCCAGTCTCATCTCTTCTGTACCTTCCTGTCTATCTCACTCTAATTAAGCATAAAAAAGTCTGATCGGGGCAAACTGGATTTGCAGAATGACTGGTCCCCCAAATGGAATTGCCTTGACCTTGACCTTCTTAATTTTCATAAGAAGTGTCTTCCCTTTGTTCGTCACCGGCGACTTGACCCGAGCAAAACCTCACTCCTGAAGATGACTTGCCAGTATTTCTAATAACAGGCTGTCCTCTACCGACCCGGTAATGTGGCGGTTGATTTCAACCTCTGATCGGAGGGTACGGCACACCCAGACCTCGATGTCTCACAGATTATTTCTAGACATTTATGCTTGCTTCTTCTTTTATAACTCTGCTTACTGCTTTTAGCTTATTTCTAAAATCCTCTCTTGTTTGGTCAACAATCTCTGTTGCCGAATTAACGGCGGTGTCACGTTAAAATTGTACCGGGGGCGAAAATTGTACCGGCCTACGTCATCGTTTGTTTACATCCTGACAACCTGACAACCTGCCCGGCAACAGACGACGCGATGCAGAAAACATGTTTCCAAACGACGAAATAACATAATACAGATAGCGGATCGCTATCTGTATTATGATAGATAGCGATAACACTTGTTTTTACTTTATATTTGTATCGTATTTAATTGTTTAATCGAAACAATAAAAAAATTTGCCCGCAAAACGGGCGATCGCGTCAAATGACGCGTCAAATCACGTAGGAAGGTTCTTGAACATTCTAGACTATGAAACCTGCTTAAAACACTCAGTTTACTAGCTAAATTCGATTAAACAATTCAATACAATACAAATATAAAGTAAAAACAAGTGTTATCTAGCGATCCGTTATCTGTATTATGTTTCAAGAACCCTCCTACGTCATTTGACACGATCGCCCGTTTCGCGGGCAAAACATTTGTCATTTGACGCGATCGCCCGTTTCGCGGTCAAATTTTTTTATTGTTTCGATTAAACGATTAAATACAATACAAATATAAAGTAAAAACAATTGTTATCGCTATCTATCATAATACAGATAGCGATCCGCTATCTGTATTATGTTATTTCGTCGTTTGGAAACATGTTTTCTGCATCGCGTCGTCTGTTGCCGGGCAGGTTGTCAGGATGTAAACAAACGATGACGTAGGCCGGTACAATTTTCGCCCCCGGTACAATTTTAACGTGACAGCGGCATATATATGCCCCCTCCCATTCCGCGTTTACACAGAACAAATTCGTAAAATGTATCAAATTGCGTTTATCGTGTTGTTATTGTGTATTGTGTAACATATATAACAGCTAAGGATCATGCTTTATGATGCAAATGAAGTGATACTATTACCTCATTAGACCACACGATATGAACATTCTTAGTGCTAATAACAGTTCTAATTCTGCTCCCACACAGAGAGAGGTCGAGACATTTACATTTAAGCCATTAAGCAGACACTTATATCCAAAGCGACTTACAATAAGTATGTTCGTCAGAGGAAAGAAACACAACACCATGTATAGTTTTTTGGTTCTGAGATAAATCCAATCGTGTAGGCGTGGCTTTTTTTTTACCATTCTGCCCATACCAACTGATGATTTACCTGGTAAATCAGACACTAAAGTATATAAATATAAGGTTGTTAGTCTGTTTCTTCAGGTTCAAATTAAAGATTGGGTCAAAATAATTCAAGTAGTAGTAGTCAGTAATTTATTACTCCAGACACTATTATGTTAATGTATTTTCAGACTGTGTGCCCAGCTGGAATGCTGAGTTGTGTTGTTGTGTTTTCTGTTCAGTCTCAAAACACATTCTTGATAATACCCATATCATAATGTTCTTCACAGTGAGCTAGTATGTTCTGCATCTTTTGCACGATCCAATATGCTATTGAAGCATTAAAACGCAATTCTCCTACGTGTGGTTCCTGGGTTAATATCCTGCTTTGCATGGAAAGATATCATATGACGTACAACGAGACATGGTCTGAATGTCATTTTGTGCTGTCTCGAGGTGTCAGAGAAACGAGGTTTGTGCATATTTCCCATGAACAAAATGTTGCATCAATTTACATCTTGTCAATTTTTGTTTCCTTTGTGTTTAATCTCCCAATCTAATCTTTTCAAACAGCCCAATTGTTTCTTCTGGTTTGATCTGGTAAGTAACAAGAATGTACCAACAGCATGAACATGGCACACACCCTCCCACGCACAAAACATATCCCCTTCCCTTTCAATTAGCATGCATCACACACATACAGCCTGTGCATTGAATATGCTTTTTTATAATGCTAGCAGTGGATTATCTCACTAGCATTAATGCAAACTACCATAATTATAAAGCTAAGACGCAACATAGAACATTGCATGTTAATTGCTACAAAGAGCCTTGCCTCTCGAAGCATCAGATATGGTTTGCTTTATCATGATGAAAATAGAAGATGTTCTTGATGCTTTTGCTTTTCATTTGGATTTGTTAATTCATTGAGATTTGACTTGTTACACAACGCAGCCAGTAAAGCCTTATTTTTTGCTTGATGTACGCTGTCATCTGATTGATATTCACCCACCTCCTGGTGGGTGACTACCACTGGCCAATCACCATTCTCGGCTGGTGATTGGCCAGTGGTAGTCCAATCACTTCTAGCCTCACATTGTGTGCGTGTGTGTGTGCGTGCGTATTTCAGTGCTCCCTGCGCGGTGTGTGCAAGAGGTCGTCAGACATAATAAACCATGCCAGAACCTATTTGCCAGATCAAAAGTTACATAATTTCTAAATCAGACAATTAATTACACCTTATTCTGATAAATCTCCACTGTGACAGTCCAATTAGTTTTCCTTTCTTTGCTCTTTTCCATTCTTGCCTATTTTTTCCTCTTTTGTTTTGGTCCTCCCCCCCGCCCACGGTGTTGATGCAGGGCCGGAGGTCCTCGAGGCCCTCTGTTGAAAATATTTATTTCCAAATCCACTTATTATTTGCCAGCACCAATTTATGATGAGACATGTAATACTTACTAAGGTATGCCGACAAACAACCCCAAGTCCCAGTTTGGTTTGGGGATTTAGGGTCGCGCCTAAAAAGCACACCTTAACAAACCGTTAGAGGAACACAGAAGATACTAGATTGGGGAATTTTATTTTCTCCCTCTTGCATAAGATTACGAACTACAACATCATTCATCTCCTTTCCTGTCCTTTTTATATATTCATACGATAAAAATTCTGAGATTTGCTAATTTGCATAATAAACGCACAAGCACAATACTTAAATTATATTTAATCAAATGAGTGCCAGTATGAGGGCCAAACTGAATCAGTTACAATTTATTCAGCCTAAGCAAAAACTGTAAAAAGAGAACTGATTTGAAGAAGATTTAACATTTAATAACATATTGGGAGAGCAACCAAGGAGTGAGAGAAGGAGATGAAAATAAGGACAATATTGAGGTTGCAGAGGTTTCAGGCACATTACCCGGTACCTGTATGGCTTGTTTTTATTCAGTATTTCCAATATTTCTCACGATTGCATTGAACATTTTGTCGTTTTTTTTGGTCTTTAGTAGTTTAGCTAAGTTTACTTGTTATATATAGTCACTTTTCGCTATTGTCAGTGCGCCCGTTTTCTTTATTTTTACGTGTTTTATACGTGAGGTCGTACGTTGGTGGACGCTGTTGCCTTTTGAACGCTGTTGCTGCTGCTGCTCACCGGAACGTCATTCTGAACATTATTTTTTCGCGATTTTCTTTTTCTTTCTAGTCTTTTAACTTTTTAATCAGTTTTCTTTTGCTTACTTTCAACACCTTCTGTCTGAAACCCTTCTGGACCTCGGATCGGACTACAAAGTTAAGTTAAGTAACTGCGTCAGTTTTCTTTATTTATTTATTTATTTCTGAACGTTAAACGTCTGCGTGTTTTGTTTTGTGTTTTGTGCGTGGAGTCGTGCAGCTGTTGGTGGATGACACCTGCTGGCCGGCTAGACTGCTGTTAACCCCCGGCGCCGTCCAACTGGCTTCCCCGTCTCCAGCGTAGCTACAACCGGCTTGCT
This sequence comes from Gadus chalcogrammus, assembly GCF_026213295.1. NCBI lineage: Eukaryota > Metazoa > Chordata > Actinopteri > Gadiformes > Gadidae > Gadus > Gadus chalcogrammus. The sequence continues at coordinate 20,276,894 of NC_079429.1, read as the reverse complement.
CCACTCCTCTGCCTCCGCCGTGCTCGCTCTGTGGCTTCACCATAATCGCCTGGATCTACCGCTGGCTTCTTCCGACTTCACAACCTGTGGATTTTAACCTGTTCCTCTGGATTGCGCTATGTTTGACTCTCACGTAACGAGCGCATCTCTGCCGCTCCGTTACTCGGTAACGGAGATGTTACGTCTACGGATCTTCTCAAGGACCCAACCACCTCAGCTTGCATCCCCCCAGGACATTCTCAAACGACCAAAATACATCCACCGAGGCTCTGGACGGAATTTTCAGTACACTCACACCAGCAACAAAAACATCCGCTCCTTCTGGTCCACTGGGCCCCGCCCCCCTCCTCGCACAGCCCGTACGGTCAGTCCCGTCAATCACAGTGTACTGTTCCCTCTGCTCAAAGCAACCTGCTACACTCCACTCACCTGTCTGAAACTCTGTCTGCTGAACACCAGATCCCTCAGTAATAAGGCCCTTTTGATAAATGACTTTATTGTTGACCAGAGCCTAGACATTCTCTGCCTCACTGAGACCTGGCAACAACCAAATGACTTCTCCCATCTAAATGAAGCAGTCCCACCAGGTTTTTCTTTTATTAGTAAACCCCGGGTTAATGGGAGGGGGGGTGGCCTCGCTCTCCTCCATCGTGATAACATCAAAGTCACCACTGTCACAGTCCCCCTTCATTCCTCCTTTGAATGTCTAGCTGTAAAACTCTCAGGCCCCAAACCCACTATCATTGTCACCATTTACAGACCGCCAAAACCCTCCGCCGTTTTCCTCAATGAATTCTCATCACTACTTACATCTGTATGTGCAATGTCCCCCACTGTTATCCTCCTTGGTGATTTCAACATCCACATTGACAACCCATCCTGTACTTTTGCTAATGACTTCACATCACTTCTGGACTGTCTTGGCATCACACAACATGTCAACCTCCCAACCCATAACAAAGGTCACATTCTGGATTTAATCTGCTGCACTGACATCACTCCCACTAACCTTGATGTCATTGATTTCCCCATCTCCGACCACAAAGCTGTACTTTTTGACATTCATACCCAACTACACAAAAGCAAGGAACAACGGACCATCTCCTTCAGAAACATCAAACTTATCAACACCACAGACCTCTCCACCATGATCAGCTCCTACCCCAACCCTCCCCCAGCTTCCTCCCTGACTGACCTTGTGACTCACTACAATAACTGCCTCTCCTCCTCCCTCACCACCCTGGCCCCCCTGAAAACCCGTTCAGTCTCATTCACCCACACTGCTCCCTGGTTCACTCCTCATCTGCGCCAGCTCAAAGCCACTGGTCGTCGACTGGAGCGACTCTACAAAAAGACTCAACTCACTGTACACCGCCAAATGTATTCGGACCACCTCCATCACTACAAGAATGCCCTCACTACTGCCAAAACCTCATACTACTCCAACCTCATCAACACTGGTACAGGCAACAGCAGAGTCCTCTTCTCAACAGTCAGCCACTTACTTCAGCCTCCTAAATCTCTCCCTCCAGACATTTCCACCACCCAATGCACTGCGTTCCTTGACTTCTTCAGCTCTAAAATCAACACCATTCACCAACAACTGGCCTCATCTCGCACCCCCTCTGATGACCCACCCTGGATGATCACCTCTGGCCAACCTCTCATCAGCTCCCTCTCTGACTTCACCCTAGTAACAGAACAGACCGTTTCAGAACTCATCCGCAAAGCCAAAACCACCACCTGTCAGCTCGATCCTCTTCCCACCTCCCTTGTCAAAGCATGTCTTCCGTCCATCTCCCCCATGATCACCAACATAATTAACTCCTCCCTCACTACTGGTACTGTACCCCCCACTCTCAAGCTGGCTGCCATCACTCCCATCCTGAAAAAACCTGGTGCTGACCCAACTGACCTTAACCATTACCGGCCCATCTCCAATCTCCCTTTCATCTCCAAAACACTTGAAAGGGTGGTTGCCGCACAACTACAGTCCCACCTCGACACTAACAATCTCCACGAACCGTTCCAATCTGGCTTCCGTCCAAAACACAGCACTGAAACAGCCCTAGTCAAAATCACCAACGACCTCCTCCTTGCAGCCGACTCTGGATTACTCACCATTCTCATCCTCCTCGATCTCAGCGCAGCATTCGACACCATCTCCCACCCTCTGCTCCTGGACCGCCTAGCTGGTATTGGGATCACTGGTGCTGCACTCTCCTGGTTTACATCCTACCTCACCGGCCGTCAACAATTTGTTCAACTAAGCAACCACAAGTCTGGGTGTTCAGGTGTCTCACTGGGTGTCCCCCAGGGGTCAGTCTTGGGTCCACTCCTCTTCACCACTTACCTCCTCCCGCTGGGCACACTCCTCCGTCACCATGGGGTCCATTTTCACTGCTACGCTGACGACACACAGGTCTACATCTCCACCAAACCCACCGCTGCCATCCCCCCCACTTCCCTCATCACGTGCCTGGAAGAGATCCGGAGCTGGTTGAGCAGGAACTTCCTGAAACTCAATGGAAACAAGACCGAGGCCCTGCTCATCGGATCCAAATCCACCCTCACTAAATCACAACACACCCCAGCTCCACTCATAATTATCGATGGATTCCCAGTACCCTTCTCCTCCAAAGTCAAGAGCCTCGGCGTCATCCTGGACAACACCCTCTCATTCGCACCCCATATTCACAACATCACCCGGACTGCATTCTTCCACCTCCGCAACATCGCCAGACTCCGCCCATCACTGACCCAATCCAGCACTGAAATCCTAGTTCACTCATTTGTCACATCACGCATAGACTACTGCAACGCCCTCCTCACCGGACTCCCCACCAAACTCATCAACAGACTGCAGATCATTCAGAACTCAGCCGCCCGGATCATCACCCGCACCAAATCATCTGACCACATCACCCCTGTCCTCATTCAACTTCACTGGCTCCCAGTACACTACCGCATCCAATACAAAACCCTACTCCTCACCTACAAAGCTCTCCACAACCTAGCCCCCAGTTATCTCTGCGACCTCCTCCAAGAATACACTCCCTCCCGCTCCCTCCGCTCAACCTCTGCTGGACTACTATGTATCCCCACATCACGACTCACTTCAATGGGTGCCCGGTCATTCAGCTGTTCAGCACCCAGGCTCTGGAACTCCCTCCCCCCACACATAAAACAGTCAGACACCATTACAACCTTCAAGTCACAACTCAAAACTCACCTGTTCAAACTCGCACACAACGTCTAACTGATCACTGTTTTGATTGTTTTTTTGTTTTGTTTTGTCTTGTTTTTGTTTTATTTATTTCTTATTGCTTGTTTATTTATTTATTTATTTATTTTTTCCACAATGTCTTTTTTTTTTTTTTTTTTTAAATATGTATGATGACTATATGCTCTGTAAGGTGACCTTGGGTGTTTTGAAAGGCGCCTCTAAATTAAATGTATTATTATTATTATTATTACCTGATTAAGGCAGTTGTGGAAGATCTGGCTGTGACCATAGCAACAGCGGACACAGGTAAGTGTGGCGGTCCATACTAAAGAATTCTCCCAGCTCTAAAGGCTGCTTCCCCTAATCGAACAGCTTCACTGCTCTGCACACCTTGACAGACACCAGACACACACACAGAAATACATGAACAGGAGAACATGTGTGCTGGAAAAAAAGATGGTATAGCATTGTACGGTGTCAAGCAGAGGTTCCTTTGTTAAAGAAATATTTAGATGGTAGACAAACCCATGGGGGGGTGGGTGTTGATAGAAAAGCAGAGATACAGTACTTATTTACACCAGCCGCGAATAATTGAGCCGTCAAAAATGACAGACGGACCACTCAACCTACATATCCTTGTGAAGGCGATCTTATGCTCCGTCCTTTCACCAACATATCATTTTACTTCCAATTCAAGGGTAAATGAGTGAGGCTTATGGCAGTGGATGAGTGGGGTGTTCACTCTTTAATCTATCCATGTTTTGGAGACTTTTTGATGTTGTTCCCATGTTCAATAGCTAAAAGTTGTCAATCACTCTTTTGGAGAAAGTCGGTATTAAAAACAAAACATTAGCAATAAAACTCTACACCTTCATGTTATCAAGAGCAACATATAGTCACGTCCCGCAGTGCAAGTAGACATTGGCTTGGAGCGTGGACAGAGATGTATGAGCCCTACATATCACAGATAGTGATAATAAGAAGCATGATGGTAGTTTACCACTATCGATGTAGTTAGAGGATTGAGGGAGAAACATTAATAGGCTGTTATTTACAGTATGTCCTACAAAATGTACAGTGACCATGGTGACTAAGGCAAAGCTCCCGATTGTGTTTGGATAAACAGATTTATTCGCTAAGAAATGGATCCTAATGCGAAGAGAAAAACGGAAATCCCATTGTATGTGTAGGCCTACATTCCCATTCAGTTCCATGATTTGTAATTTTTTTATAGATGTGGGGAAGACTCACAACGGATAATCACGTTCAATGTGAGGACCTTCACTGTCGGTTCTGGAGTACAGTAAACTACTGCAACAAGCTGTTTTATCTCTCATTTATTTTTTAAACCCAATGAAACAGTTTAATATTGACGAAAAAATCGATCTTTAATTTTTGTATGTAAGAGTATTTGTTTGCCTTAAATAAAAAATCAAACACTCTTTAACCTGGAGTTACAAAAAATAGTGCATTGAGACCAGCCTCCTTATGGCTGTAACAAGCAGATATACTTTTTGGTTGTTGGTGATTGTATTCCCTGTAGTGGTCAGGAATCAATAAATGCTGTTCAGACTTTGGGCACAAAACATAGCCAATCTTTTTGCATATAAGGAAACAAAAGTTTGTCTGAAAATAGAGAGACCAGGGGACCAGCAATGTAAATGTAATGCATTTATATAGAGTCCAAGGCATTATCCATCTTGTTGGAAGCAGTTAGGGTTAAGGATTTTGCTCAAGAACACCTCAACACTCAGCCTGGAGGAGCCTGGGATCGAACTAGCGACTTTCTCGTTGCAACCCACTCTACCTCCCGAGCCACTAGAAGAAACTTGAGGTTCAGCTGAACATTTTAGAGAAAACTTCATAGATCAAATCAATACGAAAAAAATTTGGAAATAACAAGTGGCATTGTGGGTAATAGGTGGAGGACTTCTTGAATGATAATTCGATACATAAATAGTTAGTCAATACCCACCACCGTTTTCAGGAAAAGCAAAGTGAATACTGACTGGAAGTAGAAAGCTAAAAAGAAGGGCCGAAATATGGAATGAATAATATAGTACACGGAAAAGATAGAATATCCACAGAAGGGCTGTTATTAACCCCTCACAAACAACCACAGGCGACAGAAAAATAAGGACATTTCAGCCGAAGTTTAACAGTTATTTTTAACCTTGACCTATATATGTTTTACCATTTAAAAAAAGTTGGTACGGACTTACGAAGATTACAGTAGACTAGAATTGCCCTATACTATTTCAGGCCAATGACAGGTGAACAATCAAAATAAAAAAGGGAAAAGAATACCAAGTATTCTATCTGCCCTCACAACGAGCTCTCCGTGGTAGATCCCTCACCTCAAACCAACCTCTTTCAGTCTTCCAGTCACATTCTGTTAATTTTTATTTCATGGGGACCAAAACAGGAACCAAAACAGTTCCTCATAGGACAATTTGTTAGCATGGGCTCTGTTTCAAAGTAAGTGCTTTGAATACCTGAGCAAGGCCAACTTGCTCCCTTAAAAGAAGACACACACAATATTGCTAAACACTAACACAGTCACTAGCCAGTCTACAATCTGCAAAGGTTTAAAAAGTCACAAAAAAGGTACATTCCTCCAGATGTAGGCTTTTCACACTAGGTCACATCTCTCCAATAATTTCTATCAGATGATTGAATCAATAGTATCTAATTTAGTTTGAATCCCAGTATCAGGTGATCTCTCCACCTTGGGAGGAAGCGGATTCCACTGTGAAAAAACGAATCATCGCAGCATCTCTCCCTGATGGGATCGGCCAGGGATCCTATATTTCTCAAGAAAAGATAAACTGTATTACAAATTATTTTCAGCAATTTTTTGTAAGATAGGAGACAATTCTTTGAGCAGGGATAAAGTTAAACATCTGAACTGAAAACGGAAGGGATTTGGTGCAGTTTGTCCCTTAGGAGCATTTCTACTTTTTGTAGAGGTATATTTTTCGGTTCAGGACTACTTATATATTGGACTGGGCAAGTCATTGAAAACAAAGGAGCTAGCCTTCGTAGAAGTCCTCATTTATTCATCCGCTGACAAGAGTAGCCTACAAAAAAAAAGACCAATAAAACCATCATATGTTTAAGGTCCCATGGCATGAAAATCTCACTTTATGAGATTTTCTAACATAAATATGAGTTCCCCTAGCCTTCCCATGGTCCCCCAGTGTCTAAAACTAGTGTTCGGTGTAAAACAAGCACTAGGTGTTCTGCTTGCCTTTGAAAAAATGGAGGCTCAGGCCAGCTGATTTGGAATGTAGTCCCATGTGTCGTCATAAAGGATCTAAGCCGTGATAATATGTATCATATAGATATCCATGTATTATCTGATATTATTTAGATAGAGCTCCAGTACTGTAACGAAAGTGTTGTACACACTGTTGGTGTTATGGCGCATAACATGTCGGACTCTCATCTCTGGTATTTCCACAACGAGACTCGTAGTGGGGGTTATCTCAGCCATGGTTGAGAATGAATTGGGGGAAAGGAACTTTGGCTTTGACTCCCTGAAGAACATGAACCACGACATGGAGGAGAAAGGGATTGTTGGCCTCGAATGTCTCCTGCTTGAGCCCCGCTTCCCGCTACCGAGGGACCACCGCCTCGGCGCTGCAGGAGGCGGTGGTGCCTAAGCGCTGACCGCTGCCAAGGCGGTGGTCCCTCGGCAGCGAGGCTCCGGCGGGAAACAGACGCGGTCAACAATCCCTTTCTCCTCCATGTCGTGGTTCAGTCTACTTCAGATTGATGTGGACGTGGAAGAACCAGAGACGTTGGGGAACCCTACGCGCTCGTTTGAGATTCATAATGTCGTCTGGAGGCTCACACAGCTTTTGCCCGTGATAATATATATTATATGATATAGATATCCATGTATAATATGATATGAGTTAGATATAGAGCTCCAGGACTCCCGTGTGTTATAGAATATTAACAGAACACGGCTAAAGGCTGTGTGCTCCTCGCCATACACCACTGTAAACAGAGCGCTTGGTACCGTGGCTGCAAGCTGCTCAGGGCCGCACCCCATCCTCCTCCTTGACCCGCCTCTCTCCTCCTCATTTGCATTAAAGCTACAGACACCGAAACGGCGCATTTGGGGAAAGCTCAATGTGCGACTGGCTCGTAGTGGCTGTAAATCTGCACCACGGCTGAATTTCGGGAACGTCTTCAAAAACTGTGTTTGGGGCCTACTAATATCTATATTAAAGCATCCATAAAGTAGCATGCCATGGGACCTTTAATGAAAAGAAAATGCAATCCCTGGCTTCCATCCTTGGCCGATGTGCTTTGAAATTGCTTGGAGGCGTTTTGAAAAGGTTACAGACACACACTGTCATGCACTATTCATGGTCAAACAGAGGGTCAACCAAGTGTGTGTTCCTGCCTGCTGGTTAGAGATCGTATAAAAAGGTTGAAGCAAGGGATAGCTTGATTATGGCAGTTGTGCTGGCTTGACTAAGCATACATGGATTTCAAAAAGGCTTTCTTTCTTTTTGGAGGCTCTGTTTCATTTCTATTTATGTCAGCTAAGCTTGGACCTCAGTCAGTTTCTTTCTTTCTGTCTCCACAAATACAATTGATCAAGGATCTGCCATCTATTCCAGATGCAGTCCTTTGCCTCATCTATTTTTCTGTGCTTGTCTCTGTTGAGCGAACATGTATGTACTTTAATGTGCGGATGGTCCACTGGGAACGTTGGTACATTTGGAACATGCCTAGAATTACTTTGACCACACAGTTTGGCATTTTCTTCTCTCCTTTAATTAAAATGTCAATGTGTGCCATTCAAAACCAATTTTTTATCTTCATAGTAGAGATATTTTGCAACACATTCTTAAATTGATAATTATAGAATCAATTACATTTAAGTAACTTTGATAAAAATTCTCTGGAAGCTGATTTAGCATCCAGAGATTAGGTAAAAGATGAACCTCCAAAGATTATTTTTAAATTATGAATAAACCATAACGTAATCTCCAAACTAAACGCCCCTTTACAGCGCCCTATTGAGTTGTCCAAGAAACCAGCATTACGTGAAGATTCTGTCTTCCAAAACACAATGGATGACATTAATTTTATTCTCAGTGGGAAAAGCTGTATTTTTAGATTGTTTCAGCATTAAAAATACATGATAACAGTTCCAGTGAGAATTGGGCACTATATTTTCATAATCTTCATTCAGTGAATGTATGTTTATAGTTTTTTAGTTAATGCAATGTTCCATTGTTGCCATGGTGATTTATAAGGACTCTGTCTCATTCCTTACTATCCATTAATATAGCACACAATGTTGTATCCAAAGGAACTAACTGTGATTTTATTTAGAAACGTGTCTTCATGAACAGGTTGGGATTATTGCCTTCTTAGATAAAATTAGATTACAAAAAAATTATTTAACCCAAGATGGGCAATTTAGTTCACAGTTTCCAGTCTCACATAATAAATTACTTAATAAATACAATAAATAGCAAAGGATCAGAGGGGTGTTCCATGAACGGTGAGTTAAAGGGACTCTCACCTTTGTTGCATTTGAGAATTACAGCACATTCAAATCATCCCGCCTTCCTCCAATGCCCCACCCCCTAAGCGTTATTAGTTATTAGTTAGTACAAAACTAAGCGTTATTTTTTACTAATAACGCTTGAGTACTGTAACGACCTCGCCGGTGACATAATGATGTCGAGTCATTAGTAGTTGAAGGTAGTTTTAATGAACCAAAACCAGGTCACTGAAACCCGTAACATTGTAACCAACGGCAGAAAACCGACACAAAACAAACCCCGGTTACCCCGGCAACCCCCAACACGGTCTCACTCGCGTGCAGGCCCCCACCCTCCTGTTCTTCCAAGGCCCTCCCCCAGCTGACCTAATGATTCACCCCCACGCTGATTGACAAGAAGAACATTACAATACATGCACATAGAACAACTGGCATAGCGGACAACGAAATATAATGTAACACATAACACACAAACTATTGAACTGTCCCAGGGTCGCTACAGTACAAAAGTTCTAGACTCCCATGGGTTATGTTTAGACTCCCATGGGTTATGTTTAGACTCCCAGGGGTCATAATATCTACCAGGGGTCTAGTAAACAAGAAATTTAGCAGGTGGCTCACTGTAATTTTATGGGCTTCGTGTGATACCGTTTTGAGGCCCCATGTTGAAGGACAGTGGTCCCACTGAGTATAAAAAAGGTGTATGAGCATTACAAACAACAACGTAGCGTCTGAGGCCGAAATGGGTCCCGTAATCGGACTGAGTGGTGCGGTTGGGTGCCAACGGTCTGGAGGTCTTCCTGTAGCTCCAGAGTAGCGGGACAACGTCGCGTCTGAGTCCGAAATGGGTCCCGTAATCGGACTGAGTGGTGCGGTTGGGTGCCAACGGTCTGGAGGTCTTCCTGTAGCTCCAGAGTAGCGGGACAACGTCGCGTCTGAGTCCGAAATGGGTCCCGTAATCGGACTGAGTGGTGCGGTTGGGTGCCAACGGTCTGGAGGTCTTCCTGTAGCTCCAGAGTAGCGGGACAACGTCGCGTCTGAGTCCGAAATGGGTCCCGTAATCGGACTGAGTGGTGCGGTTGGGTGCCAACGGTCTGGAGGTCTTCCCGGAGCTCCAGAGTAGCGGGACAACGTCGCGTCTGAGTCCGAAATGGGTCCCGTAATCGGACTGAGTGGTGCGGTTGGGTGCCAACGGTCTGGAGGTCTTCCCGGAGCTCCAGAGTAGCGGGACAACTTCGCGTCTGAGTCCGAAACGGGTCCCCTAATCGGACTGAGTGGTGCGGTTGGTTGCCAACGGTCTGGAGGTCCTGAGAATCATCCAGGGGAGCGGGACCACTTGGCTTCTGAGGCCGAATCGGGTCCCCTTGTCGGACTGAATGGTGCAGTTGATGGCCAACAGTCTGGAGGTCTTCCTGAGGCTCCAGAGGAGGGTAACTCTGTGAGTCTGAGTCCGAGATGAGTCCCCTAATCGGACTGAATGGTGCAGTTTCAGTACGCCGTGGACCACTTTGGTCTGCCATCGTCAGTCGCTACGGTCGCTACTCGCTACTGTCTGCCGTGGAATCAAAACAAACCCTCTAGTTGAGGACGCGCCTGGATGACGCGGGCCCGAATGCGCCACAAGAAGCAGACGGAAAACCTTATATATCCATGCAGCAAACAGACAGGTCTGTCGGCCAATAAGGTCATTCGGTCCGAAGAATTTTATTGGTTGAAGTTTTCACTAAATATTATGAGAGTAAAATAATTGTTTGTTTTTACTCCTGGTGGGTCTGTCTTGCATATTAGAGTGTTATTACCTTATTAATACCAATTTAACCTTATCCAAAAAAAGTGTAATAATGCAACAAAGGTGAGAGTCCCTTTAACGCTGAACTCTAGGTTGATTTACCCTGTGCCGACTAACCCAGAGCAAAATGGTCATCAACTCGGGGTTGGTTAACACAGGGTTGTGCGCGTCCACGCCAAACCTAAGAAGACGTGATGTATGGATCATGGAAACGGGCCGCTTATTTCAATGAAATGGAACTTCAGGTTTTCCTGGAGAGCAATGACGAGGAGAAGGACATTATCACAAGAAAAGGGAACGCTAAAGCCTCTGCAACCCGGAGAACCAAAGCCTGGCAGCGGATCGCTGACCGCGTAAATGCGTTAGTTACACGTGAAAAGCATGATCCTTAATATTTGAGCCATGAATATATAAATATCCCAGTTAAGCATTCTTAAAGATCCTACCACATAACCCCTTTCTTCTAAAAAAATATGTACTCCGATGGCTTCCAAGCGGTCAGCGGATCAAGAATAAAAATTAAGTATAAAAAAACATACAAACTGGTAAGCTTTTCCCACCATCGTATTGGTATAAATTTAAATAAGCCATTTTTTTAAGCCAATCGTGAAAAGGCCGACAGTCGGCAGACTGGATCTGGCCCTCAAATTGTTTTGACCCCGGTGGAGGAGCTGCTAATAAACATAAATTCAGGGCGCCCTGGCATGGAGGGGGTACCTGGAGGTACCTACCTCCTCAGAGAGTCAGGGGCCATACCCCACTGGTTGAATGTAGGTTTTTGTGTTTTCTTGTATTTTAGATTTTTTTTGCCTTCGAAGAAACATCAGAACAAAGACCAAGAAAGGGTCATCTGAAAGGACTGAGATGTGCTCAGCATCTCCAACATTATAGCCTAGATAAAACTACCATTTGCAAAAAACGGAGGGCTACGCAAATAGTCTGGAGTGAACTGAGGCCAGGTCCTCGATTGGTAGTGTTGGCTATGTAAGGCTATTTAAATATATTAAAGATTTGCGCGAGAATCTATAGGCCTATCTCTCCACACCAGCAAGAAGTCATTTGATATGCCAAGATGTCGAGCCGTGATCTTATCAATCGCTCCCGGTGGATTGCACGTATAATTTGCGCTCCGATATCAGCAGTTCTATCATCAAAAGGGCATGCCATTGTGAACACATGAAATCTGCGGTGAACGCAGATTAAATACCCAAAACCGGGTTATGTTTCAAACTTAACTTGCGCAAAACCTGCTCCGACCAGGTTTGATTCAGAGCATATGTTTCTATAGCAACCAACATACCGTGATCCTTTTGGAACGGAAAACCTAGGGTTACAGCAAACCCTGGGTTAATTTACCCGGTTATGTGATAAAACCGGCTTTGTGGAAACCCCCACAGTATGGCTAGATTGTTTAAAGCAGGGGCTAATAAATGTTGACACAAAAAACAATGACAAATATAAGGGCAAGCGGTGATCAATGGGGTCTGAGCATAATGAAAAGTCAAGAACACACTAATGGAAGGCATATAAATAGCAGAGCAATAGCCAAATGTCATGTTCAGCATGTTCATAATTGTCTAATCGGGATTCGAACTGTCAAATTAAGGACCACCGGTACAAGACATCACAAACCTGAAATGTAGCTTCCTTCACATGGAGAAAATGCATATCGATAAGCACACAACATCCAGAAAACTCCAAGCAAATGAATTAAGGGCTTTCTTAAAAGCAAATACCTGGAAATTAAACATTTGTTCAAGAACACATTGTCAAGAACACTGACGGAAGAAAGATAATAAAACAGAGTTAATTATGAAGGAAAAATGGTTAACGAAGAAGTGCCCCTTAATGCCATACTGTGTCTTGGCAGTCCGATTCTTGGAAACTAATGAGCTGGAATGTTGATTGCCTGACGAATTTCAGGTGCTGTTCAATGTTGTGTTTCTTAAATGAATGGCAATGACAGAATGACATGTTCAGCTTGTTCATAATGCTTTAACCCTCCTGTTATGTTCGTTTGTCAGGAACAGCAATGGTGTTCCCGGGTCAATTTGACCCGGTGCATATTTATCATCCAAAAGATGTCCTAAACCCAAAAAAATCCTAACAAGCAGTGTGAACATGTCATTACTAACTCCATTAGTAACTATTCTATCAATATTTAGTGCAATAGTGTTCCTTACCTCTAACAGGTAATGGTTCAATTAGGATAATTCAATCGTTTTTTTCATTAAAAAAAAAAGATATTTGTTCAAACTTTTTATTTTTATGTTTCACCACTTTATTACAATTTAGGCCTGAAAGGCGCCTCTAAATTAAATGTATTATTATTATTATTATTATACCTTTCATCCACTGTGATATTAGGGCCTGGGTTATAGAGTAGTGAAAGTTGCTCTACCCACTTGTCCCACAATGTCCTAACAGCTGCAAGCTTGTCTCTCTCCCGTCTACCAGCCTTTGTCTCTCGATTATCAAATCTGATTACTCTGGAGAATATGTGAAAAGTCTCCAGAGACATTGTGGCTCGAAATATAGCCCTGCCTGTCTCTGCATCCCACAGACTGGCTGTCGATTCATCCTTGGACTTATAGACCCCAGCCAGGATGAGGAGCCCCAAATACGCATCTAAAAGTTTTTTGTCCAGCTCCTTCCACTTCTCCCCAAAAACACGTCTCCCTCATAGATTAGTCATTTCCAGAATGATTTTCTGTATTGAATTTGGCATGACCAGCTCAAAAGTTGCCTTGATGTCAGTCACACGCGTCACTGCCATCCTAGTGGGCCCTGGCACTGTCTTTATTATATTTTCTGCAGACAGTTTCGCCTGACTCATATTTGGGGATGAAGACCACTGTATTTCACCATGTTTTGACATGAATGTCTTGCTAGGAGGAATAGGAATAGCAATTCCCTCATCTGGTTCAAAATCAGATTCATTAGAATCTGATTTTTTAGCTCAAGATCGTCTTCGTCTTCAGACACATCCTCCTCTATTTCACTGTCATGATCAGTGATGAAGTCCCGAGCCTCCTGGACTGTCATCCATTTGCTTCTGCTGCTCATTTTGTAAAGGTCTGCCTGACAGAGTGTAATGTTGGTAGGACTCCCATGCAGAGAATATTTGATATGTTTTGACCCTCCCCTGTTGAGTGTCCACTTGTTGATATGTCTCACAGTTGTAAAGAAAGAATTAGTCTGACATTTCTGACACCCTTTTACCTCCAGTTTTACTGCTGGGTCAAATTGACCCGAACAGTATCTCTGTGATATAAACATGCAGGGGGTGGTTGCAAATATGTGAGATGAACTATTTTCATAGTATATGTTGATTACACTAATTAAGGCAAGCAGAAGAAGTTTCATACTGAAAAAATACTTGTAACTATTTTTCCTAGATCTTCAAACTTTAAAACGGGTCAATTTGACCCGGAACATAACAGGAGGGTTAATCAGGATTCAAACTCTCAACCTAAGGATCACCAGTACACGGCATTATCCCGTTGAGCCAGTGACATTCCTGAACTGCACGAAGCCTCATTCATGTTGTGAAAAGGTCGATTGATAAGCACACAACATCAAGAAAACTCCAAGTACACATTTCACAATAGAATTAAGGGCTTTCTTAAAAGCAAAAATCAGAAAATATTTGCACTCTTAATGATATCCACCTAAATAGCCGTATGGTAGTTATTAGGGATGGGCACGAGTAGTCAATTCCAAACTCGAGTGATCGAAGGAATTCCTCGAGGATCAATCGAGTACTCGTTTATTAGAATCTATTTTTAGAATGCAACGCATCTGCAGCAGGAATAGGCCTAATGATGAACGGCAATATTACCAACCAAACATGTAATGCTTATTCTCCATCAAAACAGTCAGTTATCAGAGTATTCATTATTTATTTTTGCAAACGTTTTCCTTACAAAAATAAATATGCGTCTCACAATTTAAATCACGTCGAACCAAGGCCTGTGACGGTTTAAAAAAAACAAAAACGAAACAAGTAGCCTAACCATTGCAAATAATTTTTAATCTGCAAATAAAACGGCAGCAAATGGACTATGGAAATACTCAGCGTTGTGATCTTCTCTACACGGCCGGGACTGCGTCTTGCGGCGGTGAAAATAGCCGACACACTTGGTTGCTGCGGGTCTGCTTTCCCGAACTCACCGTTGTGTTTCAGGAGTATATGTTGCCGTATAGTACTTACTCTGGTAGCTCGATTTCGCTTGGCATATTTTACATTTCACCTTATGATCTCCTATTTCTTTAAAGTATTTCAATTCTTCGCTGCGCTTTGCTTTAACCGCCATCTCTTAACTTTTTTAATTCTGGCGTGCACGGCACGGCACGCGCCACACAGAAATTTGATACATTTAATTTGCTTTGTGCCCACGGCATGCGTTAGTGGCGCACACACATTTGCTTCAGAAAACTTTGTTTGTGTGTGTATTGTGGTAACCCGCTACCCAAATGAGCCGGGTTACCGGTACAAACGACGCGTTTGTTGAAGGTTAAAGCCATTGTGGGCATTTATTAACAGTCAACTTTAGCCAACCAAGGCACTCGCGGTCTCTAGGGCCTCCGTGGGCCTCTAGCTGCACGTGGACCCGAGCGCTTCCTTCTTCCTCCCGATCCGTGCTGTGCTGGGCTGGTCCTCCTTTTAAGATGGCCCCTCCGCTTTCGGCCAGGTGTCCACCAATCACCCTGATTGGGGAGCCGAATGGGCTGCTCTCCATCGCCGGCTGGTGGGTGGGGGTGGTATACCCAGTCCTTTACGGTACCCCGGGCCTGTCCAGGCCGAGGCTCCCGTGGCGGGATGCCACAGTATATGCAAACTCGAGTTTGCCTGTCCACCAACCGAGTTCATTTGTAACGAGGAGTACTCGAGTAATCGATTCCTCACGCCCATCCCTAGTAGTTATACAATAACAAAATGGTCATATAGGCAAAATGAGTTGAGACTGTGGACGTTTGACTTTTCTATGAAATTGTGTTTAAAGTAAACCTTTTTAGAGCAGAAGACCAGGGTGAATCAGATGCATCTGATTGTAGAGATTAATATGATGAAAGAATTTTGAGTCAAGGTCAATCTCGTAAGGAGAAATAAGGCTTGTCCATAATTTTTTTAAATAGCGCCAGCTTTGGGTGCAGTACCACAATTTGGGTTTATTGGTAGTGGGGGGTATTGCTATCCACCTAATAACAGTCGTATGTTTTTTATACAATAACAAAATCGTCATAAAAGAAAAATGGGCTTACCCATTTGGCTTTTTGGCCAATATTTCTCAAATGGAGTTAAATAAAAGTAATTAATAATAATAATTGATCCGTTTTTTTATAGTGCTTTTCTAAGTACTCAAAGACGCTTTACAAATAAGAAAGGAATTCATACAGACAGTACAGACAATAGGGAAAAAAATAAACAACACCACAACAATAGGCAACACATTAAGAGAGCGGGAGAGAGTGGAAGATGGCGGAGGAGGATTTGTCAAATGCTGTTGTAGGTTGTCCTGAAAAGATAGGTTTTAAGTTGACTTTTGAATGAATAGAGTGTATCAGAGTTTCGGATGGCCAGAGGGAGTTCCAGAGGGTAGGGGCGGCGATGGCTAAGGCTCTGTCCCCCATGGTGCGATACTAGGTCTTGTTGATGGAGGTGAGAAGGTTGGCATCAGCAGAGCGTAGGTGGTGAGTGGGCGAGTGGCGATGGAGGAGATCTGTTATGTATGAGGGTGCAAAGTTGTTTAGCGCTTTGTAGGTGGTGAGGAGAATCTTGAAATTGATGCGTTGTTTTATTGGAAGCCAATGAAGTTGACAGAGGAAGGGAGTAATGTGTTCTCTGGAGGGGGAGTTAGTAAGCAGTTGGGCAGCAGAGTTTTGAGCGTATTGCAAATTTTGAAGAATAGTGTAGGGGAGGCCATTCAGAATACAGAATACTATGCAATTGTCGACTCTGCAAGTGATGAAGGCGTGGTTTAGTGTTTCGGCAGCTGAGGATGAAAGGGTGGGTCGAAGGCGTTTTCTGACACTGTTTGTGTGTGATGTGAAGGAGAGCGGGGGGTCCATGATGATGCAGAGGTTTCTGGCCACGGGGAAGGGAGTGACAGAGTGACCATCGATGCAAAGTGAGAAGTTCTGGGAGTTGGGGATGATGTTTTTTGGGCCGAAGATGATAATTTCAGTTTTATTGCCGTTGAGTTTGAGGAAGTTGTGGTGCATCCAGGTTTTGATGTCCGTGAGACAGTTGGTGAGAGTGGATAGAATGGCAGGAGTAATGTCTGTGGTGGTGATGTATAGTTGGGTAACGGCGTAACAGCGTAACAGTGAAATTGAAGACCATGGCAGCGGACCTAGTGGGAGCATGTAGAGGATGACGAGGATGGGGCCAAGCACCGAGCCTTGGGGGACTCCGTGTGAGACAGGGATGGTGTGGGATTTGTGGTTGTTGATGGAGATGTATTGGAATCTTTCAGACAGGTAGGAGGTGAATCAGGAGAGGGCGGAGTCAGTGATGCCAGTGGATTGCAGACGGCTGAGGAGGATGGAGTGATGACGGTGTCAAAGGCAGCACTGAGGTCGAGGAGGAGGATGGAGTGATGACGGTGTCAAAGGCAGCACTGAGGTCGAGGAGTAGGAGAATGTTGAGGGAGCCGGAGTCAGAGGAGAGTAGGAAGTCGTTGGTGACTTTAAGTAGGGCTGTTTCAGTACTGTGGTTGGTTCGGAAGCCGGATTGGAATGTTTCGCATAGGTTATTGGAGAGGAGGTATTGCTTGAGTTGTGTTGCGACAGCTCTTTCCAATAGTTTTGAGAGGAATGTGAGGTTGGAGATGGGTCTGAAGTTGTTGGGGTCGTCGGAGTCCAGGCCAGGTTTTTTAAGGAGGGGGGCAGCAAGCTTAAGAGGTGGTGGAAAAGTGACAAAGTTTAGGAAGGAGTTGATTGTGTCTGTGATGAGTAGGGCGAGAGAGTTGAAACAGGCTTTGATGAGTTCAGAAGGCATGGGGTCAAGGGGGGAGGTGGAAGATTTCATGGTGGAGAGTATTTTGGGGAGGTCTGCTGTGGTTATGGGTGAGAAGATGGAAAGCTGGTGGTCAGGGGTTGAAGGAAGTGGAGGTTCTGAGTCAAGGCTTGTGGCAGAGGAGGTGGCAAGCTGGTTCTGGATGATTTCTATCTTGGAGTGGAAAATTGATAGGAAGTTATTGCATTTCTCCGGGTTGATGAGGATGAAATGTTCTCCTGGGGTTTAATTATGGTGGAGAAAAGAGTGTGTGGGTTGGAGGATACAGAATGAATGATGCCAGAGTAGAAGACAGAACGGGATTTGTTGAGTGCTGATTTGTAGAGGTGCATGTGCTCTTTGTAGGCGAGGGCGTGTACTGTGAGACCGGTTTCCTTGTGTAGTAGTTCTAGTTGTCTAAGTTGTTTTTTGAGTTTGTGAAGTTCTGGGGTGAACCAGAGTGATTGAACGTGACAGTTTTAGTTTTCAGGGGGGCCAGTTTGTTGAGGGAGGTAGACAGTGTGTTGTTGTAGAGGTTGACGGTCCATGGGGGCTGGATTTACAAGAAAGGTGAGGCCGGAGAGAGTGTTTGATATGTAGGTGGACAGAGAAACTGGACAGATGGATTTAAGATCTCAGAAAGTGATTTTGCGGTCCTGTTTGGGTTCGGGGCGGGAATGTCAATAACAAGTGAGAATGCCAGGTGGTCAGAGATGAAGAGGTCGGTGCTGAAGACATTGTGCATGTGGAGGCCAGTTGAGCAAACCAGGTCTAGGATGTGCCCACGGTTGTGGGTGGGAAAGTTGATGTGTTGGGTGAAGCTAAAGCAGTTGAGTAGGTCCAGGAAGTCCATAGCGTTTTTACATTCCGGAGAGTCAATGTGGAGGTTGAAATCGCCGAGGAGTAAAACAGATGGCGAGATCTCTCTGATGAATTCAGAGAGATCTGGTAGGAATGATGGGGGGGGGGCGGTAAATGATTGAAATGATGAGAGGTTTGGGGCCGGGTAGTTCGAAAGCCAGGTGTTCAAATGATGGGGCAGCAGGGATGGAGAGTGGGGTGGGTTAGAGGTCTTGATGGTAAACAGCAGCAATACCCCCTCCTCTGCCCTCAGAGCGTGGATTGTCCAGGTAAGATTATCCAACCGGGGTAGTTTGGTTGAGTGCAAAGTAGCCCAGGGGTTTTTGCCAAGTTTCATTTAGACAGAGGAGATCAAGTTGCTTGTCGGTGATAAATTAGTTGAGAATTAGGCTTTTATTGTTGAGGGATCTTGTGTTGAAGAGGGCGAGTTTCAGGTACTTTTGTTTTGAAATTGATTGAGCGGAAGTAGGGATTTGGCGGAGGTTGAAAGTGTTCACGTTGGAGTCATTCTGATGACGTGTGTTGTTGTGATGACGCGATGAGGAAGTGCAGGAGCCGGCGTGTGAACTGCGATCAGACCAAGCCCCCAGGAACAGTAGATACTTCCGCATTCCACCAGTGCTCAGCGGCCAAGCCTGGTATTGCAGCTGTTTAAGCGGGCTGTGGACGGGTCCCTCGATTCAAGGGGCCCAGAAGTAGATAACTCCGTTCACTCCAATACAAGTGGGGAACAGGAATGTGTCTCCGCAAAAGATGACTGGATATCAATCAAAACTCATAATTATCTTTATGGCATATAAAAATGTAAGTTTTCTCTTTTCAAAATGCCACCTCAAGCGTTTTATTAGCCGTTTTATGTTATTATATTTTTTTTGCTGGAGAAGGAGGGGTGGGCAGCTGAAAGGAGTCGTAGCCAAACAAATGTTGTTTCGGCCCTGCATTCGACAGGGCCTAGTGCACGGCTCCATTAACTTCTCGTGTCCGAGGTTTTTCCTTTTACTTAACATGAATAACGTTGATGGTTTTTAGTCACTGTGGTGACTTTTTATCACTAAAAGTGTGTTTAGTGATGAGGGATTTTTAGACTGGTTCAGCTGCTGCTCAATGACTCTCACGTTCCTCTGCTTGCGATCATTGCGATTCACCATTTATTGATCCATTTATTCATAAGATCCAAAGACAAAGAACGGGTGAATTACGGTATAATTTTTATAAAATTGTTAATAGCCTAATAAACATTTCGGCTGTGTTAGTATTTAATTTCTTTGTATTTATTTGCTATGTATGTAAGTTAACAATGTTGGTGTAGGCCTACTAAAAATATTTATGTGGGTAGGCTACTCCAACCTCCTTGCCGATCGATATATAACCATTTATTTGTATATAAATTAATGACAGCATTTTTCGTAAATAGTTGTAAATAGTTGGATGGAATGTTTCTTAAGCAATAACATTGAGCTGTATTGTTTTCTAGGCCTACATACATTTACTATGTTGTTGGTATTATGTTATCTGGAGCAATCTTTCATATTTATGAAGTTAACTTATACTTCCATGGTCGGTATACAATGCGACTGCGATCGCTCAGACCTCTCGCTTATGATTCTACAATGCTAAAAAATATAAAATTTCTGCATCTGGTACGTCATGAACTAGGGCATGGCTAGGCTCCCATGATGCGGTTGCGGAAGCATATCTCTCCTTGATGTTGCCCTGTGCCATTGAGCAGTTTACATAGGAATGATGGGCGCCATTTTGGAATCCGGTGTCCATTCTATAATATGTCCATGGATCAGACGGGAGCGTGTCTATGTTCCCCGGGTCCTATGTTCCCCGGGTCCTATGTTCCCCTCTTTGTATGAGACTGGGGAACATAGGACCCTTTTTTTTAAAAAGGGTCCTATGTTCCCCACTTTTCCCAAAAAGGGTTCTATGTTCCCCGGTCTGTTACTTTTTCCACCATTGCTGCCAAACGGCAACATTCACTTTATCCTCCATGCTGCAGTTCACCCCGGACTGCACTGCACTGAGTTGGTCGGTTGAACGCTGATTGGCTGTTACGTTACACATGTCACTCAGTGGCCACGCTGTTGAACGCCGATTGGCTGTCATCACGCGAATGTCGCGTCAAAGTTTAAATATTTTTAAAGATTGATAGATTGCGGGGAACATAGGACCCTTTTCCGGGAAAAGGGTCCTATGTTCCCCGCTTTTCCGAAAAAGGGTCCTATGCTCCCCGGTATGTATGGCTACAGGGGAACATAGGACCCTTTTTGGGAAAAACGGGGAACATAGGACCTTTTTTTAAAAAAAGGGTCCTATGTTCCCCGCTCGGGGAACATAGGACCCGGGGAACATAGGGATGACCCCGATCAGACCACAGCGATGGAATAGTGTTTATGGCAGTGGAACTGTACATACATTTACAGCGGGAGCCTCGGTGAATGTAACGGGGACGGAGATGAAGTCGAGAATTATTTAGTGTAGCAATGAGTTCAATGGAAGGAGGCATTTGGGAAAAAGCTGGCGGAGCTGCATGGTTGATAAGCGAAGTGCCATGGCCGAGGCTGTGAAGAAGCAAACGCATTTGGAGGTCGATGGTGGCCTCAACTGAGCGGCGATGAAAGCTGCATGGTTGATAAGCGAAGTGCCATGGCCGAGGCTGTGAAGAAGCAAACGCATTTGGAGGTCGATGGTGGCCTCAACTGAGCGGCGATGAAAGACGTCGGCCAGATGGGAGCTGGGTTGGCTTGAAAGGAAGGCAGAGGTCCGGCCAGAGCGAGGGCCAACACAACCGTACCTGTAGAGGTGGAAGCCCGCCCGGGTTTTCCTTCGACCAGGTTACGGCGGTGGATCCTGTAGTAGAAGCCCAAGTGTCCAAGACGGCTGGTCAAAAAAGCTTTTTAAAATAGGAAAGCAGCACCAAAGAACTAATGTTCAAAATAATGTTCAGAATGATGTTCAGAGCGAGAAGCGGCAGCCGGTGAGCAGCGGTGGCCAAAACGCATCAGCGTCCACCAACTGTCAAGCAACTGTACGACTCCACGCATAAAAATAAAGAAAACTGGCACACAATAGGGAAAAGTGACTATATATAACTAGTAAACTTAGCTAAACTACTATAGAAAAAATAAATAAAAAAAATGTTCAATGCATTTGCATTGAACATAAATACTGAATAAAAACAAGCCAGACAGAGCGGCGTTAGACCCACCAGAGTCCCCGTTACTAGGCAATACTGTTCGATGATTTTTGTGAGGCTTGGTCTAAAGATTTTATGTGGCGATTTTGGTGAATTTTGGATTATTTTTGTAGCCTGTGAATCTTTCACGGTTCAGGGTTTTATAAATGCAACTGATTCTAGAGATTAATATTCGGAAAGAATTTTGAGTCCAGGTCAATCTGGTGAGGAGAAATAATCCTAATTCATTATTTTTTACAATAGCGCCACCTTTGGGTGCAGTACCACAAATTTGGGTGCATCAGTAGTAGGGGTTATTGTTAACCATACCTGAAAAATTCAAGAGTTACTTACGGTATAGGCTGCAGCGTTTTACAGAATTTGCGGGGGAAAAAAACGTTACAGAAACAATAGGGGACCAAGCAGCTTCGCTGCTCAGACCCCTTAAATATGATTTCATAGTTCAGTTTTATTACTTATTAGAAGTCAGTCCGAAGTATTCATACATAGTGTGGCATCCCGCCCCGTAAGCCTCGGCCCGGACCAGCCCGAGGGTTGGTCCTGGACAGCGTGTACCGCCGTCACCCACCAGACGGCGACCGAGAGCAGTCCTTTCGCCTCCCCAATCAGTGTGATTGGGGGACACCTGGCCGGTGGCAGAGGAGCCATGATAAAAGGAGGTTGAAGACAGACAGGAGGACAGCACGGCACGGGAGCGAGGAAGAAGGAAGTGCTTGTGTCCGCGAGAGGCTAGAGGCCCATGGAGGCCCTAGAGACCGAGAGTACTTACTTTGATTTAAGTTGATTGTTAAATAAATGCCTTGGATGGCTTATCCCTCACACAAACGTGTCGTTTGTACCTGGAACCCGGCAACAACAAGGACCGGGTTGCCACAATATATATTATTTCATCCTGGCAATCACGGCCCTGGTCGCTAAGTGCCGCAAGGGATCCTGGGAGGATCGGTGGCACCTCCATCGAGGCAGTCGTGGTTGTGGGTGATATGATGTGTGTTTTGTGTGTGTTTTTTAAATAAAGGCAACTCGTCAGGTCGTGCGCAGTATGGGCCACGAGAGTTTCAAACTCCTAGAACTTCGGCCCCCGTCTGGTCATTCCCGTACTGCACGCCTCATTATTAAAATCATATTTTTACCCTAAATATTTATCCTCACAAAATGACTGGGGTTTTTGGGAGTGGGGGCTTGGAGGGGTCTCAAAATTGTTCAGGGGGAGCTTAAGCCTCCGCCGCTGTTAAAGATGCCTTCAGTTAGACTGTGGAAAATGAGGATTCTACCCAGAACCTTTCGGCTTGGAGTCAAAGACCCTAACCACCTGTACCCACTCCTTTTACCAGAAGCTATATACATACACCACAAAATTCGTTCCCGAAATGTTTGGATTTGTTTAGCTATTTTGTTTCATCAAATCATCAACGCTGATGATTGACTCAGCAGACAGAAATGTTGTAAGTGCGAAAGAGATCCCTCAATTTTGTTGCTCTTATTGGAAATACAAGCCTGAAAGAAATGGTCCTCAGGTGTTTAAGAAGGAGCCTGAGAGAGATAGCCCTCAGAATGACAAGAGCCTTAAAGAGGTGGCCCTCAGGTGAATGAGGAGGCTGAGGGAGATGGCCCTCAGGTGAATGAGAAGAGGTGGCCCTCAGGAGTATGAAGAGGCTGAGGGAGATGGCCCTCAGGTGAATGAGAAGAGCCTTAAAGAGATGGCCCTCAGGTGAATGAGGAGGCTGAGGGAGATGGCCCTCAGGTGAATGAGAAGAGCCTTAAAGAGGTGGCCCTCAGGAGTATGAAGAGGCTGAGGGAGATGGCCCTCAGGTGAATGAGAAGAGGCTGAGGGAGATGGCCATCAGGTGTTTGGGAAGAGGCTGAGGGAGATGGTCCTCAGGTGTTTGGGAAGAGGCTGAGGGAGATGGCCCTCAGGTGTTTGGGAAGAGGCTGAGGGAGATGGTCCTCAGGTGTTTGGGAAGAGGCTGAGGGAGATGGTCCTCAGGTGTTTGGGAAGAGGCTGAGGGAGATGGTCCTCAGGTGTTTGGGAAGAGGCTGAGGGAGATGGCATTCAGCTTTTTCAGCAGAGCCTGAGAGAGACAGCCCTCAGGTGTTTGAGAAGAAGCAAAGCGTCCGCGGGGGACGTACAACTTCTCCTTCTATCCAGCTCTTCTTATTCATCTTCATAGGACATCTCTATCTCTCAAGACACTTTCTTATTTTTGATCCTGGTTTATTTATTTGCAGTTGACTTGAATAAAATGTGTATTCTCTGACTGAAATTATTCACAAGAAAAAAACAATAAGGATATGTTTCCAATGTTTTTCACATTTTTACATCAGAAAGTATGTTCTTTTGAATGGTCTGGTTAGTAAACAGAGCTGTCAGCTCTTAACGATGTCATCTAGCAGCACCTTCTAGCGAGTTGTTACACAGTGTATTGCATAAGCGGTTGTTGCCATCCAGCGTGTATGGCTGTATTTTACTTGTTAAATATTTTATGCTTTTACATTACATTGGTAAAGAAAGGGAAGATATTTGCTTTGAAATTTATTCATGTTATGTTTTGGATCTTCATCGTTGAATCTTTTTTCCACAAACGATACTTCCTGAAAAAAAGTCTACACAGTTTAAGGCAAACCAGGAGAATAATAAAACATGTCGGCCCTCTCCTCCACCCTCCAAGTTGTCCCCCGTCCCTCCCTCTCCATCTTCCCCCTCGTGATGAATGTGGCCAACCGGTTCCTCTCTCTTAGGAGGTCTCCTTAAAGTTTCCTTCTGCTGGAGGATATGAGAGGAGGAGCAGTGAGGGAGGAGGGACCCCCGATGCTAACTCCACGCTGCTCTAATGATTAAAGCTCTCTGCTGGAGCAGCCGAGCTAATGACTACCCGAGGAGCTATATGTTACAGAGCTAATGGAAATAGCAGCCGCCAGAGCGAAGCGCACTCTGTCCAACTATTAGGAGAAGACCACATAGAACCAGGCTATATACAGAGACTGTAATATGGAGGAGTGAGGGGGGTTTAGAACCAGGCTATATACACAGACTGTAATATGGAGGAGTGAGGGGGGTTTAGAACCAGGCTATATACACAGACTGTAATATGGAGGAGTGAGGGGGGTTTAGAACCAGGCTATATACACAGACTGTAATATGGAGGAGTGAGGGGGGTTTAGAACCAGGCTATATACACAGACTGTAATATGGAGGAGTGAGGGGGGTTTAGAACCAGGCTATATTCACCTTATTCTTCAACCGTTCTATTTCCCATGATTCATAGCGGGTTCAACTGACTAAACGGTTTTCTATTTCCGGTTAAGTGTTTGTTTACATTGCATGATCCTACAAGCATCGCTTAAAGCTAGTTATTTTAAGGCTTAAGGAAGTTATTTTACATAACTGATCATTCAAGATGGGAAGTAGTCGGTGGCTACACACTGCCGATGAAATCTTAAAAGATCATATCAGAGTCCCAAATCCGTCAAAACTGACAGGTTGGGTGGATGAGATGAAACTATGGCCAGGAGTTAGCCATATTGATATAATCAATTATTTTGTCTTTTCTGAGGGTGGAGATCGTGAGGAGATGCGTAATTATAAAAGTACAGAGGCCTTCAATTACTTCCATAGCAATAAAGTCGGGCGCATTTTTTTATGTAAGCACGAAGACCATGTGTTTTTGAAGGCAGAGGTCGACAGGAGCCAAAGTGCTAACCATAAGGTTATAGCTTGGGTTATGCTGCAGCCGTCGGGGTTGATAGAGACTGTCGGGTGCTCATGTATGGCTGGATTAGGGAGATCGTGCAGTCATGCCGCAGCAATCCTTTGGAAGGTATGAAGAAGAAAAAAAATCCTTTGTTTATCTGTGAATTAATAAAAGTAACGTGATCATATCACTTTTTATGAGTTTTTTTCGATGAGGTGAGGATGACAACATTTGAAACAAATGGCAAATGGGTATAATGTTCTGTTAATGTGCTCATTACAGGTTGAAAATGCAGTAACTACCGGGAAGACAGGGCTTGCATGTACAGATGAGCAGCGCAGGTGGAACGCAGGGACAGTCAGGAACATTGAGCCAAAAAGACTGAGGGACATAAACTTCAGCCACCACAGGGCAGGAGATGAATTTGGTATAAGGGTGTCCGGTGCTCAGCCACTACCAAACACCCCACAATATATGTCACATGCCGAATTCTTGACTAATGTATACAAAGACCCAACAAAGCCACTTTTCCAGTTAAAAAACAGTCTGTTGGGCAAGTGTTACAGAGCCAAACCAGTAGTGCAACCCTGTAGCCTTGCACATACTGCAGTAGATGCAAGATTTTTAAGACCTCATCAAACCCATGCTGGTTCTGATCTCACATGTGAGAAATGTAAAAGCTTTTATGAGTGCTATGTTCAAGTGAGTAGTGCACAGGCTTTTACTCTAGAATCTGAGACAAGGGAGCAGAGTTCTTCATATTTGTGGAACAACGCACGAAAACTAAGAATAACTGCAAGTGCAGCTAAAAAGGTTCCTTCTAGAGCATCCACAAATCCAGACAAATTCATTGCAGAGCACCTCTACCCCTCCTTTCGTGGCAACTACGCCACAAATTATGGTAAAGAGAATGAGGTGGTTGCTGGCAATGCACTTAGAGAGCAAGGCATGAGCATTACACAAATGGGCATCACTGTTAATGTTACAGAGCCATGGTTGTCAGCAAGCCCAGATGGGGTAATTGACTCATCTGTGCTACTAGAAATAAAATGTCCCGTCCCAAGTAAACTCCATTCTACCCTCTTGGATCAGCTTGACCATACCTGCAGTGATATCAAGCTAGTAGATGGAGTACCACAACTTCAGAAAACAGGTAGCCGAGGATATTACGGTACAAATAGGTATGTTCTGTGCCGGTCTGAAGATGGCCAAACTGTTTATCTGGAGCCCAAACGACAGTTATGTTCACTGTACCATTTGATGAGCCCTATGTTCTGGAGAGGGTAGGACATCTGAAGAGATTTTATTTCTCAACAATGTTGCCCCAGCTTGTAGATGAATTCGTTGGTCAGCGACTGAAACTACACAACAGATATATGAGCATAATGAATTCATAAAAAAGCACCTAAATAAGAAACATTTTATGCTGCAGCTGCTGCTGCTGTTAACAGTATGAAACATTTTTTTTATGCAATCAATTCCATATATGCTGAGATTAAGTATTGTTGTAGATAGGTGAATATTACAAAGTAGTGTTATTAAATCAGTTTAATGTCACAAATTTTGTAATCAGTCTTTTTGTAAACAACAAATCTTATACAAAGAGTAAATATAAACAGTACAAATTACAAAAGGAAGCAAGTGTCAATATGAAATATACAGGAGCAATTTATGTAGATGTACAAAGTAGTGTTATTAAATCAATTTCAGGTCACATATTGTGTAATCAGTCTTTTTGTAATCAGTCTTTCTGTAAACCTTTCTGTAGATGTATAAAGTGTGTGTGTGTGTGTGTGTGTGTGTGTGTGTGTGTGTGTGTGTGTGTGTGTGTGTGTGCGCGTGCGCGCCCTACCCCTACCCCAACAGCATCAGAACACAACCGTTGTCACCTATTGCTCACAGATGAGATCACCCCTTAAGTTGGCTAGGGCCGCACAGATTCTGAGGATTTTTTCAATTTTGGGCGTCATGTTTATTGGTATGACATGAGACAAGATCTTATATACTTTAAGTCGCCTAATTGCTCTCTCAACATGAATCCGCACATTTGCAATCCTGCGAGTTGCTGTGACTTGTTCCTCAGTTAGCTGAGAACCCCCTCTAGTGAAAGCGGGCAGAACCAATTTGACCCTTCTTTCAAACAATAAATCACAAATTAAAAACCCACGATCTGCCATGACTTCATCTCCAGGCCTCAAATAGTCCAAGATACCAGAGTTCAGTGATAAACTTGTCACTGGCGCGTCCTCCATATCCACTTGAGATAAACATGATTAAGCCACATGGGGCAACAACAACAAGGTACTTGATTGTATTGTGCGAGTAGTAATGGCTGTAGGACTCTCCTCTAGAGTCAATATTTTTCGCCTTCTGTAACAAACTTTCGCTACAGTCGATGACACAGGTGGTGTTGGGGAAAAAGCGCTTGAATGCAGTTGGCATGGTGGCCTTAATGGTTTCTTTTGGAAGCCAGATAATAAGAGGGCGTAAGACCTCCTCCATTTTATCGATCCAGAAAGAGATGACCTTACTGGCTACAATCTGAGTCACATGAAACTGCCTACCAAGGTCACCAAGCACACGATTCAATTTCAATTTGATCAGTGTCATTAGTATCTGATAACACATCACACATCTTCGGCCGTCTCCTCAACACCCTGCTGTTCACCATAGCTGTGGTCCCAGAGCGATGGATCTTCCCACTGGCTGGAAACAGTGCTGTGTGATGGTTGTTGTGGCACCTCAGGTATGCCCTCATCCTCCTGGTCTGTCACTTCTGCTGTTGCTGTAAAAACAGGGCACATAGGCTATGTTAAACGCTACAGTTTCTGTCAACGTTTCTCTCATTGACAACATAACAGTAAAACCCTATGTCAAATGGTGGTGGAAGCTCTTCCTCGCTCAGGACTGACCAACATAACGATAGCAGCTAGCTCTACGATAGCCCTCAGAGGAATTCATACCACTGGCACTAACTACAGTGGCATTCAGGAATAAACCAATAATGGACATGTTTTCAACACATCTACTCTATCCAGCGACATAATGGGCATATTATTCATAAAAATGTAGGTTAGACTGCCCAAATATTTTTGTAGCACTGGCTGGTGGAGCTCGTAAAAATGTAAACTGGAGTTTATCTGTAAAGTGATGCAATCGCCTACATAATTCAACATTGAAAGTGGCTTACCCGCTTCGACACGAACAATTGTTCGTCTCTTCTTCACTACTGGTCTGTCGTATCCAAGGAATAATTCCGGGTTGGGATGGTCTTCGGTGGGTCGTTTGTGAACGAAATGGTGCGAACAGACATAAACTTTTTTCGGCGGATGTTTCAGTTTAAGCACAGCTAGCCAGTCTAAACGTCTGCTCTGTGGCATTGAATGTAGCCGATAGGGAACCGGACAAGGACATTCTCTCCTTCTTATTTTGTGATAAAAGCACTCAGTTTCTAAAAGGTTTTTAATTTTCTTAGAATTATTTGAGCAACCAACAACCGCACAAGTGGTGCCTGAACTCATATTTAATCACGGTCAATCACCTCAAACCGGAAGTAAGAAACCGGAGTCGGTGTCATGGCAGCGCCCATTGTCTAGAGCGGAATAAGGCGAATACACAGACTGTAATATGGAGGAGTGAGGGGGGTTTAGAACCAGGCTATATACAAAGACTGTAATATGGAGGAGACTGGAGGAGACTAGAACCAGGCTATATACAAAGACTGTAATATGGAGGAGTGAGGGGGGTTTAGAACCAGGCTAAGCACCCAGACTCCAATATGGAGGAGTGAGGGGGGTTTAGAACCAGGCTATGTACACATACTGTAATGGGGGGGGGGGGGGGGCAATAGTGTTGTTTGATTCAGATTGTGTATAGCGTGTATTATTATCGTCGCGTCTGGATTTAAATTGAGCAACCATGTAGACTTAGAGGAAGGGAGCAAAATAAAGCTGCATTACTTGGGCACCCGTCTGTTCATTCCAGTGCTGCACGCCACATTATTATCAAACAATTTTTTAGCACAAAATGACTGGGGTTTTTGGGAGGGGGGGCTTGGAGGGGGCTAAGCCTTTTTCAGGGGGAGCTTAAGCCCCCTGTTAAGGATGCCTTCAGTTAGACTGTGGAAAATTAAGATTCAAAATAAAGTTGTCTTATTTAAAATGTGTATTCTGTTGCTGTGTCCTAAGCAACCTGGTCTCACAGGAATCCGTGAAATGACTACGGACGAATAACTCGAAATCCGTGGACACATCACGGAAACACGCCAATTTCCGTGATGTGGCCACGGAATTCGCTCCAATGCAAGTTAATGACGCTGATGTTCCGTGGCTCACACACGGATCCCCGTTTCAACTAGCGAGTCGATCACGGGGGCTTAACTCAAAACCCGGGGTGGTCTCACTGAAACACTTAAAT
The DNA here is from genome assembly GCF_026213295.1 of Gadus chalcogrammus. Classification (NCBI taxonomy): domain Eukaryota; kingdom Metazoa; phylum Chordata; class Actinopteri; order Gadiformes; family Gadidae; genus Gadus; species Gadus chalcogrammus. The sequence continues at coordinate 20,247,175 of NC_079429.1, read as the reverse complement.
TGTCCTTGTGTCCACGGAAGTTGCTCCAATGCAAGTAAATGACAATGATATTCCGTGGCACACACACAGATTCCCATTTCAATCTGTGTGTGTGCTCCCGTTTCAATCTGTGTTTGTGACACATTTGACCACAGCGGGGGCTTAACTCAAAATCCATGGTGGTCTGACGGAATCACTTCAATTGTCCGTGATGTGGCCACGGATTCCTGTGAGACCATGTTGGTCCCAAGTCCCTTTGAGCAACCACATTAATGTTGCATCAAGTATTCACCAACACTTAGTTTGAAAAGGTTTTCTTGACCCATGCTAAATAAGATGTTTCCGCCGCAGCTGCATCCTCACTACCAGAAGATATAGAGGAGACTGAACACTGAAGTTTTTTGTAGATTGTGCCGCTGGTTAATAGGTTCACCGCAATGGCAAGTTGTCATCAAAAATGTCCAACCGTTCATGTTGATTAATAATGAGCTCAGCAGTAAACTGCATTTCAAATCAGGTAACCATTACTTTATCTCCAATGGGAAATTGTATTTCTCCCCCTTGCCTTTACTTGAGCTACATAGAAAGACGTACACAAAAAAATGCTAAAGAAACTAGAGCAGGAATAAATAGGCCTGCATGCACACTAGGGCTTTGACTTCGAACTTCGTGATTCGAATATCAAAAAAATTAATCCAAATTTGAACGAATATTAGGCAGGGCTATTCGAACCTGTTATGGGCAGGCCAAGAGGGAGAGACGTCGGAGAACCCATGCAGTCTATTCATAATATTGTAATGACCACGGAAGAGGCAGTGAATGAAGTATTGATTAAACAGCGATTTATTAGAAACATAATAAACCGTTGGAACACGGAAGACCGGTAACCATAGCAACGCCTGTAAACAAACCTCGCAAAGCCCAATCCAGGGCTGAATCCGAATACTCATACTTATAGTATGCATTTTGTAGTACGCCACAAATATAGCGCGTCCGAATGCTCAGTGTGCATTGTGTAGTACGGAAAACGTTTCCGAATGCGTGCTACCGCCACAGTATACAACGGTAGGTCACTACGTTACCAGACTACGAGTCTGGTAACCAGGGGCGGACTGGGGGAAAAAAGTGGCCCGGGAGTTTCTGTCAGACCGGCCCACTCAATACACGGCGCGCGGCCCACTAAGTACACGCTGCGTTGCCCACTCAATGGATCGCGCTTATCGAACAGTCAGTGGCCTTCTGGGAAAAATACCCATACACTTAACATTATTTTGGATGATTACAAAGAAATTACATCATATATGTATGTTTGTTTTTTAATAACATTTGGATCCACCAATTTGCCTGGATCGACACATGGAATAAAATGATTATTGGCTATTGTAACACTCCAAGGTAGGTATAGTTTGCTAGATGAATATGCTTAACTCTTGGCTAGTATCAGATGGTTATACAATTATAACTACAAAGCCTTAAGGAATGAATGTCAGCAGAGAAAGACCACACAATAAAGAAACTGGAATCAGAGGGTAGAATTAGTATGAACAATATATTAGAAATGAACAGAACAGAAAATACGATGGGGTGTGAACATCAGTGGTATCAGTAGTGTTGCATGCTGTCATAACATATTAACAATCTAGATAACATATAAACATTATTTATAATTTTAGATTTTAGCATAACAAACTAGCTGGTTAACTTATTTGTCAAAGGTTAATAGAAATTATAAGATTTCCCTATTTACAACTACCACCATGGATAGCTTGCTCATCGATTGTAAGCCAGTGACTACGGCTAACATGTTAAAATAGATAATCTAGATGTTGACAACAACACCATCTTGGTTATTTTACCAGATCATAACGGTCTATATATGCAAGGCTAGCTGTAGGGAACGTTACCTCACCTGTGAATAGAAAGCTCACATTTGGCAAGGTCAACGCCGCATCTTACCTTTTCACTGTCACCAGTCGGTGGTTTTCCAAAGAAATTAGATATTTTTAAATGTTTTGAGGCACCTTCCTCCAGACATTTTTTCTTTTTATCTCTTAGCTTTTCAGCTCCACCTTTTCGTTTTGGTGTCGTTTTTTCATTTTTTTTTTTTTTTTATGCAACTCAATGTGCTATCAATAAACAATAAAAGGAAAGGGCACAAAATAAATAAAATATAATATAAGCTAGAGTGAGTGATATTTAATAACACCTAAAACAAGAGTTTGGAAGGGGCAACGAAGAGCTGGGCCTCATGGGTTGAGCGCATGCGTAGAACTAAGTGCCGCGTTGCGTGTATGTATGCAAATCCAAATTCTCTACCCAATCCGCACAGCTGAGAACACTTCGGCTGTGTAAGAACCAATTTAGAGGTGTTTATTAATAAGGTGGAGATCTTTTCTTACTTTGGACTTCCGAAGTCTGTAAAACACATATTAGAAGACACTTAAAAAAAAATCGAAAAAAATTGTCACCATGAGTGTGAAGACCGATTGCGAGTAGCAGTATAAAACTCAGTCAGTGCGGTTAGATAGGTATAGTTCTAAAATCACGCTTGTGCCGCTGTGTTAACCATTGTTACGTTTCTGCCGCATCTGCCGTGATGCGATGATGGGCGTGGGCCGGTACATAATGGTGATAGGCCGGTGGGGTTATATTTTGGGCCATCGGCCCAGTGCGGTTAGATAGGTATAGCTCTAAAATCACACTTGTGCCGCTGTGTTAACCATTGTTACGTTTCTGCCGCATCTGCCGTGATGCGATGATGGGCGTGGGCCGGTACATAATGGTGATAGGCCGGTGGGGTTATATTTTGGGCCATCGGCCCACCGGGGATGTCCCCGGTATTCCCGATGGCCAGTCCGCCCCTGCTGGTAACGAACGAAGAAGAGATGGATGCCCCGACACTACCAACAGCGGCTTAGAAAGATGTCATAGAAAGCGGCGAAAAAAAGAGACATTAAAAATAGTAAAAAAGTAAAGTAATTAATTAAGTAAAAAGAGACATTTTTAATTTAATAGCAACGATGACAAGACGGAAAACAGGTAACTTATCAAGGTAATTTTGCCGGCATCTGAGGGGAGACACGTCATCTCTAAACATCCGGTGGACTTACGGCGGTGTTCGGAAGAGTTCAGAGGTGTTCTATGCATAGGTGTAAACCGTTCTAGGCGTTCTACGCATAGCTGTAGACAAGTAGTAGACACTGAACATAAATAGTATGTACTAAGTATTCGGATTCAGCCCAGGTATTACTGAAGGCATTTAATGGTCAAAATATTATTAAAAAATATTAGAATATATTCGAATACTAATATTAATAAACAAACGAACTTCGAACATGATTTTTGGCCAAAAGTCAAAGCCCTAATGCGCACACACACACACACAGATGAGGGGAGAGAGGGCAATGCATACAGAGGTAGTAAAGTAATGGAGTTCAATGTCTCCCGGCCACTATAAGTAAACCTTTATCCTCTTTCAACAGTTGCAATTTCACAGGAAAGGAAAGAAAATGGAAAAGGCCCCAGACTCCCCCGGTGCGGAGGCGACCCAAGGAAGAGGGAGACTCAACACTTAGGATACTGAATACATTACACTGTCCACAGAGCCCCTTATCTGTGGTGATACAAGCCCGAGTAGAGCTTCTCCATTTAGGGGCCATGTAAAAAGCATACATTCAAGTAATTTTCGCCCAAATTCATAGCGGAGGGGAATGACATTAAGTTACCACAGTGTGAAGATTATGCAGGGTTTGCTTAGTTTGCACCCCTAATTGGTGGTTTGAAAGTATCGTTTTAAATCAATCACACTTTATTTTTTCACGAGCAAGATTTGACAGCATGAAATGCAAATGGCCTGGTGTCCTGTCATGTCAAATCCTGACAGTTTTTAGTCATTATGATATGACAAAGTCTCATGACAAAAACTTATTTGAATTCCGATGCATTTTATTGTTAACACATTTATATTGGTTGGACCCAAGACCAGCACAGACTGAGACCAAGGTTGGAACAGTTCAACAGTTTATTGTCCAAACAGGGAATCCAAGCTAACTGGAAACAGACAAGGGGCAAGCAGGCAGAGAGGTCAGGGACAGAAGGCTGTTCAGGTTACCAAGGCAGGAACGACGAGGACGGGTCAGGGACGAGGACGGGTCAGGGACAAGCAGGGTCGACTCCAAGGAAGCAATCCAGGAAATAGTACTATCTGGCAGAGACTGAGTGGAAGGAGTGGGTTTAAATAAGGTGAGGGAACACAGGTGAATGTGGTTGCATTGATGAGGTGGGAGTGGCAGGCAGGTGATCAGGAAAAGTACTGGCAGGGCTGGCAGTGGGATGGAAAGCCAGGAGCGGAACATGACAGTACAGAGCTGGCAGTAGGACGGAAAGCCAGGAGCGGATCATGACATCAACATCATTGGCTTATTGAAATGTATGGCTTTAAGTCATTGAAATATATTTTTAAAGAGAGTCTTTCCTTTTGCTATTATGCTTAATGTTTTTCATTGTGCCTTGTTATTTCCTATATGTGTGTATGAATATACACTGCAGTTTTTAAGAGTTCATGTCCATAGAATTTACCTTGGATCAACGACGCCTGACCAAGGGGCTTTGAAACGCACACATGACTACAGTGCTGCGTGTAGCTATTAGTGCACCTATCAAACTGGGGCTTGGCTATTGGCACTTTTGGCCGCTGCAAGTCAAACCATTAAATTAAATGTACATTACCAGTTTTAAAGCAGCAAGCAGAGTCAAACCCGAGATGGACCACCTCCGGAGAGGGGCAAAAGGACGGCTGTCCTGCCTTTTGGAGTGAGGAGTTGTCTCTCAGATTACAGAAATATAGATCTCTGTGTTTCCTTATGTCTCAGATGAAACAATGCATGCAGAGAACGGCTAGAGATCTTCTGCTTCTAATTAAAAAGGGTCGTGAATGTTTAGATAGAGGCACACCACTGTGATTTTTGTCATACTAAAAACTAAATATATGTATGTATATATATATGCATATATGTATACAAATGTTGTGTTTACGTTTATAAGATATTAAAAGGGTTAGGTTTAAGGTTAAGAGTTAGGGTGTAGGGTTTTCACCCTTTATTTTTATGTAAGCCTACGAAGGGACAGAAACACATTGCCACTAAATAAATCGAATGTTATATAGCAGCACCGTCCACACTGTGAGAAATGACAACGTTGCCCATCTTTTTTTTTTTTGCAGAGATTTAAAATACAAAGTTGCGCTGAAAATGTTGTCAATAAAATGTCAGCTCCTTTTCACCGTCAAGGTGAGAGGCTTAAGGCGATGGTATATCCCATTCCCATACATGCCACAGCCGGTGGGCTGAGATCGATGCTTGAACTGTTTACACACACACACAGATTTTATGCTGCTGTGAGAATGTGTGTGTTTGTCCACTAACTGGTGACTTACCCTAACTCTACCAGAAGTTGAAGAGAATGGTAAAATAGTTTGACACGTTATTTGTATTTTTTTTATAGTAACATTTTAATATAGTTATGGACAGAAAAGTGAAGACGGACCGGAATTGGGCTGAGAAAAAGGGGAAATTATGTGTTACTAAATAAGATGTGTAAATGAATATCCACAATTAATTAATTTACCATTTGTTTCAACTTTGGCTCAACAGTAGACACTGAAATGGCACAAAATATATTTCACTGAAAAATAAACACGAATAAAACAATCCAAAAACATAATATTTGCGATGTATATGTTAAACGGCTACACAATTGTATATATACTACTCATACAATTTCGTTTGAGGAGATACTCCTCCAGGTCGCCTTAGGTCCAAAATGTCCATCTCATTATTCAAATTAATTAGAGTCTTTCAAAACTACTAAAACAAGTATTTCCTGAAAAATTTATAAAATAAACATACCAGATAAGCTAACATTATCGAAAACTAAAAGTAACGCCACTTTTCCTCTCTCACTCAACCCAGGGCAACTGGTTCAGAACTCGCATAATTATGAGTTTGGCGTACACCGCAGTTCCCTTCTGTTGCCCAGGAGCCAAAGCTCCAGCCTCCAGATAACTTTTATCAGATCTATAGTTTCTTTCCACTAGTTTCAATGTCCCTGACCATCGCTTCCATTTCATGTGCAATCTCAGTTGGGGCAAGCATTTCTTGCCCCAACTCTGAGCACCTTTAAAACAAGACTGAAGACTTTAATGAATGCTTTAGCTTTCTGCTAAATCTTAAATATATTGCACTTTCTAAAAAGCTTTTTTATCTTTGCCTTTATTTTCTATTTTAATACTAAAATGCCTTTTTACCTTTCTATTTTACCCATTTCTTTGCATATGTTTTCTTTTACTTATCTATTATTTGATTTTATTGTATGACAATGTTTATATGTGAAGCACTTTGAGTCTGCCCTGTGTATGAAAAGTGCTATATAAATAAAGTTGCCTTGCTTTGCCTTGCCTTGCATCCATTACTGGTTGTGTTAAGCTTTGGCCTGTTTCTCATGACACAATAAAATCGATCACCAGAAGAACAATATTCATGCCCGTAGCTATGAGGATACTGAGGTCTGGACCTCTGTCCTGCTTTGAGAGTTAAAAATGGAATGGAAGCTAAATACAACTCTATAAAAAGATCTGTGGTTGAGAACTTCTCCAAGAAGAGTGCAGGCTGGGTTCAGTTTAGACGTGTTATTGTGACCACTGTGTAGGACGTCTAGTAACAAATTGCTGAGGGCATAATAGAATAACATTTTGCATATAATGTTACAATTAGAGCTGTCAAGCGATTAAAATATTTAATCGTGATTAATCGCATTAACGTCATAGTTAACTCATGATTAATCGCGTTTAATCGCAAATTATTTTTCTATGCCAAATATCCCTTGATTTTTTTGTCCCAGAATTCTTCACATTTTAATTATCTTATCAGCATGGTGAAGTGCATCGGCTTGCCTTGTGCAAATGATTTTTTATTGATAACAACATTGGCATATACTGATCAAAACAGGACGATACAAAAAAAGAGCCTATAGTGCAATTAAATGACTGCTTTGAATAAATGTCATTTGAACATAGCAGTCAGGCTACTGCTTCTATGTTTTGAGCCAAAGAAAAAAAAAAATATATATATATATTTTTAAATAAAACAATCGCGTGATAATTTTTTTAACGCCGTTAAAATTGGTTTGCGTTAACGCAGTTAATAACGCGTTTAACTGACAGCTCTAGTTACAGTGTATAACATTTTAGTTCACCTATTACGCAACGAAGCAAGCATTATAGCTATAACACCTTTCCTTGGAGAGTGTGTCGATGACAGGGCCGTTATCGTGATCCTGCCGTTGTCTTGCAACTTCTGCGTCCGGGCGCACATCTGGGCGTGCGGTGTGTGTGCGCGTGTGAGGTGTGTGTATGTGTGTGTGTGTGCATGCGTGCTGTATTTGTGCGTATGATGCAGGCTGCTTGTTACATACTCACTGGACCAAGTGTGGAGGAGCAACATATCCTCACAGGCCTGCTATTATAGCAGTAACATTTCATGGGAGAACAATTTACCGTATTTTTAAATAAAAGTTAACACTTTCAATTGGTGTCGTTGTTACTAATTTCTGTCGAGGACATCGCTGTGTCTCCATCACCAACCTCGAGAAACCTTGGTGTGGTACTGGACAATCAGTTATGCTGCACCACGAACATCACCGCGGTGGCCCGATCCTGCAGATTTGCCCTCTACAGCATTCACAGGATCCGGCCCTTCCTCACGAGGTAAGCAGCTCAGCTCCTGGTCAAAGCGCTCATCATCCTAGTCTAATGCAACTCGCTCCTAGCTGGATTCCCTGCCGCTGCGACCAAACCTTAATTTGCAGCGTACCTGATACAGATTCAGATACAAGATGATGGTACTGGCCTACAAGGTGGTCAATGGAACTAGCCCTGCCTACCTCCAAGTGTTGGTCAAACCACACATCCCAGCTCAACTACTTCAGGTGGACGTCTGGTTCTGCCATCGCTAAGAGCAAGTGAATCGATCATCAAAGTCACAGCTCTTCTCTGTTTTGACACCAGTGTCACGAGATCCTTTCTAACCTATTACTGTGAATCCTCCAGGTAGCACAACAGCAGTCAAGAATACAAATAAACAATACTTTATTTGACTGAAATTCATGAGATAAACTCACGCACTGTGAGATGAGTGGGGAATGGAATAGCTCCTAGAGCGGAGTGGGCTAGCCTACTGGACCTTGCCCTAAATCCAACAGTAGCCCAGAAGCTAAGTAAGTTTCACTGCTAACATAAGTATGGCAAACACTGAAACACATTGCACACAACCTTACCTAACTGTACACACGGCACACAATACACACAGGTGAGGGGGGTACCAATTCAAAGCACATGGGGTTACACACTAACCCATAATATATTTAAACCCACACCCAAAGTTAGCTACATGGCTTCCTGGATCCACTAGTCCTATTATCAGACACAGGAACGGGAGGAAGTACTAACCCCCTGTTTAGATTTCCCTTAAGGGGAGGGTGATTACAATAACATAATACAATAAAACAACACTATAAAAAACAAACAAACAAACACATAAGGAAAATTAATAAAACCGTCCGGTCCAACCCGCGCTCAATGTCTCAAAGCGGTGAGTTGGAACAAAATGTAATTTACAGAACCAGTCGTGTCAGTGAGCCGTCCGGTTGCCTACGTTCCTCGAAGAATGGAAGAGTGACGTTGGGTTTGATGGGCGATTAGATGGGCGATTTGGACAGGTAGAAACAGAGCAAGCGTTGTCGGGATCGTGAAGCCAGTCAGCGGTGTTGTCGTTCTCATAGCGGTTGATCTGTCTGGAGTGGAGTCCGGTGAATCGGCACAGCGTCCCTCCGACTACGTGCAGAGTCTTGGCGGCAGAGAAACGTCCCATCCATAGGACCATTCCCTGTATTTATCTTACTGGTTATCTTCTCCTTGGTTCTCCTGCGCATAAAAAACCACACGACAAACACCCGGCCACAGCACCCCCAGGGGCAGGAAATATTGGATGTGGCAGATGTCAGGACCCCAGAGTCGCTTACCAGATTCCACAAGAGACTCAAGAAAGACTCACTTTTTCAGAGTTCACCTAGACAATGCATGGCCACCCCCTCCTACTTATTATATGTTTTACGTCCTGGCACTTAATGTACGCACTTATTGTATGTCGCACTTAGGTATCGTAATTAGTTGTGTTGATTCTCATCCTGTCTATTTTTGTTGCATCCGGGGAAGGGGCTAACCTAGCGATTGTTCTATGAACATCCTTACTGTACCGACAGCAATATATTGTTTCACCTTCTCCTGACAATCTACTTATTCTAAGTAGCTTTGGGTAAAAGCGTCTGCTTAATGCCCTAAATATACACATAAATTACACATCGATAAGCATTGTTACATGTAACAGCATGTACTACACATCTAATAACGTTATAGAACAGCCTGAAACCACAGTATGGTTTGGGTTAGTGGGATATTTCACCTGATCCTAAACTAAACCCGAACCACTGAGTGTTGTGAGCATAGTGTTTTATAGCATACATAGGAAGTACATCTGGTAACAGTTTATTACATAATACTTACTCGTTTAGTTACACTGAACAGGTAAACATCATGAGTCAAAAACACAATACACTAGCATTACACTTCAGCACAAATATTCAGCATTTGTCTATGTTTCCGGTATCTTGTGGCTGAACTGGCCCTGAAGGGTTCTACTTGGTGCACTCCTGCTGCAGGTTTATTTCTCCTGGTTTAAGACCTAATTCTGAATATTTTACGTTTTGATATTATAATTTTCCTTGTCGTTTTTTTCCTCACCATGTCGATAGTCTTTTTTTTGGGGGGGGACGTGGGGGGGGCTTTGATGGCTGCCCCGGTTTTAGAAGACACCAAATCACTCGGATTAGAATGAATCGGCATTAAGCTCAACACTTTTATGTTCTTCTCGTTGTGAAAGTGCCAAAAAAGCTATTTTCCCCTCTTATTTAACAAGAAAGCACGCCATCAGCATACGCCCATCAGTTACATTTACATCTATCTCAAGCAACATGACTTCTCGCTGCCGTTTCAATAATGTTACACATTTGTTGGAGATGGTCCAGTAATAGCAAAATGACTGAATGTTTGTCCGTTAGAATCCTGGCAAGACATTGGTGGTAATAGAGCAACAGGGAATCCCTCCACCAGTGGAACACTCTCCCTCCCTGGCCTGTGTGTGTGTGTGTGTGTGTGTGTGTGTGTGTGTGTGTGTGTGTGTGTGTGTGTGTGTGTGTGTGTGTGTGTGTGTGTGTGTGTGTGTGTGTGTGTGTGTGTGCAAGGCCGCCTTAATGCACGGGCTTGCCTGGGCTGAAGCCCCAGGGCCTACGCCGATCGGGGGGCCTATCATGAGCTGCAGTAAAAGTTTTTTTTATTATTATTATTTTTTTATACTGGCCCATGATAGGCCCCCAGATCGGCGAAGGCCCAAGACAATGTGATTTTTTGTTTGGGGCTTACAAAGATCAGGGGCCTATCATCAGCCAAGAAAAAAGAGGGCCAGTGGCCCCTTTACACCACAGCCACACTCGTCGTCGTCGTCGTCGTCGTCGTCCCCCCCCCCCCCCGTCAACAACGGCAAAATGTCGGAAATAAGTTACACATCTTCATTGTAAGATCCCCTCTCAGGGGGCCTACGAAACCTCAGCCCCAGGGCCCAATGGCAGGTTAAGGCAGGCCTGTGTGTGTGTGTGTGTGTGTGCGCATTGTTGTTGTTGTGTGCTGTATCAGGATGCAGCGTGTGTATGTGTGAACTCAAATTTGAGTGTGAAGCATTAGATTGCCAGTGTGTGTATGGGTGGGTCCGTATTTTTGGCTTGGGTGGACATCTGTGTGTGGTTCAGCTCTAATGTGGCGCATCAGTCCGCCAGTGTTAATGTGTGTGTGTGTGTTTGTGTGCATTTATGGATGTGTGTGTGTTCAGCATTACACGCGTGTCTCGTTGCCAGTTGTCATGTGTTTACCTCTGGGGGGAGTCCAGCGCACAGCCAACACAGAGGCTAATGGGCCAGCCTGTGAGTGCTGGTCTGAGTGATGCTGATATCAGGCAGACAGCAGACACGGCCATATTCCTACACTGGCCTATCACCCCACACGCTTAATCCTCGGGGGCTGGCAGCCGAGAGAAGCCTTGTCACAGGGTCTAAAAAGACCCACCCAAACGGGTCCCCTCTATTGGCAGTGTGGTTCAGACGGTGAAATGTAACATTTGAGTCTTTGACAGATGTGAGCTTATACAGGCACGCACGCACGCACGCACGCACGCACGCACGCACGCACGCACACACGCACACACGCACACACACAGAGAAGGAAGAATTGTGGGGACCAAACCAAAAACATGAACAAAAAGCATCAGGGATCTCGAGTGGTTTGATATAGCACACTCAAGCTAAGGCACACGCACTATGCTATGTTTAGAGAGGGATTGTGTGTGTGTCTCTCTCTTTGTGTGCTTCAGCTTGAGTGAGCCACATCAAAATGTGTGTGCATGTGTGTATAGGTGTAAGCAGAAAGAGAAAAAATAATATTTTTTTTTTATTAAATAAAATTTGGTTGATTTACCATTTCTATTCCATTTAGCAAGTCCCTTAAAGAAGCTTACGGCAAACTCAGGTACATGTTCACAATGAGCAGGTTTAGGGCATTTTGCTGACACAACCTTCCTACAGGTTGGCCGCGGACATGTTTGAGCCCAGGGGCCTCTACGAATAGTCAAATCTCCTAAGCTTTATGCCTCCTGTGCTTAACCTTTGTGGAAATTGGCACCGGGTCAAGGAGAGATGAAAAGCTGCTTCCTTTCGAACATAGGAAAAGACAGCACTGTTTAAAATAAATTTTACTCCACTTTTCCTAACCGACATCATTGCGCGATGGGGAGTACCGCCGGCATTTTATTTTCTTACGGTGAAAATAAATTGTGTCCTTAATAACCAGCAATAAATTAATTCATTTCGATTCAATAAATCCGTTTCTGGAATTGGTATCCATTATTATCAACTGTTTTCTTCTCTCCTTCTGCCTTACAGTGTCTCTCATGCGTCTTTGCGTAGAGTCAGTAAACTTCATCGGCGGCCTGTTGCTTAAAATATTGCCGCCTTAAAGGATTATGGGATACCAATATCTCCTTTCCTTTCATAAAGGTTGGTCAGGAGTAACCTATGCTAAAGGAGGGTTAAAGGACGCATCGAGGCACCTTTCCTAAGCATTTTTTGAATTCGAACCACCATAAGTACTTCCGGGCCTACGTGTATGAGGGGCATCATCCGCAACAAGATACACAATGCGGGCCGCAGCAAATCTGAGTCCCCTCCAAAAATAAATAAGAAAGAAACTAACCGGAAAAAACACACATTCCAAACTTAGTCAACTAACCTGGCCCAGTTTGTGTTCATCCCCTCTATTGTGTATGAGGTAGAGAGAGCATTTGAATACAAGGAATAAAACTGTTGAAATAAATTGTTATGGGGTCTATAAAGAAAGGAAGGTGAGATACAGTTTAAGGCCTTCATAATTGTAAGAGAGAAAGGAAGTAATGGAACATAAAAATATATATAAAGGGGCGAAAGAACAAAGCGAGACCAAAAAGTAATGCATAGAGAAAAACATGTTGTGGGCATCCACTTTTATTGTCCCCAAGTGAGAAAGAAAGAGGTTCCAAATACAAAGACAGCGAAGGAACGACCAAGATGTGACGTAGTGAATGGAGAGGCCGCACTCCTCCTCCCTGAGACTGTAAAGGTTCATGGGGGGATTTAACAGGCCTTGAGTGCTTTATGGCTGAGTGAACTAAACGTCTCCTCACAGCGGCAGTCCAAAGCGTGGAATCTGCTTCATATCACAGCTCATAGGAGGGCCTACCGTAAACAATCTCGCTCAGTCCCGCGGCACACAGGTTGATTAGCTAGTCATGCAATCTGCTGTTTCTATGTAGCTGGCTATGTGTTAGCACTAAATGTGTTAAGCCCTAGAAATGTATAGTTGGCATGAGTGCGATCAGGTTTACCCATGCACACCTTTCAAAGCCAAGATGAAACGTGTTTGGAGGAGCAGCAGTAAGTCGGCTACACCGTGTACCTCTACATCGCCAAGTTAGCGCCCAGAGGCCACGGCCGTGGGTCAGAAGCATAGCCAGAAATTTGGCTCTGGATTGCCCCAGAGAAATTTGTTGCATGTAAAATGAATGCTTTTTGATTGGGTGGGCTGAACGCCCAGTACGTCAGACTCGCAGCTGGGGGTCGGCATAGATGACCTCACTGAATTGCAAATCTCAGCTACAGTACTACTACTACGCTATAGAACAAGTTAGACACAAACACACATGTCTGTTCTATATTCAGAATAGTAACACATTTACATTTACATTTAGGGCATTCAGCAGACCTTTCTATCCAAAGCGACTCACAATAAGTACATTTGTCAGAAGAAGAAGAAACAACAATATATTGCTGTCTGTACAGTGAAGATGTTCATAGAACCAAGTGCCATGCACTAACTGCTAGGTTAACCCATTCCACGTACACAAAAAAGATAGCTAGAATAAGTTGCTACTTAACTAAGTACTATTACGAAATATAACATACAATTAGGTCATACATTAAATGCCAGGATGTACAACATACAATAATTAGGAGGGATGGGAAGGGGTGGCTATGCAGAGTCCAGTGCTGTGTTCCAATAGCCATACTTCCATGAGTACACTTAAACATAGTACACTATCAGCACTTGGTGAGTGCGCAGATTTTCAGATATCAGGGTTGTTCACTCTGTGGTGCACTAAACGGAAATTACGATCGCGACTGCCACCGTGGCTCCTCCCCTGCAATTAACATCCTGCTTTGAACAGTGAACTGTTTACGCGTAGAAGCTATAAACACTACAAAATGACTCTAATAATGCAAGATATGTGGAAAATGCGCCGACGTTGGCTCAGCCTGGCTCCGTCCTCTTCCGATACGTTACGCTATGATGGCTGCCGAAAAGCGTACATCGATACACACTTCGCGGTTTGACTGCTTTGAGTTCACCATCCGGGTCCTTTCAGTACACTTATTATCGCCCCGATCTTAATTGGAACGCCCAACGTACTCAAACTAAGTATAGTAGGTAAGGATAGTAACCCTACATGCCCACTGCACCGTCAGTCAACGGACGTGGGAAGGCGTGGCTGACGGATGGGGGAGTAGTCTTTGCAGAGGCATCCGTCAGCCAATCAAATCGCTTTGCCGGGTTCTTCCCGCTTCTTCCTGCTTGTTGCGATGCAAGATGACCCGCTTTCCCGCTTTCCAGTATCGTCAGATCCCGAGTCGCGTCACAGTGCTTAAATTTGCATACGCGATCTGATTGGATGACGGATCCGTCGCTGCCGAAAAAGTTGAAATTTTTTCAACTTTTTGACGGAGCCGAAGGCTCCAACGGAACGGACGGATCCACAATGCATTGCGCGTCCGTCCCCATTCAAAGTCAATGGGGATCAGTCAACGGACGGAGGTAGTGGGCACGAGGCGTAAGGGTATTGGAACACAGCATTGGTGAACTCTGATCAGGTGAGTCTCGATTCTTCTGCAGAAGCTGTGCGGTCCTGACATCTGCAGGGATCTTGTGCCACCACTGCAGTGCCAAATCAGAAAACAGCTGTGACTTTAATGCTAGGTTAACCCATTCCCCGTACACAACAAAGATAGCTAGGATGAGATGCTACATGATGCAAAGTACCAAAGATTGCTAGAATAAGATGCTACACAACTAAGTAGCATTTTTTTTTACTTAGTGCCAAGACAAGAATCATATGTCATCGAGAGCCACGGCCGAGACTTAAGGGAGGTGATATCCAGCGAGGCCGTTTTCCCCTACAGTCGTCAAACCTTAATGTATGCGCCCCCACCTAATATCCGCTGGCAGACTCTGGGCTGACTTCATGTCTCCTCCACGCCGCGTCTCTGACACCTGTCAGTCGGCCGTCTCTGGTACTAGCGTCGCTCGTAGCCTGCTGCCTGCGTGGCCCATTTCTGTCAGCGTGTTAACCGTCCACTGTGACCGGTGCCTGTCCACCGCGTGCATGGACGTGACTCGCTGTTCATCCCACGGTTCCGGTGCGTTTCTTGTAATGCTGTAAAATAACGTCTTGTTCCCCGATATTTAGCCTTAAAAAAACAAAGCTGTTCAGACCTTATTCCAGTGTTGTTCTGCGCTGTGTTTGTGTGTACGGTTATTTTGTACTCCATGATGATTTTGTCTTGATGAGAAAAAACAAACTTAAATTACACTCAAGTCAAGATAGACGTCTTGACAGATGATCAATGTCAGGAGGGATGTAAACCGTCAAGGCGGTCGTTACTTTGTGTGACGGGCGCGGCCCCCCGTCACACAAAGTAACATTTGTCAATGTAGTCACCCCACACCACACGCATGCATACAAGTACACATTATACTATTGCACAGACTATATGCAACCCAAGTGCACAATTATGTACACTTATGCGCCAGGCCCGCATAGTCATTAAGAAACAAGCACAATGCACAGATTTAAAACGAGCACGCACGCACACACACACATGCACACAGGGATTAACATGCACAGTGCGTTGTGTTGGTGGGCCCTGTTTGTCGCTGTCTGGCAGCAGGCTGGACATGCGGGACGGAGCTCAGATTCTACTATATTAGCTCTCTCTCTGGGTGCAACCAAGATGTCCATTTGACTGGTTCCCCCCTGCGCCCAGCTGGTTGCACTATACACATGATGTGGCATACGGAGAGCGAGAGACAGAATAATAGAGAGGAGGGAGAAAACAGGAGACGGAGCGAAAGTGAGATGGTGTGTATGGGGGGGTATATGAAGGAGTAGGTGAGGGAGTAAGTGAGCAGTAGAGAACGACAATGGAGAGAGAGAGTTATCCGTTTAAAACGGATAACTGACTGACTAAATGTGGGATGGTTGGAAATATAGAGGGAGAGGATTGATGGAGACAGTGAGTGGAATAGCGTATTCAGAGTATCAAGGTTAAAGAGACCAAGAAAAACACAAGGGGTAGTGGGAGAGGTGGATGGGGAAAAAAGACGGCGCTGGGGGAAAGATGGTTTAATGAGCAAGAAGAACATAGCCATCTCCCTCCTTCATCCATAACGAAAGGCTTTGGAGGAGAATAAAACAATATAGCCTGTTTATTCACCACTTTCGACAACTTGACATTTGATTAAACTGTGATTCAGTTAACTTTAGGATATAACAATATTCTTGCAGTTACTACCAAAAATAACAATATTATGTGCCCTAGGCCAAGTATCATTTGCCAAATATATTGATGCTTGAATGGCCATTTGTTTCAAGTGGCCGAAAATGTCAAACAACACAGAAATTGAAATTCTTTGAATTGGTAACCTCACTGAAAGGGGTAATCCACAACTGAATAATACCATATATAGGCTCAATGTCAGCCTAATGCGTAATGGTAATTACAGTGATGTTTTGAACAAAGCAGTATTTGCTACATCTCTCATTTATGTTCTTACCCTCCCTTCCTGAGCCTTCCTGAATTTCTTTATTTATCAAGATACACGGACCAACCATTCCGGCAACATGAATATCCCCTTTCACAATTTTCCCACTCCATCTTCAGATATTGAGGCAGGGTTACAGTCCCGAACTCTGGGCAAAATCAAAAATGCCAATGTTTGTTCATTAAATATTTTTTCAAAGGACTAAGGGCTGTCACGACAGCATTCTGCAGCCACAATTCACACAAAAATGTCCTAATGCAACACGTGATAAAACGGCATTTTAATTTGCATAGGCTACGATAAACTTATGTTGATTCAGGATTTTGAAGTTCCACAATGCTCTTGAGTCCTTTCAATGTGTCGGAGTATCACCATCAAAAAACCATAAAGCATTCTGATGTAAAACACTGTTTTGTTATGAATAAGAAGTTTAATGTTACAGCAGGTAAAGAATACATGCTTTACATTTAGTCAGCATTACAGAATAATGTGTTCCAGGAATATGCATTTCCTATGAGTTTGTATTCAGGACGTGTTCACTTCAAGACGCTTAGTTCCAATCGGCCTATCGCGTGACTCCAGGAAGTAAACACTCAGTCGCGTGTAGCTGGCCTGGTTCAGCGTTTCGTTCAAATCTGTTAAATCCATAATTGCATCCTTCAACACCTTGTGCTTTACATAGCATCGTTGGTATGTATTCTTTGTGTTTTGATTTAATTTTAAGGTACTAATTTTAAGGTACTATTTTGGCATTAGTTTAAAATTTGTATAGTTTTCATCGCAAGTTAAAATGTGCTACGGCTATAGAATACCATGTTAGGTCACAAGTGGGTCATTTGACGACGCTCGTAGTATTGAAATTACCAAAAATAATGTTTTTCACAAGTAAATATTCTTGCTTATTAGTTTGAGATGAGATTTCTGATTTCTCTGCCTTTTTATTTGTGTGTTGCATTTTCACCTTTTCCCATGTGCGTCCATTAAACCTGTGGAAGTGAGAAATACGTTTGCAGAGCACTAGCGGCGCTGTCATGCCAAATTTGTACCGGCTGCCAAATTTGTACCGGGCGCGTCATCCATACGTAATCCATTCCAAACCTGCCTGGCAACAGATGATCGCAACGGACGATCACGTCGAATGACGTGAAAGGTTCACAAACAAACCTCGTTCATTCGCACTTGTCCGTTATCTGTATTGTGCTATTTCGTCCTTGACCTGCTTTAAACACTGAGTTTACTTGCTACTCGATAAGTAAATTGACGAACACAGAGATTGTGACATCCGTCAGCAACACACAATCTCTGTGTTCGTCAATCTACTTATCGAGTCTTGAAAACAAAATGGCGTCGACGGGTGATCTACTGATGGTATTGTGTGTATAAAATGTACTTTTTGATAAACAATCTGTACACTTACAAAGTTCTCAATGACTCATTTTATATTTTAAGACCCATATTATACTATCAAAGAAGTGTCAGGCTACTTATAGCCTTTTAAGTTGTTTAAAATAACGATTGTTTTTACCATGACAAGATGCCCCCATGGTTCCCAGTTTATAGCGTTTTGGTAGAATTGGCTAAAAACAGCCTATTTAAGAATGCGTTTACAAGCGCTTTTGTGCTCCCAAACGAACATCCCATCTCGTTATCTTAAACATATCCCAGATCCATTTTAAACCGGATTTCTCCTTTAAGGGACTTTAACATTTTACCTGCTAAAAACTTTTTTTTTTTTTTTTTTGGATTGATTGTCTCTAGAATTCTCATGTTTGTCAAAATGATGTAAATGTAATTGTTTCAGGCCTCTTGCAAAAGAGAACACGTTTTCAAAAAGACTGATCAAATAAATATATCATAGATATAATATATTTTTTCCATACAATGCAAAAAAACAACATTTACCAAGACTCTCCAAACTCAAAGAACAGCATTAAGAACAATATAAATTAGATTTATGACCATGAGTGTCTATACTTTATTTTGCGTATACAGCGACTGATGAAGCGTAATTTTTAAGGAGAGTGGTAAATGTTCAACTCCTGGTTTATTAAGAGATGCAAGGTTAACAGACGTGCACTCTGGAGGTGATTCATGAAGCATCTCCTGGATCCAGTTTGGCGGAATGGTAAAGAAGCCACGCCTAGAGTCAGATTTACCCAGGTTAACCTTCAGTCTGTATGGACAGGTCAGGATGGTAAAAAAGCCAAACCTATATGACCTACGATGTGTAGAAGCAGGATTGATTGATTGAATTGATTTAAATTCTTTATTGACACATGTACAAAGGTAAGCATACAAATATACATCAGGTCAAAGGATAACACAAAAGAGCCCATGGGCTTATTTACATTGTGGTCCCTTGGTAGTGTAAACATGTATTGTGGCAACCCGGTCCTCGTTGTTGCCGGGTTCCACGTATAAACCACGCTTGGCAGTGAGGGTTAATGCCACATTCAGCATTTATTGCATACATTTGGACAATACAGTACACTCGCGGTCTCTAGGGCCTCCGTGGGCCTCTAGCCGCTCGCGGACCCGAGCGCTTCCTCCTTCCTCGCTCCCGTTCCTGGTCTGCCCAAATGTCAGTCCTCGTGCTCCTTTTAAGATGGCTCCTCTGCTTTCGGCCAGGTGTCCCCCAATTTCGCTGATTGGGGTTCGGTCGGTGCTCTCCGTCGCCGGCTGTTGGGTGACAGTGGTATCGGCCATCCAGGACCAACCCTCGGGCTGGTCCGGGCCGAGGTTTAAGTGGCGGGATGCCACACTCCTCCACCCTTTGTCCAAGCCTCGGGTAGACGGATAGTGGGTGGCGGAGGTATACGCCGTCCACGACTACACCTCTGACCCGCCCAGGCCGAGGTTTACGGGGCGGGATGCCACAGTATATAGGTGTTTGTAAGTGTGTGTGTTAAAGGTAATGTACATGACAGTTCGGGAACAACGTAAAATATGACATTCATATCTATACAATCTATAAAAGAGACACCATAATAAATAACCCTATGACTGCCTGCTGCTCAACCATTTCTTTAAGGCTGACAAGAGAAACAATTGTATTCATACTGCAGGCCTCGACATTAACGGTTGCCCGCTTGCCCGGGGCAACTAAAAGTATTATTTGGGCAAGTTGAGATTGATTTCTGGTTGCCCGAACGGGCAAGTGGATTTTGGGTGGATGTTAATACAAAGGCTATTTATTCAAGTGTTTTTATAAACTGCAGAACAACCTTTTGTTCCGCAAAATCACACAAAATAGAAGTATTTGCAATTGATCAGCGCGCTCTCTTCTCTCGGAAAGCGAGTTGACAGACACGCATCGCTTCAGCGCGAATATAGCCCCGCCTTCTGTCACTCACTCGCAGTGCGGTCTCTGGCAGTGATTCGAAGGTGTTAAGGCCGATACATACCTCCGGATACGGACAGTTTCGTCCGGACTCTGGACGGAGAGATGTTGGTTAACAACATTTTTCAAGTTACATTCTTGTTCATGTTTTGCCAAATAACCTTAAATCCTTAATTCAGCTCATCATACGGACTCTGGATTCGTAAGCTCAGAGGCGACGGACCCATTTACGGACGAAACACCTCCGGGACCGGACGAAACTGTCCGTATCCGGAGGTATGTATCGGCCTTTAGCTAAAGGTTAGCCATAGCCAACACAGCTAGCATTTCAAGTGCAGCGCCTCCGTGAACGGTTTAGGTAGAAGGAAAATGGAGTAGTGATGGAGGAGGTTTGGAAGTACTTTGGATTGAGGCAAATTAGGGTAGGAGACGTGGCCGTGTGCGACTCCTAACACTATGGGCTGGTGGATAATTCAGATAAAATATTTTAGAAAAAAATAAAAAAATTGCCGTGGGCCCCCCCTCTGCATTGGGCCCCCCCAGGACTGCCTCACTTTCCCCCGCAGTCCGTCGGCCCTGGTCCAAACCATATCATTCTGTGACTAAAACTCGCAAATAACAATTTAACATTGAATGAATAAGATGAAGGTTTCTTAGGAAATAGGCAAATTGCCTTCAATCAGAAAACATATTCTTCAACGCAATCTAGTGGCCATATGTTAAATTTGCGAGTGTTTGGCTTGGTGCATTCGATTATATTTGCCCTGAACTTTAAATAGAGGTGTCAAGTGTCAAAATTGTAAGATATCTAACTTTATTTGTGTCTCATAGTAAGACAGCGCTCCCAACTGATAACGACCAACTAATAATTATTTCAGGTGGAAATGTTATCTTCCACTTATGCTGTGTTCCATGGCTTTATTCACTTTAACCAAGTATTATCCCCATTGAATATTTCACTTGCACAACAATCTTTCTTTTGGCACAAAGATGACATTATCGCCCTTGGAGTTGTGGAGATATACTCTATTTACTTTGGGTATGTTCTTTCCTGAAAAAAACGTTTCCCCTGATATCGAAAATGGTATAGAATATCGATATTTTTCCAGGTATAGTGTCGAAGTTAGAAAATCCAGTATCGTGACTGACAACACTACTAGAAACGTGATTTGTGATTATTCAGTTAGAGCTACAAGAAACGTGAAAGTTAAAAAATACTTTGCTCTTTGCTACTACCTCTGACATTTAGTTGCATAAGTTGCATTTGCATAAAATCATGCAGGTCTACATATAAATTGGCGATAGCTTTAATAGGTTGCAACGGTGGACTGAAATCACTTCATGAAACGATGTGACCGCTCGATAAATAGGTAAACAAAGAGAAGCTTGTTATTTTTTAAACCCATGTGTGGAAGCTAACATTCAGCTTCAGTCTGAGCTAGGATGAGTTTTCTGAGCCCCCCAAAACTAGGCCGGGTGCCTGGCAAAAAGAGGCCCGTTCACGATTCGGGCGAGTGAACATCACATTGGGGCAAGTTGAACCTGACCTGTACTTGCCCGATGGGCAAGTGCTTTTGAAACCTTAGTGTCAACCCCTGCATACTGGCAGGTAACCCATTCCATAAAACTGCGGTTGAATATAAAAAAAGAGCCCTTTCCCACGCAACTTCTAAATCTGAACAACACCCGATCAGTGGCATTTCTCCTAGTGGAGTAGCTATGTGTGTTTAGTATCCTTGCAAAATAATTACATAAATATTTAGGTAACTGGTTTTTTAATAATTCTATGAACCATATACAGTTGTATATAATTGACTATATCCTCTACTTTCAGCCACTTAAGGCTACTAAAATTAGCCGGAGTGAGGTGAGTGAGAGTTTTCAAGCTTAAGGATCAGCCTTACTGTTTATTTTGTGATGTTTGCAACTTATTTTTGAGGATTTTAGGGAGGTTTGCAAACCATGAAGTGCAGGCATAATCAAAGTGGCGTTGTACTAGTGAGCTGACCCAGCCAGTCTCTCCCGAGATTTACTATCAATAAGATGGGATATTCTAGCCAGAAACTTTATTTTCTGATTTATTTTGGAAATAACCTTCACAGCCACGTTCACCGTCCACAGTTAATTTATGGTCAAGAATGCAACATGACAGTATGACAGTTTGTTTTGCTGTGGTCTCAGATTCACCCACTACCACCTTGAATCCAGCTGACTTCCTAAATTTTGAGTTTGGCCCAAAAAGTATTGATTCAGTTCTACCTAAATGGAGGGACAGCTTGTTTTCAGATAGCCATGTACTGACCTTCTCAAGTTATGCACTCATTAACCTCTCCACCACAGCTTTATCTTGATGAGAGACTAAGAGGGATAAATCATCTGCATAAAGATTGAGGTTGCAGTTACAAGCTGACTCCATGGCTGTGTCTCAATTCAGGGGACGCATCCTTATAAGGACGCAGTCTATGAAGGTGTGGCCTTCGTAGACCGTGAAGGCCGGACCGAAGGCCGAACAAATGTTTTTAAATGAGACGGTCTGGCCTACGGAGCATTTCAAGTTTGCGGAACAAGCCGTTAACACCCTTTATCTTGCGTGACGACGCGCCACTCCTGTCACCTAGCAACCCTGACAGCTGCGGTTCAAAACGCAGCTGTCCGCGGAGGAGAAATATGGAGCCGTTATATAATATATATCTAAAATATATTAGTTTAACGTTATATGGCTTGTGTTATTGTCATTGAACTATTTTCCTTCACCCACTTCCTTCTTGAAGTGATCCGTAAAGTAAAGTAGTAGAGTGTGACTTTCTAAAACCAGATTGACATTTATAAAGAAGATTGTGTGAGGATAAGTAGTTTTCTAATTGCTAATAAACAACACTTTCCACTATTTTTGAGAGGCAACATAATATGTTTACAGGGTAATAGTTTCCCTGCTCTAATTGACTACATTTTCAGTTTGAAATTTGCTTTGTTCAATGGACAAGTTGGTTAGATGGGTTATGCATGGAACAATAACTTCTGCAGCATCTTGAATGAACCTTGTGGGAATATTATCCAAACATGTTGCTTTTTTTAGTTTTAGACTGTTAAGCTTTTGAAGAATTGTATCATTGGATACTTTCATCAGAGAAAATGTGTCTGCCTGGACTTCCTTCTGCTGATAAAACTACTGCACATGATTGTCACCATAGAGCCCTGACTGATTGGGCAATATTTTCACCGATGGTTGACGATGGCTGTAAAATGTTCTGACTTTAATTCTGATGATTTTTTTTACTGGAGCAAAAAAAAAAGATTTTAAGTAGAACCAGTCAGAACTGGTGTTAGCCCCAGTTTTGATCCAATGAGGTACTAATGTTCCAATTAAACACAGAATCAACTTCAAAATCGTACTCATCACCTACAAGGCCCTCAACAGCCTAGACCCCCCCTACCTTGCCGACCTCCTCCATCACCACGCCCCCTCCGATTCCTCAGGTCCATCTCTGCCAACCTGCTACAAGTTCCACGGACTGAGCGACGGACTTGGGGTGATCGGGCCTTCTCAGTTGCTGCCCCCACCCTTTGGAATTCACTCCCCACCCACATCAAAGTCTCTCCAACCCTCTCTTCTTTCAAATCTGCACTCAAAACATACCTTTTCACACTAGCCTTCCCCGACTAACCCACCTTATTCTTCATGTTTAACCTCTGTTTTTCTTTTATTCCTAGTCTTACATAGTTTTGATAGGGCAATATGTAAAGCGTCTTAGAGTACCATATTAAGCGCTACACACATTTCATTTATTATTATTATTAATGTAATGTGGCCGAAATAAGGCATGGAAGAAATTAATTGTCATCACCACAGAGAGATGTACACCTCTTTATACTTTTTTGCATACAATTGCCAATGAAACAGTGTGGCAAAAGGGAGAGGAACTAAAGGCATGGTGGAAACCATGCATGATTAAGGGAATTTACAGGCAGAACCACATTATGTTAGCGTACGAACACTTGAACACTACTCGACTAGTGTAGGAAATGGAATATCGCATTCAGGCATCAGGGTAGAACAAAATATCACACACACGCTCCACAGAAATAGCATGCACACATATATATATATATATATATATATTAGAGCTGTCAGTTAAACGCGTTATTAACGGCGTTAGAAAAATTATCGCGCGATTAACGCAATTATTTTATTTACAAAAAAAAAATAAAAAAAATTCTTTGGCTAAAAACAAAGAAGCAGTAGCCTGACTGCTATGTTCAAATGGCATTTGTTCAAAGCAGTCGTTTAATTGCACTATGGGCTCTTTTTTTGTATCGTCCTGTTTTGATCAGTATATGCCAATGTTGTTATCAATAAAAAATCATTTGCACAAGGCAAGCCGATGCACTTCAACATGTTGATAAGAGAATTAAAATGAGAAGAATTATGGGCGAAAAAAAATCAAGGGATATTTAGCATAGAAAAATAATTTGCGATCAATCGCGATTAATCGTGAGTTAACTATGACATTAATGCGATTAATCACGATTAAATATTTTAATCGCTTGACAGCTCTAATATATATACATATATATATATATATATATATATATATATATATATATATATATCTTTATTTAGTAGTAATATATATATTATATATATATATATCTTTATTTAGTAGTAAAACACAAGCCTCCCCACAAGCTTCAAAATGTGCCCATACTTTTCAATCATGCATTTAAAGTAATCAAAAATAATATGACGTTATTGAAAATAATTAAAAGTTTTGTGTGTCAAGCTGCAGATCTACTTCAGACTACTTGGCTTGGCACATTTTGTATGCGTGCCAAGTAGTAACAGGTGTGCTTTCAAATCCTGTAATGGCACTGTCACTTACAGGTACCCTTACTTATCATTGCACTACATTGTGTGTGTGTGTGTGTGTGTGTGTGTGTGTGTGTGTGTGTGTGTGTGTGTGTGTGTGTGTGTGTGTGTGTGTGTGTGTGTGTGTGTGTGTGTGTGTGTGTGTGTGTGTGTGTGTGTGTGTGTGTGCGTGCTACAGTAGTCGGGTTCTTTAACATGCCAATAATTGTTTCACGGTTCACAATTAATGTATAATCTGATAAAAAGAACATTTACGTTTTTCAATCAGAGGGCTGTATTGCCATCAGTTGAGAGAGTGATCGGCCATCACCAGCCATTCAAAACCGGCCCTGTGACATAGTGGCATCACAAGTGTCCAACTAGTCACCTCAGCCTACCAGATGGTCCACTGCACTGGGTAGGCTGGTAAACTGATACATCCAGTATAGATCAGACACTAAAGAGTCCCTCTTCAACCAAATCCAATTGGGGAATTTGCTTTGTTAAGAAATTGAAAAAAACAACTAGTATTTAACAATACTAACAAAATACATATGAAAGACATGTGGGCAGTCATGCATGCATATATATTAGGGGTGTAACGGTACACAACAGTCACGGTTCGGTACGTACCTCGGTTTTGAAGTCACGGTACGGTACAGGACGGTTCGGTTCATAGTTATGGTGAAAAAACTGATTGCTTGACAGAACGAACATAAGTTTAATTAGTAACGAATTAAACACAACAGTTTTAGCTGTCAGTATGAAACATACAAATAAAATGTGTAACAAATATAAAAAAAATACTGCTGCAATTCTCCAATAACCCTAACATAAAATTAATGAAAAATCCAGTGTTAATGCTCAGTCTAGGCTCTTTAAGCTGGTATGTAAACAAAGAGTATGTAAACTTTAAGGGTTTAAAGAAAATATTCTTGCAGCTCTCTAAAGCTCTGAAGTTCTCATAAATATAAAAATCAATCATTAAATAAAAGTGCAACTGCAGCCTTAACTTAAATTACAGCTTATGTATTTTATAATCTATTGGTGTTTTCATTGCCTCTCGTAGGTCAGAGGCAATGAAAACACCAATAGACCTGGTGATGGCATTTGCCCGTTCTGAATTCCCAGACAGGTGTAGGGGTTGATTAAATAGTGTAGGGAGCTGGGTTTGAACGGTTTGAACAACTTTTTTTTCATTTCGCAGCGGTGACAGTAACACCTGGATGGTGCTGTCACGTTAAAATTGTACCGGGGGCGAAAATTTTGTGCATGTTCGATGTGTTTCCATTTGCATAGACGATCGCTGTTGAACAATGTCTGCACACAGCTTTCGACTTGTCCACTCGTCTTTCCCCATTGTGATAATTAACCTGGAATCCAAAGTTCTCCCACACTTGGGATTTAAATGACAGGGGGGCATCTTCAAGCTCCGGTTTTCTGTTGTCGCTCGCCATGCAGTTCGCTCTAAGTTCGCTAGTAGACATCAATCCACACACAGTCGCAATCGCGCTCTGCTACTGCTACTAAGCGGTAGTGTTGGCTCGTTCGTTCGCGAACCGGTTCGAATGACCGAGTCTTTAGGACGAACGAACTGAACCGGTTCGTCTCCCTCGTTCGTTCGGTCGTCTCGTTCACCATTCGATTCACTGGAAACTCGACTGAACGAACAAACGAGTTTCCGGTAGCACTAACTCCCCTGAGTCTGACTGACTCAGCTGAGAACCGTGCAATGGCGTGCATTCCATGATGCGATTCACCGTTACCGGAAACTAGGCTGAATCGCGAACGACTCCTCCACGTTCAGTCGAGTTTCCGGTGAATCGATTCACCGGAAACTCGACTGAACGTGGAGGAGTCGTTCACGAATCGTATGTTCGTTCAGAATGGTTTCCGGTAGTGGTAAATCGCATCATGGAATGGACCCCATTGCACAGTTCTCAGCTGAGTCAGTCATACTCACGGGAGTTAGTGCTACCGGAAACTCGACTGAACGAACGAACGAAGGAACGATTCGCGAACGACTCCTCGTGGCGAACTGAATCACGCGAACTGGGTCACGGAAACAAATCATTGAATCCACCACTACTACGCGGAGTTCGCGCACATGCGAGCCGAGCCTAATAAGGCTAAACGGTCCGGGGGGAACTCCGACTTCAAGTTTTAAGTTCCGCACCGCAAAACAAGCCGTGACGGTTCGGTTCAAATACGTGTACCGTTACACCCCTAATATATATATATATATATATATATATATATATATATATATATATATATATATATATATATATATAATATAAAATAATTCAAATAAAATGAAGGTTTAGTGTTTAATAGTTTGCAAACCACTCGCGTGTTGCGACCAACAGTTCTAAACCACTGCTCTAGACCCAACAGATCCTGATTTTCAGCAAACTAAACACTGCTTCTAAGCACTCATATAATAATAATATAATATATATATAAACACTAATGGCCATAACCTAAAAAGGAAAAATGTCACAAATGTTAAGGCTTAAAAGTTTACAGTAGTTGAGAAGTAACAGTAAATATAACAGTGTATCTATGCTAATAACTCAACAAAGCAGATTTCCCACAATGGTTTTATATTTAAGCTGCCTATGATAGATTTTGGAGTTGATTATTCAGCCGTGCTTCATTGTCATTCTTTCTCACTCCCGTAGTCTTTCTCCATCTCTCCCAGGGTCTCTCTCTCTCCCATAGTATCCATCTCTCTCTCTCCATCTCTTTCGGTCTCTTTCTCTCTCTCTGCCAGTGTTTGCATGGAGAATTCTGCCCCACATTGTGATCAGTAAGTGTGTGTAATGAACTGGTTGGGATTAATTAGTGGGGTTGGACGCTGTCATCCCCATGTCTAAACATCCATTACAACACAAACACAGCTTGCTCACAACTCTTCAGCCATCCATGGCAACAAGACCGAGGATACATTTATTAATTTATTAATTTATTGCTGGTGTTCGGGTAGCTGGCATTTCGGGAACACGCTGTTCTCTGTATGAGAGCAAACTTGCTTTGCATGGACTTCCCAAAGAAGACAACATGAAGGATGAGTGAGTTTACTTTTGCAACCATTTCTCAACAGTACGGCCCCAGCCTAGTCTCTACTCTAACCTGTCATTCCAGTATGAGGGACCCCTGAAGGAGGAGGTTGTTTCCCGTCATATCTCGCGCTTCAGTCAAGGGGCGGCCTGAACCCTGTGTACTGTCCAGCCAGATCAGGAAATGCCTGGCGTATCTGGAGCACAACTCAAGACGGCATGAAAACCCTGACATTCTGTCCCATGTAGCCACAGCACCAGCTGTAAAAAAAAATGTAATGCTTTGATAGGACAGTTACCTGTAGCACCTGTATGGAGAGGATATATTACCAATCCAGTTGAAAACCTTGATAACTGTGGACATACAGGAATGCTTCTGTGAAGTGTTTCTACATTTGCAAAGAATATATTTTTATTGAGGAAAACATAAATTTTCATGTTTCATTTGCTCTTTGGGTCATATGTTATATGAATCCGTTTTTTATTTTATTTTAGACAGTTGTATATCATTACATGTAATAAAAACTAGTGCTGTCAAGCGATTAAAATATTAAATCGTGATTAATCGCATTAATGTCATATTTAACTCACGATTATTTTTTTTCTATGCTAAATATCCCTTGATTTCTTAGCATTTTAATGCTCTTATCAACATGGAGAAGTGCATCGGCTTGCCTTGTGCAAATGTTTTTTTATTGATAACAACATTGGCATGTACTGATCAAAACAGGACGATATAAAAAAAAAGCCTATAGTGCAATTAAACGATGAACATACAAACATACTGCCTTGAACATAGCAGTCAGGCTACTGCTTCTTTGTTATGAGCCAAAGAAAAAAATATATATATATATTTTGTGAAAAAAATAAAATAAATTCTGTTAATCGTGCGATAAAAAAATTAACGCCGTTAAAATTGGTTTGCGTTAACGCCGTTAATAACGCGTTTAACTGACAGCACTAATAAAAACGTACTCTTCTTCTGTCAGAAACAAAAACACACAGACACTCAATGTAGTGCAATGCCTTAAAGGTCCCTAGTCTGCTCTAAGGATGTTGTTTATCTTCTGCAGGCTATATGGATTCAAGCAGTTAGGCGCTAGGCCTGGTTGGTGCATGAAGCAGTTAGGCTCTAGGCCTGGTTGGTGCACCATGCAGTTAGGCTCTAGGCCTGGTTGGTGCACCATGCAGTTAGGCTCTAGGCCTGGTTGGTGCATTAAGCAGTTAGGCTCTAGGCCTGGTTGGTGCAGCATGCAGTTAGGTTCTAGGCCTGGTTGGAGCATTAAGCAGTTAGGCTCTAGGCCTGGTTGGTGCAGCATGCAGTTAGGCTCTAGGCCTGGTTGGTGCATCAAGCAGTTTGGCTCTAGGCCTGGTTGGTGCACCATGCAGTTAGGCTCTAGGCCTGGTTGGTGCACCATGCAGTTAGACTCTAGGCCTGGTTGGTGCATCGGCAGCGGGCGGCGTAGGCCCTCCTCGGCCAAGCTCAAGAGTCAGCCTGAGACTTGCGGGTGTGGTCGGAGACCACCTCCATCGGGGCTCTGACCAGGATCCACTGGTAAGGGGCCCTTTGTGGCTCCCAGCAATCTGTCGGAGGATGGATCGCGCAAAGCCTAAGCCGCCAACACTGCTGCGAGTCGAGGTCGGCCCTGTCGTGCAGCCACAGCTCATGGAGGAACTCGACCGTCTCGGATGCGGGGTGGCAGTCGCAGGGCCGCCGGGCATGTGTAACCCGGCGATGGCTTTGGCTTCCGGACCCGGTTCTTCCCATGCCCGGACTGGAGCACCAAGGACTCTGAGCCGAGGGTGATGGCTGTCCATTCGGGGAGCAAGTCCAGGCCAATGATGCACGGGTCCCGGATGTCGACGAGCCCAAACTCGTGAACCACCTCCTGGTCGCCTCCCCCGTCACTGCTGTCAGCCGGACGCTGCTCGGACTCCATTCCCCTGGGAGGACACCAGCCCGCACTAGGGAAACGGTTGATCCGGTGTCCCTAAGGCCCGGCAGGGTCGACCATTGAGGCTGCAGTCTGGGATGAGCCCACTGGTGCGGCCCAGACCAGGGTGCACTCGTGGGGAGGGTGGAGCGGTGGTCCCCTCACTGAACCACTCCGCTGTACTGCTCTTTCACAAGACACAGGCGGTAGTCAGGGGCCCGGTGACAGGCTCGGCACACCGGAAACAGCAGCGGTCATTGCCTCAGACACACGTTGTTTGGGGTGGACACTGCCGGGGATGCAGGGGTGAAGTCCAGCCTGGAAAACCTCCTACACTCCATCTTCGAACCCCTCGTAGTCCGCCCGCCGGATGTGTGATCCGGATATACCAAAAGGCTGCAAGCTGGTATATCCGTATAACTACGCCTGTTCCGCCCTCGTCAAGAGCCGCAGGGAGGCGCTGCGCCTCTGTCGTGCTAGGCTCATCGGAGCGGCACGCACCAGCCGATACTGGTTCATCATTCAGACGTATTGGAGGCATCCTCACTCTGGGAAAGCCTTCTCCATGTTCGATGAGAAATCCCACTTGACACCAATGTAGCGTTGGTGAAGGAACCACGTGGGAGTCAGTTTCCATCGGTTAATCACAGCTCTGGCGCCCCAGCTCTGGGCAACACTTTACAATAAGGTACGCAAAAACAACTCTGTGCATTACTTTACTTGAAGGTACACAACAAGCTTCGCTACTGGTAAATTAATGGTAAACAAATGATTCGCGAATGAGTCAACTCATCATCAGTCAGATCCAACTCTAACAGTTGATCAAGTTAATCAAGGGTGGCAGGTTTAAAGCATGCCCTGCAGTTGTGGATAATGGCTTTAATGCCTTCAACATTACTAATGCCCACATAATATACCTTAAATGTGAATATGAATGTGTCGTGAATATCTTTATTAAAATAGGTCTATCACAAACCTACTTATTAATCATTAATAATAAGGTGCATAACATCAAGGCATGCTAGAATTTTCTAGTGTTACCCCAAATTAAATTATTAATCACAAAAATGTGTGCATCGTGATGGCTGGTTTGGGCCTCACCTGGGAGATTCTGATTGGACTCTGGGGCTGGGTGAGGCTGCTTGAACCAGCCATCACCACACACTCAAACAGCATAATGTGGGCCCTTTAAGAAGTAAAGTCAAGCTAATTGAATCATGTGCCATCGGGAGCTGTGGATATTGTGTTGGTAAAAAAACGTGATGCAGGGAAAACGTTTACTCCTTTACTCTGTGTGACAACTCATGTGCAAAGCTACGTTTGACAATTTATTTAGAAGCTTTCCACCCATTTTGGACGAAAACCCTCAATCTGATTTGACTGAGGCAGAAATCATTTTCATGGACAGGTTCAGGTATTAAAGTTGTATTCACCTTACGTTAAGTTTCGTTTATCCACGTTTTCATTTCATTCTAATTAATTTGTCTAAATTATCAAAGTTATCTTGCCAAATATTAATTAGTCAGCTAGCCAAATAGCTGTAGAAAATGGCATGTAGCGAATTCACCATAAGGTAGCCTAACGCCTCGTTTCCACATACGTATGTTTTTCGTATCCGTTCTTCCGTAAATTTACGGAAGGAGTCGCTAGTGTTTTACGTACGGACATGAATTTATTTACGGACAAAAGATGGGGGAGCGTATGATAATGGCCGTTTTTAGGAGGCCGGTACTTTGGAACATGAGGATCGACATATACAGAGATAAAAACAAAACCAACCAGGCTTGGAAAGAGATCGGCGAGGAGTTTGGCCTGCCAGGTACTTACATGTTTTGTGGAAAACATAAAAACGTCCATACGGTATCTCCGTTAAACGACGGCGAAAGTTAAATTTTTTGAACGTATATTACGGGCATACCGGACAGACGGTTGGATCGCATACGAGAATGTACGTATGTGGAAACGAGGCGTTACACCTCGTTTCCACATACGGACATTCTCGTATGCGATCCAACCGTCTCCGACCGAAAGTCCATTTCTATGTGATTCTCCGTAATGTCAGTTTTTCCTCCGAGACTCCTCCCCTTCCATAAAATTTCTGTTCGTAATATACGTTCAAAAAATTAAAATTTTGCCGTTGTTTTACAGAGATACCATTTGAAAGTTTTTATGTTTTTCACAAAACATGTAAATACCTGGCAGGTACTTACATGATCTCTTTCCAAGCCTGGTTGGTTTTGTTTTTATCTCTGTATATGTCGATCCTCATGTTCCAAAGTACCGGTCTCCTAAAAACGGCCATTATCATACGTTCCCCCATCTTTTTGGCTGTTCGTAAATATATTCACGTCCGTACGTAAAACACTAGCGACCCCTTAAGTAAATTTACTGAAGCACGGATACGAAAAACATACGTATGTGGAAACGAGGCGTAAAAGAAGTGCTCAAAACAATCATGCAACAATCAATTTTCATGCATGTTTACTGAAATTGTTGTTAAAATTCACATTGCCGTGTTTCCCAATTAATTTGATTATATTGTTGGTGATAGCTGACGGACAGACGGACGGACGGACGGGGGGGGGGGGGGGTGAAGTGTTTTGTTATTTTAGTCATTTGGATAGGATTGGAGAGGAAACTCTGAATTACGGCAATGTGATGCTGGGAAATAATGAGGTGACGTACCTGTGTTTTTAGCGGTGGGAAACCCTGTAGTACAAATGGTGGTGATGGCTGGTGATGGTAGCACATTGTAGAAAGCTACCAATGTGCTCGACCCACGGTTCGATCAATATCATATTGATATTTCAATATGATATTGAAATATCATATCAAGAATTACTGTATTCCCATGTTTCCCCGGAAGTTACCAACCAAATGTAACAGACTGTTAACGTGAAGAAAACTTAGTACACAACTAAACAAAATATATAAGCTATTTTATGTATCATAATAAACCTATACTCTTTGTTTAAAGGAAGTGCAGTGGTTAGATTGCATTCTGTTTTGATTGCCTGTCCTTGGAATGCGCTTCTTGAATATTTATGGCTTGAATTGTCTGTATTTCGAGCACTTGGATATGCGTAATGAATATCATCTTTCAAATATCTGCAACTTGAATTTTTTATCTGAATTAGAAACAAACGCAACCTGTGTGCATGCATACCCTTCGTTACATTAACCCATCAGATCCCCTAACCGCTGTGGAAACAACAAAGGCAGCTGGCATGAGAATCAGTGCATTAGAGTGTTGTCTTCATCTCCTTTTTTTTACTGCAAATTTATTAAGAGAGATTGAAAAAGCCAAAGGAATGAATGTGCATGGACACAAAGCAGAACATTCATGTAAATGTTTTTACTGCCCCACTATCTTCCTAAAATGGTGTACTGTCAGCTGTTCCAGCGATAAGCTCCTCCGATTTTATCCCCATACCATCAGTATCTCTATGCATCCCTGATCAAAATCCCCCCATCTGCCCCTTACTGGCTGTATTTGTTGCAGGTCATTTTGGATAAAAGAAACAAAATTGGACCTAATTGTGAAAAGTAAACCCAATCCGGTGAATCCTGATGCCATTTCACTGAAGAAAGTAGTAGACTACAGCATATAAACTCTAATACACAACACAAATTGACTTGAGAGAAACCACATTTACATCAGTTTTATAAAAGGTTTTTAACTTAATCTCGGTTGACAAAAATAAAAAAATAAAGGCTGATTGATGTCATTGAAGACATGGGCTGTGTTGCGTTTCAGGATTAAAGCAACTATTATATGCACGCATACAGTAGTTATAAAACTACTAGACACAACATAACATTGTTTCTGGTTACATTAAAGAGATAGCAAAGTAAACTAAACGGTGTCAAAATGTTTTAATGAATTCAAATATTTTCTATTCGTTAAAGACGGCATGCTGGGCATACACAAGAGGCTTTGCTTGTTTTTAGGATTCCTCCATTAAGCTTGACTGGCAGGAACAAGTGGGCTCTCACCCACTGTGCCTTTCGTCAGCCGTGGATCACAGGCCCCAACACTAATTGATCCTAACCAAGAACAACAACAAAGAGTAGACCAGTGTTTACCAACCATGAGGTCAGGACCCCACTAGGGGTCGCCTGATGTGCATATGGGGTCTTCTGCATATTGTAATTTATTCTGTTAGACGACTTCTTCAGACTTCTTTGCCGGATAAAGAATCATACCACCAGGTGTTGGTGTGATTAGCTATTACAAGCCAATTCCAAATATGATCAGTCTAACAGCCCCCCCAGTGGACAGTCCCACTGGTTATGTAACTAAGTCACAGAGCAGGAAAGCTTTTGGAATGGGTTGTAATGGCTAATTGCAATCAAACCTGGTGGGAGAATGTGGGCCCTTTGACTCAATGAAAACATGTTATTGCTTCCTAAGAGGTGTCTACACCAGCCATTTCAAATGTAGGGTCGCAGCCCACTTAGGACATATTCAGACCACGAAAGTCCTTTAGTTCGCTCTCTTTGGTCCGGACCAAAATACAATGTTTCTTTTTGGTTTGGTGCGGTTCCTTTTCACATTGAAAATTTTCAACAGTCAGAATTTTATAGCAAACCCACATGTGTGCAAAGATCATTCAATCATTGGACAAAAAGGTCTGGGGCGGGGTAAAGCATTAAAGAAAAAAAAGGGGGGGAAGAGCGCTGGTGAAAGTAAACAATCATGGATATCCAGCGTGATATACCGGTATATTGATCTGCGGACCGGTCAAACTCCTCCTCCCTCATCCTGATGCAGAATATGTTAAATGCATCAGCATTTTTATGTGGGTTTTCCAGCATACTTTTTCCGTGCTTTTTTTGGAACGTCGGGTTAAAACGAGTCGTGGCTCAACATGGAGCAAAGAGGAGACGGAATTTCTATTGGATATCGGACTCAAATATCCAATAGACATTTGGTATCCTCTTTGCTCCATGTTGAGCCACGACTCATTTTAACCCGACCGGGTGAGCGTGAGCCTGAGTGAAAAGGTGAGCCTGAGTGAAAAGAGGCGTATGATTTTTAGAACTGGATCAGACCCCGGATCGATTTCACATCTCAAGCGAACCGCACCTGGGTTTGCTTGGAAGCGAACCGAGACCACCTCTCCGGATGGGTCTTGGCACAACTGTTTGGTCTGCACCAGAGTTCGATGGTTTGTATTCACACCAGCCCAAAAGGTCTGCACAAGAGTTATTTTTGTGCTTGGTTCCAACCAAATAGGTGTAAATACGCTCCTAGTTTGGGAAAGGTTTTTATTGGGGCGCCATTTATAATGCATGACAATGCAATGATATATGAATACTAGGGCTGTAACGATACACAAACTCACTATTCGGTTTGTATCATGATTTTTGACCCACGGTTCGATACATCCCACGATTTTTTTAAATTTAAAAAGCATTTGATTTAAACAACACCTATATATGCCTACCAATTAACTTAATGTAGCATTTAATAAAAAATAATTTGGAACACTGAACAGATTTGAACAGAAAGAATACTATTAAAGTATAGCTAAATTAATAAATAAATAACTAAAGATTGCAGTTGGAGGATGCTTGCAGGTAAGCAAAAACCCTCAACTAGTTTGGTTGGTTTAGTCAAATATCCTATTAGCGGTTCTTATTAGGCTATGTAGCTTAAATAATGACATAATCAGGCCGTATAGAATGCAACATGTTTAATAGCCTAACCTTCAATAGATGGGAAAAAACATGCACGTCTAACATGAACATCGCAATAACGAGGCATAGTGTTACGAGTAGCGTATGTGTGTGCGCGAGAATGGCAGTGTGCGTATGTTTGTGTGACGTCAGCGAGTGAGTGGACGAGCGAGGAGAGCGAGCGGTAGCGTGTGTAGCGAGTGAGTGGACTAGTGGTGGATTCAATGATTCGTTTCCGTGACCCAGTTCGCGTGATTCAGTTCGCCACGAGGAGTCGTTCGCGAATCGTTCCTTCGTTCGTTCGTTCAGTCGAGTTTCCGGTAGCACTAACTCCCCTGAGTATGACTGACTCAGCTGAGAACCGTGCAATGGGGTCCATTCCATGATGCGATTTACCGCTACCGGAAACCATTCTGAACGAACATACGATTCGTGAACGACTCCTCCACGTTCAGTCGAGTTTCCGGTGAATCGATTCACCGGAAACTCGACTGAACGTGGAGGAGTCGTTCGCGATTCAGCCTAGTTTCCGGTAACGGTGAATCGCATCATGGAATGCACGCCATTGCACGGTTCTCAGCTGAGTCAGTCAGACTCAGGGGAGTTAGTGCTACCGGAAACTCGTTTGTTCGTTCAGTCGAGTTTCCAGTGAATCGAATGGTGAACGAGACGACCGAACGAACGGTCATTCGAACCGGTTCGCGAACGAACGAGCCAACACTAGAGTGGACGAGCGAGGAGAGCGAGCGGTAGCGTGTGTGTCTAGTGAAGAAGTGAACGAGTCCGGTAGAATAAAGTACCCATCCTGTCAATAATCGGTGGCCGCTTCATTCCGACCTATAAGCAGACAAACTGCCGGTCAAATCACACAAAACAATAGAGACAGGGATCGCGCAGGCAATTTATTTCCACTCTGGATAAATGTCGTTCATATCGCATATGAGGACTTTGACGGCTGTGGAGAAATGCAATCCTCTGTAGCCACGGAGAGCTGTCATCACAGACAGGGCATCTCGTCGCATACTTGCGGCATCGATAAGAGGGGGCGCTGTCAGCGGACTATTATTTAGACAAATTATTAGCAAATTTCAATCTGACAATTTGACCGGAGAGTTAGTAAGGGCATATCGCGCTTCTGCCTTCTCACACCGCGAGACAGGTTCGTGGCTTTGAGTGTCGCGATTTCAGTTCCGATACGCGTATCGTTTCAGCCCGAGTGAATACATTTTCCTAATGAAAATAGAAAAGCAATCTTTTTGTCCAACCAAAATGGCTTCAGAAAGGGAAGGTCCACTGTAACCCAAATCCTGGCCTTTAGGAGGATCATAGAGGAGGTAAAGAAGAACAACCTTGCAGAAGTCATCTGTTTCATTGACTTCAAAAAAGATTTTGATTCAATAAACAGAGGCATGATGGTGAAAATCCTCAAGCTTACAGGTTCCCTCCTAACCCGCTCCGGGCCTTCGAGGCCATGCACAGGGACACGAGAGCCAAGGTGGGGAAACCAGACGGTGACAGTAAGGAGTTTTTCATCCAGGCAGGGGTGCTGCAGGGGGACACTCTTGCCCCCTTACCCTTTTCTCAGCCCTGGACTACACGCTTAGGAAAGCCATTAGTGGGTGGGAACAGGAGCTTGTCTTCACAATTACACCCTGGAATTCAAGAAGATACCCTCCTGTACTACTAGCAGACCTGGCCTACGCAAAAGACATCTGCCTGGTGTCTGACCGAATGGAATAGGCACAGGCGCTCTTGAACAGTGTGGAGGCAGAATGTGCCAGGGTGGGCCTCAGGCTGGATGCAAAGAAAACTGAGGTCCTCACTTATAATATAACCCTGGACCATCCACCTCTCAAGACGGCTTCAAGTACCTAGGTTCCTGGGTCAATTCATCAGAACAGGACCTCAAGGAGAGGAAGGTGCTGGCATGGAGGGCCCTGAATGGCATGACTAGTTTGACGAAATCCAGCCTCCCTCGACAAGTAAAAATAAGCTTCTTCCAAGCAACCGTGGAGTCTGTACTCCTTTATGGCTGAATCCTGGACCCTGAAGCTCACCCTGCAGAAGTCTCTGGATGGATGCCACACCAGAATGCTTTGTGTAGGATGCAGGAAGGAGAGCCTTACAGAACTGGCCGGATGTAAGGTGGACCGCGTGGATTGGATGAGGACGATTCATTGATGATGGCCAGTGGGTGGGTGGAGGAAGAATATAAAGAAATATCCTAACGTAGTCAAAGCCAACTGTTTACATCCTGTCTCACAGGGCCGGAGTGGGACTCATTTTCAGCCCTGGAGTTTCATGCCTCAGACCGGCCCACTTTAGATCACAACACAACCTATCATACTTAAATAATGTAATTATAACTTTACATGTTAAGCCTACAATAGCGCACTGTTCTCTAAAGCCTTGTAATTCTGTGTATTTATTCTAAAATAATTCCAATTCAGTGGAAGAAATGGTTGCTTCACAATGGGGATTAATTTCAACATGAGTGCACATCTCCACCATTATTCTTTTTTGCAACACATAATCCTTTTCAACAAATAATAAAAAGAATAAATAAAATATGACATATTAAATTTGAAAAAATAAAAAGGGTTGCACTCTGTAATGACATAATCAGAACTTAGATTTCAAAAATACAACATCAGCATGTCCTTATCTGCAATATCAAGCAAATTAGGTTTGAGATATCTTATCCTTAAAGTCAGCTCTCGTTTAGGGACATCTTCATGCACGGTGTTTCGTTTGTTTACAGCCTGCGCGCAACGTGATTCCCGGCCAAACGTTAGAGATTGGTTATGGCAGATCCAGAGTGGCACTGGGCAGATCCAATAGTTTTAAACTTCAGACACCCGCCTTCAAGTGAGTTAACGTTTGTCAATTGTGTAGGTCCAGACTCTGTGCAAATGAAATTAAGTAAGAGTCTGGTAGGACCAGGCTAGGTCTACACAATACTCTTCATTATATTAATTCTAATAACATTCACTTAATGAGCAATCCTACCTGCGCACTCAAGACCTGTGGGGTCATGCAGAGCCGGTTCAGACCTCCATGGGGCCCTAGGCAAAATTCTGCCAAGGGGCCCTCCTAACTGAACCCCCAAAATGTTCAACCGTCGCACCTGACACCCAGTGCTTCCACTCATCCATTTTATTTAGCAGATCCATATTGTCAGTTTTCTGTTGAAGTGGTTGCTAGGCAAACAAATTGAGTCGTGAGAAGACTTGAGCTTAACAAAACGACATGATTTCGATTTACAATGAACGTGTCTTTATAAAATGAAAGGAGAGTAAAATGCCATAATAAACAACGTACTAACCTCGAAACATCAAACCAATACTTCAAACAACAGTTTGATATTTCTCGGTATGATCTCACTCTATTAATAAGTGTTTATTATTTAGCACCATTGTCATAATATTTCACGAGTTTTATTTATTCACCAAGAATAAATCGTATCTGCGTCTATATTTGCCTGTGGGCTATCCAAGCAAACAAACTTCAATCTTAGTCAATATGTATCCATTACTTTCCATTTTGTTTAGTGCCGTTGTAACTATACAAGGCTACAACTAAAATTATAGAAGCTAGCAAGACGCACACAGAGACCGGGGATCCCCAAGGGCTCACTGCCCTGTAGGTCTAACACGGACTGTCCCTCCCTCTCTCCCACCAGGAGAGGAGAGTTAAAGTGCGTATTGGAAGTTAATTTTTTTTTTTAATATTTATACATAACATTCTCTGAAAATTGCCCTTTGAAATTGAAATGCAGGATTTTATCAGTTAAAAATATTATATCGGCAAAAATTCCAGTTTTAAAGTGACTATTTTGAGCAAGGCTTCAAAAACCATTGTTTTTTTATGTGATACGTCAAACGCGTCATATTACGTAGGAATTGGTAGACGCGGTCGCTGTTGCTGCCTCAGCTCTATGCGTAGTTGTGAGTAGTTACCGCGGTGAGCGGTCTTGTATTCACCCCCCCTGTGGTTTTTGGGTTTTTCTAATCGGTGAGATGAGGTTTTGTATCAATTCATGCCGCTCCAGCCGCAGCTTCGGGCTCAGCCACCGGCGGCAGTGAAGATCACGGACCGGTCAGAGATTCAACGATTCGGAAACGTGAACTGTGCACTGTAAGTTTTGTTTTCTGACGTTTAATAACTTCCTACATTAGTCAACATAATGACTTATGGTCAGTATCTTTTATTGTAAAGCAGCTTTGCTGTCTTGTAAAATCCATCAGTTTATACTGTAAACATGCTAAAATGTTAGCTAGCAACAGCATCCTATTTTATGAAACTTTTATGAAATCATCGTCATTAAGTTACCTGTTTAGCCGTAAACCGTCGACTAGAACATAAAGCAATTTAACTATTCAAAATGTTATAAAACAACTTTAAAATAATACAATTTAATTAAATATATATGGGATAGGGGGTGAGTCAGCGATTTTTTTAAACAGGATTTTAAACAGTTTGAAATGAAATAGTATATGTAATGTTTTTCTTATTAGTTGCTGGGAAATACGGCACGTTTTGAAGCCACAGATGCGCCTACAGCCAGTGAAGACTCGGAGCAAGAGGCCGTCGCTTCCCTGGCTTCTCAGCCAAAATCTGTGCTTCACTTTGGCTCACAGTGTCACATAAGACCTCCTTATCGTTCATCAGGTAGTGTGACTTAACTCTTATATCTAGCTTTAGCTCTACATGTTCTTAGCCAACATATTCACTCTTTACATACTGTCACAATAATTAATTATCTATTTTATAGCTGGGATAGCTCAACAGTATATCCACTTTAATTTACATGAATAAGAACACCTCAGACCAAATGACTACAAAAACTAAACAATACTTTGTAAAAGTAGATTTTATTCCGGGTTTGTCGTATCTGATTGCATTATATTGTATAGGTGTAGTGGCCATTGAATATATGATGTTTTACATTTACAGTATATTAAGTAAATCTCTTTCAACCTAGCTATCCAGGTACAGACACAGACGGTCAATGTGGGGACACAGACCGAACTCTGTGTATCATCAATTCCACTGCCCAGTCCAGTACAAACAGAGGATGAATCATCCTCTGTTTCAAGAGATCAACCAGATGACAGGTCATGGAGTGAAGTGGAAGAGATGAGCGTGTCATCTTCTGAGGAGGAGTCAGAGCCACAGCAGGGTTCTCAGTGGGACTTCGGGTAAGACAACTTCCTTAACTTTTAGATTTTGTTTTTTCAAAATTCTGTCCGTCAGAAATAATAAGTGTTTTGTTTTTCCAGA
Source organism: Gadus chalcogrammus (assembly GCF_026213295.1). Lineage (NCBI taxonomy): Eukaryota > Metazoa > Chordata > Actinopteri > Gadiformes > Gadidae > Gadus > Gadus chalcogrammus. Next base: position 20,206,482 of record NC_079429.1, on the reverse strand, counting down.
GTTGCAGACAAGTTCATTGTCTGTCTCACCCAGCTGATGGCTCTCTTCACCATTTGTCCTGCCTGTTGTGGGGAAACCCATGGTAACGTGGAGCAGCAGCAGGGAACATTTGTTCAGATCAAGCAAGTAAGAGGATATTGTACTCATATAAAAGTAAAGATGTGTGCTAACCTGTATTTATATTGTATATATTGTGTGTTTTTTGTGTTGTCATTTTTTACTTTATCAATTCACTTTTTTGACTGTTTAAGAGTTCTAATGGTCATTTTCATACACATCTCTTAGGTCTGTGAAGCTTGTGGGTTCGAGCGTGTCTGGCAGAACCAGCCAGTGCTGCATAGAAACATGCCAGCCTGCAACCTGATGCTTAGTGGGGCCATCCACTTTTCTGGTTGTATGGCTACACAAACACTTAGGATGTTAAAACTGTTTGGCCTTCAATGTTTTACTGCAAACACATTCTTCCGCCATCAATGCCTTTACACAATTCCCACCATTGTGCAGGCGTGGAAGAATGAGCAAGCTGGCATAGTCAGCCAGCTGAAGGAGATGGGGGGGGGTCTAATCCTCTCAGGTGACTGCAGGTATAACACCTCGCTTGTATACTTTTATATGTTACCGTTACGTGCCGTAGTGTGTTGGTTTTGGGCTTGTTTCGTTTTGTGTTTTATGTTCAGGCTTGCCCCGTACCGGTGACCGCCAGCAGCATAGGACCAGCTTCTATTGGTCGCCAGTGAGGGTGCCGTGTGTTGTTTGCTGATCCTTGCCAAATCTTTGCATGTGTCCCGTCTTCGCGTGTGGAGATCGCCTTCAGTTTATTTTTGTGGTTCTGAGTAGCTAAGTAACAGTATCTATTGCAGTGTTTTTAGGCTTAAATGTTTTAATTAATTAAGCTATTCATCATGACATTCATAGGTCAGACTCTCCTGGTCATTGTGCCAAGTATGGGACCTACACCGTGATTGAGGACCGCATCAACAGGGTTTTGGATCTTCAACTTGTCCAAGTAAATTACCATTAGTGGACACACAAATCAGTTCTATTTTTGATGTGGCAGGCACACTTTCTTATATGACTGATTAATGTTTTTTACAGAGCTCAGAGGTACCAAGCAGCAACTGGTGTGAGCTGGAGGGTTTGAAGCGAACCATAGCATTTCTCAAGGAGCAACACTTGCAAGTTTCAGCCCTTATTACCGACAGAAATCGCCAGGTAAAGACAAACAAGAAAGACATATGTATCAGTGTATTCATTATATGTTCCCCTACATTAATTTTACAGTGGGCTGTTGATTTTGACACGCTGTAAGGAGCAAATGCTCAAAAAAGCCGATATTTTCTTTGCTTTATTCGACAGATTTGTACCCACTGTGCCACTGGCGCCCCAGCCTTACTAATTTTAAGAAATGTTGTCTCATTCTTTAGGTTGCCAAGTGGGTGCGGGAGGAGTTGTGCCCTGAAGGAACAAGTCACTTCTTTGACATCTGGCATGTTGGTAAAAGTAAGTAACTTGATGTTTATAGGTTTGTTTAGATGAACACTTGGTTAAAATAAAAACATAAAATTGTGTTTATGTTCTGAAACAGGCATAGGAAAAGCGCTAGATGCTGCTGCAAAGGAGAGGGGTTGTGAGGACCTTAAGCTGTGGAGGCCATCGATTGTCAACCACCTATACTGGACTGCAGCTTCCACACCTAATGGGGATCCAAATGTAATGGAGGCCAAGTGGCAAAGCATGGTGAACCATGTTCAGGACATCCATGAACATGACAGTCCTGGATTTCCCTACTGTGCACATCTCCCTTTGGAGGGAGAAGAAAGGAACAAGCAGTGGCTGGAACCAGGTACAACATACTACTACATGTGTGGCTGAATATGATTAGAGGTCAAAGTTCTTGTTGGTGCGTTGTTAATTTGTGATCCACAGCACTCCATCAATATACAGCCCCGCGAAGAAAAAAAAATTAAGCCACCAGTCTGGACTTTTCTTAAATCGTTATCCCTAAATTACTTATTGAAAATGCTCTAAATGACAATATTTTTATTGTTAATTTGGTATAAATGTGGTCATTAGTTTATATTATAGAATCAAAATGTTCATACTACTCAAACATATGCCATTAAAGAGTAAAACAAGAGACACTGAACATTTGAAGTGGTCTCTTAATTTTTTCCGGAGCTGTATAACCCACAGTGTACTCACACATAAACAAAGTACTGTTCAAACTTGTGTGATACTGGAAGTAATTATATAATCATGCCTAATCAGTGTATGTAACTAATATGGACATCTATTAACATTGGAACACATGTTATGTTGTTTATGCAGGATCAACTGTAGCTATTAAGTTGGAGAGTGTCACTACAAGAACAGCATTGTTGAAGGATGTTCGGCAGTTGTCCCCACAGCATCAGACCTTTTCCCTGGAGGCCTTTCACTCGCTTATCCTCCACTTTGCACCTAAGCACACTGGCTTCTCCTTCCTTGGGATGTACAGCAGGTAAATAGTGTGATATTGAAATGAGTATGGTACAGTGAGGCTGCAACTGCATTCATTTTAAATTGGTACTTGGATATAAGAGCAGCTTGTGAATTGCTTTTTCTACAGGCTTCTCTTGGCAGCCCTGCATTACAACCACAATGGAAGTCGAGAGGTTGCACGAACACATGACGGCGAGGTTCAATATGGAGTTCGTTACCCAAGGTTCCGCAAAGGAGGCTGGGTCGTCCGCCCTGTCAAGGAGAAGCCATCGTACGGTAAGCTGTTTTAGTTTTTTATTACTTTATTACTTACTTTTATTAAGTCCCTGAATTGGATCTAAACATTTGTTTTCTTTCTTCAGCTTATGCATCTGCCCTTATGGAGTCTCTGATTGAGGCCTACTCCAGGTCACCAAGGAGTCTACAAGAGAGCTCAGCTGACTTGTCCTCCTCTGCACCTGCCCCCCTTTCCACATCCTTCCAGATGATCAGCAAGGATGAGGCTGTTGGCTTGTATCTTGCACGACACACACGTTTTAACACAGGAAATTAGTGTTAAACACGGTTAGGTATTTCGTACACTATATTGTAAAGCCACATTTAATCTCAGAGATAGATATGGGACCATGGAGTTATGTGGTATCTGCATTTGCAACCAAGAGAAAGACACATCTATTGGCACATGGATCCATTCAGGGAAAGATCCCTCTTTACTTGAACTTCTGGATTCTTAAATTATTTCCTCCATTCTGATTATCTGCATTTTATTATTAATGAAGTTAATAACAAAACTATTCTTTCCCTAGGTTTTTTCTGGAGGTTTGCCTGCGGTTACCACCTGGTCCTGCTTGACACCCACGCTTTGGTTGAAATAAGTTTATGTTCTAGTCTACAGTTTATGTATGCTACACAGGAATATTTTATGAAGTTCTAATCCTGTATCTTAGTTTTGTTGCTGTGGTTAATTTTACGTTTAAATTTGTATTGCAGTATGTTCCTTTTGTTTTTAAACTGCAAGAACTAAATATTAAAAGAAAAGAATCATTAAAAGTTTCTATAAAATAAGACATTATTTTTATTGACTGTCATTTAAATGAGGCCACCCAAAACCTTTATAAACCCCATGTTCCTCTGGAAACTGCCGTCTGATGGCAGACACAATGCATGCAGGTAAGGGCTTCCTGATGTGCCTGCCAAGAATTCCATAGGCCCAGCGGACAACCTGCCTGCATGCGGTGTAACGATACTGCCTTTAGGATAGGGAAACAATATCGACAGTTAAACTTAATCAAAAAGGGTGATATTGTTAATGGTATTAATAAGGTAAATTACAATAGAAAAAAAATCTATTGAGTTCTGATATTGCTACCAATTAATGTATTTAAATGTTTAATGTTTTCAGTTATATAAAATTGGTAAAGTCCATTCAACATATAAAGCAAGTCACAAATTCTGGGGTTCAGCAGGTTTCAAAACCCCAGAATCTGTGACTTGAGCTCTATTTACTTGGTAAACTAGGATCTTTTTATAGTTATTTTATTAAGGAATGTGGACAACTGAACATACTCATGTGTGCTGGCCTGCAGAGGGCCATGCTCCTGTTTGAAGGCCAAGTATGCTACCTGGAGCACAAAGGGGTTCAGACAGCATCCCTCAAAGCCTGGATGCACAGTCAGGCATGTTACGTCTGGTCTGGGGTTTAGCGTCTCCACTAGAGCCCAGAAGGGATCCACCTCCCTGCAACACATGCTCTCCTCAGCTGAGCTCATTGGCTGGCATTTCCCACACAAGCACCTATCAAAATGAAATGTGAGGTTAACTTCGCTCGTTTCTTTCAGTTTGATCGCGCACTCTCTCGCTCGCCCACCCGTCCGTCCGCCAGAGCAGGATTACTATTGCAACAACACATCAGTAGGGTAAAACTAACCTGTCTCACGACGGTCTAAGCCCAGCTCACGTTCCCTATTAGTGGGTGAGTTATACATCCTGTAGATTCATATATAATCAAGTACTAGTAAAGTTATGCCTGTTAAATATTGAAACGTGGCCATCATTTGCTGTCATTAGCTAATATTAACTCAAGCTAATGCCAGTCACTCACCAAGACACCTGCCCAATTCTCCACTGATTCTCTTGACACCACAACTCTATCTCCCTCCTATTGCCATGGTGTCTCCCCCTATTAGGTGGTTGCTGTTCTCCCTCACGGCTAGCTGGCTCAAAATTGTACGGAAGTGGTCCGAAACTGTTATCCATTGTTATGTTGCCTATGTAGTCTATGATGATTAGAACGTCCGTCTACCAATTCCTACGTCACGCTCGAAACGAGCGTTTGAGATGCAGAAGTAAAATTGTATCACAAAAACGGCTCAAGATGCCACTTGTAGTGTAGATTTATTAATAAAAACTAAGAAATCGTGTATTCGAATTTTTTTCCTATATGATTCTTCATTGCAGTATCTAACTTCCAATACGCACTTTAAAGGCTTTACCTGACTGCTGCTCCCGCAGTTCATTTTCAAGTTCCTTCCTCTTCCTTTTTTCATTCCCCGAGGGATAGCTCCGCTTCATCTTTCTACACTGATGATGCAATGATGCGCATGGGTAGCTATCTGACGTCCGCGACGGACAGTCACGTTGTCAGTTTTTTTTTTTTTTTTTTTTTTCACGGGGCCTTTATTATAAATAATAAATGTGCGGGGCCCTACGCAACGTGCGTAGTGTGCGTATTGAAAGAACCGGTACTGGGGTCATGGCTGGTGCTTGGTGATGCATCTTGTATCTGAGGGGCTACAAGACAAAGTTTATGGCCAGGGCCCCGTTTCCCGATATCGATGGATCTTCGCTCGTAAGATGGTTCGAAAGGTGGATCTTTCGAACCATCGATAATTTCTTTGGAGCGTTCCCGAAACTCGAATGCGTTAAGGTAATTAACGCATTCGCTGCACTCAAGACGAACGTAGGATTGTACCTGTCCACTGACATGGTGCTGAAACGGGCTATGACGCAGGGGGAGACGCAGGAATGTCGGAGGAAAATGGGGTTAAAAAGGGTTAAAATATCTCCCCATCAAGGCCAACCGCAGAGTAGCCTACGAAAAGAATAGATTGCAATAATATGAATGCTAAAGATATTAAAACACAATTGATTAAGCCTAGGCCGACATATATCAGTCCTAATCCTGAGCGCACGATCGGGAGGTGGAAGTTGCGCTTTAGATGCATTCACAAGTCCAGCGGAGGGCTCCAATTTTCGCCGGCCAAGTCATGCGCTGTGATATGTGTGACAGCTATGTTGCACAACATTGCAGCTAAGGCTGGCGTAGCTTTGGTTGAACCGGAGGACATTGAGGACGATGACGACGAGGAAGATCGGTGTGAGGACGGCCTCCCTCATAACTACGCGGCTGGTTTTCATGCACGTCGAAGAGTGATTGAGACTTTTTAACCCCCTCCGACCTCCCACATGTCACTAAACATTCCCGTCAACGTGACCAATCCCCATCATATCCCAGTCATTTGCCTGCTCCTTTGTATTTTTTTAAAATATTTTTATAATTTATATATTTTTTTAATTTTTTTATTGTTTTTTACATTATTTTATGCTACGTTTTATGAGTAGCCTATGTCAGTCTGCACAAATCCCCCCCACTTTCTCTCACACATTTTAAGTGCCCTGCCTGCTCAAACATTTCCTGGACTGTCTCTCTCAAACTAAGTAGCCTAATGGCCCACATTAGGCTCAGACGCACGTGATACACCATTACCAATGTGTTATAATAAAACGCATTCAATTGAATGTCCGCTGGCTACGCCACTGAGGCTATAGTAGGCTAACGAGGCTCTTAGCTTCCTACGAGTACCCTGGAGCACTCGTTAGCTACTCGTGACTCGTGAGCGTTTTTAAGACGTTCGTTACCAAAGATGCTTTCGGGAAACGGTGTGAAAACTGTACGATGCTCGTACGACCCACTCTGCGATCCACTTAGGCTAAAGATGCTTTCGGGAAACGGGGCCCTGCACCGTTCCAGTGAATTAATTAGCCTATCAAGTCAATGAATTGCTTGACGTTGCAACATATAGCCTGTCTAGCCTAACGTTACATAATATGAATAATATTATGATGCGACGCCACATAACTGGGCCCCGTTTCCCGAAAGCATCTTTACGACAATCCTACGATCGTCGTGACGTGAGTGCAGCGAATGCGCGTTCACGTTAAGAGGAGTTTCGGGAAACGCTCCAAAGAAATTATTGATGGTTCGAAAGATCCATCTTTCGAACCATCTTACGAGCGAAGATCCATCGATATCGGGAAACGGGGCCCAGGTAAAGTTGCATTTTGTTCAACATCTTGTCTTACCCGTTTCATTGTTTTCATTGGTCGGTTTAGACCGCGAGCACGTTTGATTGAGAAAAGCTGCCGATTTTGCACATTTGGCTGCATGTGTCTCCAGGGCTTTTCACTTTTTAATCCTCGCTTTTTCTGCGCCACCCTTGCTCTTTTTATTTTCCATTTTGCATTATTATTTTTCTTGCACTTCTGGGGTTGGAGCTAGGCTACAAACACCACTGAAAGTGTGCGGTGTGCACGGACGTTACGTCAGGCTGCGTCTGTTTCTTGTTGGTGGGCGTGCCCTTAACCTGCGTCCGCGTCCCAGTTTCATTGACATAATCAAACAGACCACCAACTCCCTGATATGATGACAGATGACAAAAGAAAAGAGCTGCAAGTGGAGGCGGCCCAGCGACAGCGGTAACAGCATATGATACCCACTCAGTGCCATGGCCAGGGGCGTTTCTAGGTTTCTGAAACATCCGGGGCTTAGCCCAAGAGGGAATAGGACAGTGCGCGTGCGGCAAATTTTGTTGTATACTTTATTGCGCATGCATTTTTTTTCAGAATGCTTTACCTAAATAAACAAAATAGGCAGGTAATTATAGCTTTGAATAGCTACCTGACTGCTGCTTATCCCCAGACATCTAAAGTTCCATTCAAGTTATTTCAGAGTAAAATTAATACAAGTGAGACAGACCTTACATTACCTATATCAGGTGTGTCAAACTCATTTTCACAAAGGGCCACTCTATGATGAAATGGTAATCATACTAAGGGCCGACATGGAGTTTGCTGACATGCTTTCTTTTTAATCCAAAAAGTAAAAACAACATATCTATGGATATATTGTATACAACCTGCGTACAGGGTCATATAGGCTAGGTTTCATTTCAACATTTTGGGAGACAAATTATAGGTGGGGGGTATGGGGGTGCTCCCCCAGAAATGTTTGAGCGTCAAACACTTAATTTCCTGCATTCTGGTGGATTTTTATTCATCTATCTGTGCCTTTTCTGCATCATTTTATAGTGGAAATATTTTTTTTTCTGTGAAGGAAAAGACAACATTCAGTGTTCCTAAAGAAATAACTATTATGGAATATAATGCAGTAAGGCTCTCAGGCACCCTGGATTTTTCAAAACTTTCTGCAAATTGAAAACATATCACATGTTTTGGGTATTTCTTTTTTAGAGAATCATGAATCAGCACCCGTGTTAACTATTTATGAAACTTAACATTGGTAATGAAATGACAGCCAGCATTGGAATTGAAAAGGGCAGCAGCTAGTTAGTTAGCTAAATTGTAACTTAAGGCAAAAGTTGGAAACAAATCATGTTAGCATTCATCCTTAGACACTTGACACAATCAGTCATCAATATTGGCATGCTATTTAGCCTCATAGATTGGCCTATTTACAGACCACAAAAAACTGATATATTTTCTTCAATGCAAGTTCATAAATACATGGCTTAAAATCTTGATGACTGGCCATGACTGAACACCGGCACAAGATAAATAAAAATAATAATTGAACACCGGCCCTCGCGGCCCAAAAGTCAGACCGGCCCACCGGGAATTGTCCCGGTCCTCCCGATTAGCCACGCCGGGCCTGTGTCTCAGTAACATCTGTTTCAATGCAACTTTCATCCGCTCAAGGCACAACGCATCAACTGTCAGGTCTGAGGACAGACTGAGATTCAATAATCATCTCGAGGTCATCAGGCTCAAATTCTAATCGGGTTGCATAGGTGTGTGTTGACAGTATTCTAGGCATGTGGGCAGACAATAGAACCACAGCCCATGCCTACACGAGACTTGCAGGATCCTTCCTTCTCCTCGTGGCGTCTTTGCATTAGGGGCCAGTGGGGCACGGCCCCACCAGAGAACGCTGCCGTGCAGGGCACGATTATACTTTTCTTTCTTTTTTCAAAAATGTCATTGAGCATAAGTTAATAATACATTAATTGTTAATAATTAATTACATGTCCGCAGTTTTAATTTGATGAACGCAATTGTTGTAGTGTAGTAGTTGTGTGTGAAATAGTTCGTTGCTCCGTCTCGTCTGTTCCGCTCGGTGGGGCCCAGCCGAGATGGCCCTGTCTGCTGCAGTGTAGAAAACTGGTGCTGTTGCGCGAGCAAGCGCGTGCGCAGCGCCCGCTTCTGTTTCGGCGGTGGGGCCAGAAGTTTAGGGCCCCAAAGCTCTTCTCATTGGCTGATTTGTAGAAAGGGCGGGGTTTACAGCGGGAGCCGATCAGATCTTGCTAGCTAGCTAACGTAGTTACTGTTACAGTTACAGTTACTGTTACAGTAAATAACAACAAATGGACGTTTCATTCATTAAATGATGAATCGTGTTGAGTATCTGTCTCATGTGAGATTTAGCACTTGAACAGAAGTTGGAGATAAAACGTTTGGGACCACATCGCCCGACAGATTTAATCATTATTCAAGAGGGAAAGGACAATAATAGATCGTTCAACCAGGAGTGGTTCAAGCGGAAAAAAATGCTTGTGTTTCACCTCAGCCACACAATGGAGACCAGACAGCACTGTCCTTAAAGCACAGGTAATTACCATCTTAGCCCAAACTTACTTAAATGTTCACCCAGGATTATCCAGGTCTGAATATTCAACCACTCTATCAGGCTAGATTCATTGTTAATTGTACAGTATGGTGGCCTGCAAACTTAATACAACTTAAACCATACTTCTTCTTTTTTTGGTATATTGTGAGTGGTGGCTTTGTATATTGATTGCTGTGTAAAGGGTGTGCGCCGTTGTGTTTTTATTGTTGCCACGTTGTTGTTTTCTTGAGTTTTGATATTGTGAGATCTTGAACGCTGCCATTTGGTGGTGCTATTGCTATAATAGCCTAATATATGTCGTCAGATTCGCGTTTGAGTGATGGCATTATTCAGCTGCAATTTTGGTCCCCTCTGTCACTTGCTACTGTTTTTGTTGTGATGGTAGTAATATGTGGTATTTCTGGATTGCGTTATAATATTTTCCTGCATGGGCCCCACCAGAGTTTCCAAACCAAAATCGCCACTCCTGGGCAGGTATACACAGCTAGACACACTGAGACGCATTCATACTTTTTATTGAGATGTGTGATTATAATACACCACCGCAGCAGCGCTATGCTGCTATACATTTGACTCTCTGTTTTGATGCGTCGGCGGGCGACATTCTAGTCATTTTTGTAAAAGTTGTTAAAAGTGTGGGAACCTCTACTACAGTGACAAACCCATTTATACAGCCTTTCAACAATTATGCATACTGCCCAGGGTTGAAGGCAGTTTGAAAATTTGTTGGTCCAATATTATACCCCTTCAAGCATCAGAATTTAAAAAAGGTAGTGAAAATATAAACTAAATGATGCTTAATGTTGGGATTAAAGGCTGAGGTATGAAATTGAGAGTTGAGAAAGGGGTGAGGAAGGGAAAAGACAATAGAACATGTTTGTTATTTTCTTTCTTTTTTCAACAAATGGTATGTATATTTTATTGGTTGGTGAGAGACTTGACATTCTAATCAGCAAATGTCTATGTTGTGGTGATCCGATGTACACACACAAATATAACTACACAATTCTCTTGTGCCAGTATGAACCGTGGCATTGTTAATAACAGGGACCCGTTTCCCAATAACGATGAATCAACGCTCGTAAGATCATTCTCACTGTGCCAAAATGGGCTCCGTAGGAGGGGGAGACGCAGTGATGTCGCAGTAAAATGGGATTAAAAAGCGTTAAAATATCTCCCCATCAAGTCCAACATTTGAGTAGCCTACGAAAAAGAATAGACTGCAATAATATGAATGCTAAAGATAATAAAACACAATTGATTAGGCCTAGGCCGACATATGTATCAGTCCTAATCCTGAATGCACTGTTCGTACATTTTTTCACAGCATTTTCCCCCCTGAAATAATTCCATATGACAAAAATCCAAAAATAGCTTGTGTGACAACTAGGCCTACATTTATCTTAATGTGCCGATTACTGAAACATGCTTTGCGCAGCAATGAGAGCCGACTTTATCTGATTCTGCGTAAGCCAAGGTTTCATTGATTGGCGTTGCTTATCTTAAGTTTCCTGTGTAAACCCGAGAGGGTCAAATCCCCCGTTCGTCACGGCGCAGGCTTTCTTAGTTCACTGGAGAAGGCGGGGCTGCGCACAGAGTCTAGACCTCTTTAGTTATTATTTTTGTGTGTATATATATAATTAAGAAAAACTAATAGCAATAATGTTTTTGGGTGATTTAAAATAAAAAAAATATCTTTCTGGCAATCCCTCAACCACAATAGCGCCTGTGTGTTTTCTCTTGAATAGTGCAGGGTCCCGTTTCCCGAAAGCATTGTTAGCCTAAGTGGATCGTGAAATGCGTCGTACGAGCATCGTACAGTTTTCACACCGTTTCTCGAAAGCATCGTTGGTAACGAACATCTGTCGGAGATTAATCGAGATTTAAAACACTTAGACTAATTCAAGAGAGAGAGAGTAAAATAAAACGAGGGGTCCGGAGCAAGAATTGACAAAAGACTTTATCGTGCAGAAAAACAACAACGATAACAGACGAGTAGGTCTTAAGAGTCACTGTCGTTCACAAACTGTGGCGTCTTTTTATACACACAAACAGAGCAGCTTCTCCTTGAGGTGTCTGCCTCCATTCAGTCATAAATCCACTTTAACCTGAATGGTCAGAAAATAGACAACAAATGGTCTGCAAAGATAGCCCTGCTCCTTTTAGGGGGGGCTCCATCTGTTCTAAACCCAGACACCTAGGCACCGTGTGTTTTCCACTATTAGGTATAAAAGACCTCATAATAATCACAGTTTACCATAGAATATAATCAGTAATTTCTACCACACATCCCCCCTTTTTTGTAAGATAAGATCACAACAAAAACATAAGTCGTTTAGGCTATATTTTGCACTACATTTGATCATCATTAAAAACCTTTAAGCATGTTCAGGAATCTCAACCTGTATAATTCTCAGGATTTTAAACCTGTTTAAGGCAAAAAGATCTATCAAATGTTTAACTAGAATTCACACATAACATAGTATTTTCAGAATGCATTGAAAATTAGCATTTCAGAATATATTACATAAAAATATGAAACTTAAAAAATAACATTTAAAAAAATAAGTAAATGATAGAAATTAAAAACTAAGATTGTCAACAAGCTTGCATAGATTTGGATAGCTATGATTATCGTCATGTACTGGTATACTATATAAACGTGGGGGGTTTGGGCATTGTGGTTGTTGCTTCCATTTGCAGCCACCAGCCCTGAAACCCATTAGTCCAATGTCCATTTGTTCACACTATCTGAAATGGTTGTGGTTCACATGGTCACCAGTTAAGAAAATAGGACCTCCTTCTGATGTCCGATTCTCACAGTCCGGTCTCCTCTCTAGATTCACTCCAATCTATCTCCCCATAGAGCATCCTCTCCCAGTCACCCGACTCCTCTAGGTTGTTCATCGCAAGTGTGAATGATCCATCTGGGGCAGTGTTATTTGGAATGAAGGTACAACCCATTTCACCTATAAGAGCACAAACTCCCCCCTTTTCTGCTAAAAGCCAATCTAAAGCCTGTCTGTTCTGCCAAGCCACAGCTTTAAGAAGTATATATTCTCTCATATTTAATTTATACTTTCTGTTATAGCCCCATGCATCCCTGACGTTACTGTTAAACACCATTTCATTGGATTAAATTGGATATTTACTTCACACCGATTCTTCCTATGCACATGTTCATAATTCTGGCGGAAGGTTAATGCACATAACGGTTGGTTATCCGACATAACAGTAAACACAAATTCATTAACTCGGTTCTGTGGTGGTATCTGAGCATATAAGGCAATTTTCCCTTTCTTGTTGACTATTCCTGAATGATTTTGGGCCGGATTATCCTGTGTTCCTCTCTGGCTTTCTTCAGTAGGCCTACCACCCCCTAATTCCTGGCCCTTCCAGGTTTGTGTTGTCCCCGTGGTTTCATCCTTCCTCGGGGTCTGTGCTTGTGCCAGCGAAATCTGGCACAACCCGTAAAGGATCAGAAACAGGCTCCCCGTTTTCAGCATCATCATGCTGCTGTATCTCTTGGCTCGACTGGATCTGGTCCTGGGGCAGCTGGTCAGCCCCACGTGTGTCTGCGTCTGGCTCCTCCTCCTCACGGTCGTCTCTGGCTTTGGGTTGAGCAGCTTTAGTGCAGTGGTTGAGATGATACCACGTGGCACTTCCTTCCACTTGGATGGCTGTTGGTGTTGCGCTGGTGACTTTGTATGGCCCTTCTCGCCTAGGCTCGTGGTCACCCGGCTCCACCCCCCTTGGTGGCTCCTTCTCCAACTCTGGAACTCTGCCTTTCTCTTGTTGAAACATAAGCCTGTGTATGCCAGTTAGTTGTCCCATATAACGTCTTAATTCAGTTTCCAATTGTTCTAATGGAGGTCCTTTATGAGGCCCTCGAATGACAGGTGAAGGCATGGGTCGACCCGTAAGCATTTCATGCGGGGTTAGATGCGTCGTTCTGTTAGTTTTCATGCGATAACTCATTAGTGTCAGTCGTAATGCGACTGACACTAATGTCAGTCGCATTACGATTAGTCCTTTAATTTAGTACTCTAATTTAATTTTGTTAATCTTTGTCTTAAGCGTCCGATTCCTCTCTCCACCATACCTTGTGGTTTGAGGAATGTAGACACAGCCTAATCTTTGTTTGACATGCAGATGTTAAATCACTTGTTTGATTGTTTTCTGAAAAAACGCTGCTCTGTCACCTGAGCTAATTTGTGACGGAATTCCAAACCTTGGCATGACTTCTCTAGTCAGAACCTTGATTACCGTAGCCGCACTTTGGTCTTCTGATGGGACTGCTTCTACCCATCTGTTGAACACTGTTTTTTTCCAAATATTTCACACTCATTTAGTTGGATGTCAATCATTGTTTGCAAGTATGGTGAAGAAAAACCTTGTTTTCAAAAATTTTCCAAATTCTCCTCAATACCTCCCCCCTTGCGCAATGGTCAAAAACATGTGCATTAAATGATAAGCAAATCTAATAACGCCGTTGGTGCACCCAACGTCGAAAGTCTAACCTTAAGCATCAGCAAACTGAAACCAATCTTTTGGGAAGGGAAATCGAAACCAGTATGTCCAACTCCTAAACCCAATATGGGTGGGTTTACCATCAGCCGCCCGAAACCACGCTGTTCCAAAGTCATGCACTAAACCGAAAAAACTTACATGCGTTAGTGGCCTTCTATACCACAAAGGTAAAATAAAATGAAATAAAACGCGACATGCCCCGTTTCAAGACGACCTCTGCTGCCAGAGCTGACATATCTGACTCCTGTTCCCCCTCCACCTTTCATCAGCCGGCTTTTCCTATGATGGTTGCAGTCCGTCACTCCATGATCAAGTGAGCCAGTGCTCACAGTGACTCTGCCAAGTAATCGTGACTGTGCCTGAATTAGGTTGTCCCGGGCTTCAAGGTGGGATCTTACCCGTCGTTGGCTAACCAGCCTTCCATACTGGCTTATTGCAGGATGCCGTACCTGGGATACGATCAATCCCCACCTATATGGTGGTATAGATCGCAAAGTGGAGGGATGGAGACAGAGTCTTCAGCCGCATCTGCCTTATGCAGCCATATGTGTGCGTCATGAATGCACATCAGGGCGACTATAAAACAAAAGATAATTTATCAGAGTTAAAATTATTAAGTGTTGCAGCAGTAGTAGTGGCATTTGAAGGTAAACCCACTACTTCCGAATCCAATTTGACAACATAGCACGTATGTCTCCTTCCCAGCAGATGTAGCGTCAATCCACCTATTGTCCTTAACTAGGGAGATGTGAAAGAAAACAAAAATTACAATATTAAAACTTGCATTTTCAATATTGGGCGACTCACTTCTGTCTTAACCGTTACTCAAAATCACAATCCTCTTCATAATCCTACCCGATTGCCCTTCACTATCTATTTAAATTGGACAACCTAATTAAACCTTTTATTCTACCTATTTATTTTAAATGACATTTGTCATTGTGGATAACCTAAATTAGAAATTTGGATAACGTTCTATCATACTTATTTGATCAAATTTTTAAGTATTGCAGATTGTTTTTTCTAAATTATAAGATTGCTTTTAATAAATTGTCTATTACTTATCATAATCTCGAAGGAAATATTTTATTTGTGTTGTTATCTTGGCACCTAGACCTCGTCAGGTCCAAGCACCAAAATAACATCCACCTATCCACGCAGAGTCCATGGGTTGGGTCCGCTCCTCGTTTGATGAGTCACTTTACCCTGGCGCCATTGAACCCATTGACTCCTGTGGAGTGTGGTGTGCAGACAATTTTATCGCTAATTGCTCATGTTTGAGTCTAAATAATTATTCCTAAATCCTGTAATCACCATTTAACTTGCTCAGGGACACATCAACACTCAGCTAGGAGAGATGGGGATCGAACCAGCAACCCTTCGGTTACTAGACAACTGCTCTACCTCCTGAGCTAAACGACCCCAGCCACCTCTCCGCTGATTTATTACCTCCGGGTCGGTCCGTGTCCGCCCTTTTTGCTTTCTTTACATTCCTCTCCCTTCTCCAAACACCTTCTCCCTCTGATCCAACCCGTTGTCTCACCAGTGCTCTGTGTACCAAGATGTAATGATATATACCATATGGTGTTCCGACGCGTTGGAGAGTCTCCAAGAACCACAGAATCACCCATCCCAGTGGTGGTTCTACGTTTTTTCTAAAACAGTGGACATGGGTTACATTCAGGAACAAATTACAGAGTACATCCAAACGCACAAATAATCTATTAGGCACAATGCAAATTCAATCTCTTTCTCTCTGTTGGACACACTCCAAAACTAGATTATTAATCTTAAAAGGCCATCGAAAGATATGAATGTCCCCAAAGAAAATTCTAACCGAAAACTCACTCACTCACTCACTCACTCACAACTCACTCACAACTTAAAATAAGAATTCACAGATTGTCATCCTTGGAGCTGTCATAGGTATTAACTGCGTGTGTTCCGAGAATCCCAAAGTTTTGGTGAATTTTCCTGCCAGGGGGAGGTGAGAGGCATAATTTGGACCTACGCAAGTGTAAGTGGCCCCAGTGTGGGCCATCATTGGCGTGCCTCTATAATTTATCAGAACCTGCAGTATTGGTTCCTCATCAGCTTGTTTTGTGATTGCTACAAGCTGACCCTCCCCCTGTGGATTCCCTTGGCACCCCTAGTATTCCTGTCCCATAAAGGGACCCTGCTGTCCCTGGTTGTAGTTCCCTTGATCTTGCCTCCCCTGATAACCGTTACCCTGTCCTTGCTGGGATGGAAGAGGGTTAGTCAAACAATTTCTCTTCATATGTCCTTCCTGGTTGCACCCATAACATATTAAAGGACCTCTGCGTTGTCCTTGGAATCCTTGCTGTTGATTATTTTTATACTGCCCTTGGGACCCCTGTTGCTGATTATTCTTATACTGTCCCTGGGGCCCCTTGTTGTGATTCTGCTTGTTCCCACCCATTGGGTTCCCATTGTTATTTGTGTGTATATTTATGGCAGCTGGAGTGGGTGACCATTGGCTCTGAGGCTGTTGTACTGGGGGGGAGAATGCCTGTTGAGGAGGTTGGGTTTGTGGTGCGCCCTGCTGGACGGCTTGCAATATTGTATCAACAGGTTCTGAAACAACTGCCTGTTTCTTCTTCTCTTTTTCTCTTCTTGTGAGTTCTTCCAACTGAAGCTGAGATAGCTTCCTTTGCACCTCTTTGCTTTGTTCCTGTATTTTGTGTTCATTCTGCCGATATTTGTCCACTGCATGAACCACATGATCGCAAAAGTCTCTGTGAGATTTATTTGTAACCAGTCCAACCACATTATCCAGTTTAACTTTGATTGAGCTAGGTAGAATCTCTATCACAGAGTTCCTGAACATGACAGAAAACACAGGATGGATCTCAGGATCCTCATTAGTCTCCAAGCGCCATCTGTCCACTTTGGCCTGGAGGTAGGATGCAGGATTCTCTGTGTCATTGATGGGGAGGCCTCTCATGTTTTTATGATCGATATGGGTCGGGAACTTCTGAGTGTGTTCCACATCGCCACTCTGTAGCGATCAAGTGTAATCCCATCATGGATTCCGTCCATTATATCCAACCCTCCATTCCTCAGTACAGACTCCATTTTAGATAACCCCAATACTCTTGCCAACAGAGCTTTCAGGTCCCCCACTGCCATTAGGTTTCCCACTGTGAGTTCCTCAAATGTTCGAATCCATTTAGACGCCCCGTTATGAATGTTAGGGAGTTTAGAAATAACTCCCTCCAAGTCCTGTGAACCCCACGGTTGATAGTGGACATGTTGTCCTTTGACTAGAATAGGATAGTTCCCGGGGAGGGTGTCGGGTGCCTCTTTTGCCCTTTGCGATTTCCTTAGTTTCTCATTTAACTCGAGTGGTGTGGGGCTTAGTACTGATATACTGCAGCCAGGCTCCTCTGTCGCTGGGCTCTCACTATACCCCTCCCCCTTGAGTTTAGTACTCTTTTTTGTTTGCCTTTTCTGAGACTTCGTCCTCGTCTTTGTGTTTTTTCCTCTCCTTTTCTTTCTAGGAGAAGGCCCTTCGCAAATTCGCTCATTACCATCTTTCACATCTTTATTACTGTGCTCATCACCACTTGTCTCATCTTCGTCCTCATCCTCACTCTTACTATAACTAGTGTCAGCATTGCTACACTCTTCTCTTGCTTTCCTAATCCCCTCATAGCAGTCCATGTGTATGGGTGCGCCCCTATTCCCCTGTGTGTTACCCTTATTATCTCCTTCATCTAGTGTGACTTCCCCTTTAATTTCTACGTTGCCAATTAACAGTGGATACATCTTATTTGGTTTGTACGGCGGTGGCTCAAGCTTCAGAGGCAAAGGTTGAGCCTCTTCTTTCTTTGTGATTATTCTTCTGGCCACTCGTTGTAATGTGCGCCACCTCTCTCCCTCCTCTTCGAACAAAGCTAGCACTAACTTTTCCCTGTCTCTCTTCTCCAAGGGCTTTTTACCACTTCTGTTAGGTTTGTAGTTCCTTATTACTACCTCCATGTCCCTACACATTGTCTGATCAAAAGTCCCTCCCGCGGGCCATATTCTGCCTGATTTAACTGTCCGCTTCTCCCACTTCTCAGAAATTCGTTTGATCTCATTTCTGAGGAGTGGATTGTCTCTACTCAAAACTTCTACCGCTGTTGGTGCCATTTTTAATTATAACTTTATTACTTTATTTATTTTTTCTGAAATACACTATTTATTAATACAATTTATTTGAGTTTATTCTACTAGTTAGTTTAAATACTTTATTATCTCTAAGCTACAAATGTGAACTCCTCCCAAGCGCTCGTCTCCCTCCCGAAGATTGGAATGTGGCCCCAACACTGGCCTGCAGGCTCCTGCTCGTCCCCTGTGTGTTTGCTCGTGCACGTGCAGTTAGAGTCAGCGCGGTTACACATTTATTCAGTACTTCAACAAATGAACTATTCTCTATCCGTCTAATTTATTTATGATTATCAACTACTTTAAACAAATTAACTATTCTCTGTCCGCCTAATTTATTTATGACAGAATCAACAACAAAAATAAAAATGAACCGGGTCGTAAAAACCTCCGAGGTAACTTAATCCTAACACGACTTAAATACAGACAATAAACCGATTCATACAATTTTTTATTTTATATTGAAAAATGTCCGAATTGTTTGTAATCAATTACAAATACAAGGTTGACCGAGCGTAGAAACTGGCCTTTTGATTAAAACCTGAACTTAAAATAAAACCCCTTTTCCCTCATAATGCCAACATCAGAATTAAAATTCACTCAATCGATCCGAGATCAGAAAGCTGTTCAATCGGCCCAAAATAAGAGAAAATTCACTCAGTTGATCCAAGATCAGGAAACTGTTCAATCGGCCCAAAATAAAAGAGAGAGAGTTCACTAAATCAATCCAAGATCAGAAGACTGTTCAATTGGCCCAAAATAAAAGAAACTCACTCAATCGATCCGAGATCAGAAAACTGTTCGATTGGCCCAAACCAAGAGACAATTCACTAGTCGGTACTTCAAGGAAACTTTTCGAAAATAAGAATGAATTCATCGACGGCAATGAATTCCAACCCAGCTTTCTGGGATACTCTCAGTCATCCAACAGGTAGGCCTACTTCAACCGACCTGTGGACCTGCACTGTCCTTCCTTCTTCCAGAAGACAGCCACAGGACTTTACAGAAGGCCTATTTAAACAAAACACTGCACTGTCCTTCCTTCCTTCAGAAGACAGCCACAGGACTTTATAATAGGTCTATTTAACCAAAACCTCAAAACTCCCAATAACAACAACTCGTATCAAAAATAGGGAGCCACACAGCGTCTTGGTCATTTAGAACCACAGAGCGCGAATGGCCTATGTGCGCGCGCACGTCAATCTCTCCCGGAGTCCCCGTATCTCTCACTCGCTCATTTATCTATAATTTTGGTTCGTTTGATCGAAGAGACACTTTACCTGCTGCTCGGCGTTCAGACGGGGCAAGAACAGATCAAACGACTCTATCCTATATATGGCAAGACAACTTACCCTTGAGCTCTGGTCGTATGATCCGTTCGCGTCCCGTCCTCTGGCCCGGCAGCTGGCGAGTCCCTATTTCCTCCTGGTCGTGACGCCAATTATGTCGGAGATTAATCGAGATTTAAAACACTTAGACTAATTCAAGAGAGAGAGAGTAAAATAAAACGAGGGGTCCGGAGCAAGAATTGACAAAAGACTTTATCGTGCAGAAAAACAACAACGATAACAGCCGAGTAGGTCTTAAGAGTCACTGTCGTTCACAAACTGTGGCGTCTTTTTATACACACAAACAGAGCAGCTTCTCCTTGAGGTGTCTGCCTCCATTCAGTCATAAATCCACTTTAACCTGAATGGTCAGAAAATAGACAACAAATGGTCTGCAAAGATAGCCCTGCTCCTTTTAGGGGGGGCTCCATGTTCTAAACCCAGACACCTAGGCACCGTGTGTTTTCCACTATTAGGTATAAAAGACCTCATAATAATCACAGTTTACCATAGAATATAATCAGTAATTTCTACCACACATCCTGAAAACAATCGTAGCTAACGAGGACTCCAGGGGTACTCGTAGGATGCTAAGAGCATCGTTAGCCTACTATAGCCTCAGTGGCGTCACAAGCGGACATTCCGTGTATTGGATGTGTTTTATTAAACCACATCCAATACCACAGTATATATCGGCGGTAACAACAAAAACAGTGGTTCCCGCCAATATATATCTCATGGACTACTGTTAGATTTAAACAGCAAAGATAGTGACATGTAGGGATGGGCATGATTAATCGACGATCGACTAATTGATCGTTAATAATTTTTGTCGATTGCGTAAATCTTTCATCGATTAAACTAATGCAGTGTGCAATTAAACATTTTACCACACAGGGGCAATATTTAAATTTGCGGCCCCTCCCCCGCGATAAACATCCCGCTTTGAACGGTGAACTCTTTACGCCTAGCAGCTATAAAAACTATAAAAACTACAAAATTACTATTAATGCAGGCTATGTGGAAAATGCGCCGACTTTGGCTCAGCCTGGCTCCGCCCTCTTCCGCTATGTAGCTAAGATGGCTGCCGTTGAGTACGAAAAGTGTACATCACCACACACTTCGCGATTTGACCATTTTCAGTAGACTTATTTTCGCCCGATCTGAATCGGAACGCCCTACGTACTCAAACTTAGACTATAGTACGGATAGTATGGATATTGGAACACGGCGATGTAATCATGAAGCGGACGAGGCCACGGCGAAGTCTGGTGTGGGACCATTATGATTTAAAAAATGACTTCTTGGGGAGCGCTATAGGCCTATCATTCAAGGCAAGGTTAGCGCTTCGAAGCAGAAATAAAGAACTTTCTGAGCCCCTGGATTGTGGAAAGTTGTTCCCCCGCCTTGCCAAGTAAGCACGGAGGTATTTGTGCATCACGGCAACGTCGGTCCCCTCAGAGCGGGTGTTTTCGGCTGCGGTCGCGTCTTTCTGAACAAAAATCCATAGACTGGATGGTTAAGTTATAACTAGGGTTGAGCACCGAAACTCGTTTCCAGTAGGGAACCGGTTCCGACGTAAACGGTTGTAACGAGATCGAATAAGAACGCACATTTCGGTGCCTCATAACGGTGCCTGACGTTTTTTAACGCCCCCTGCCCCGCCCCCATGGTGTTGCGGCGTCAACTTGCGTTAGTGCTGGGCGGTAAACCGGTTCACACTGAATAACGGTGTGTATTTTCGTTAGGATATGATTTTTTTTTATATACCGCCATACCGGTGTATTTGATTCCACAACGTTCGGAACGCAGCGCTGCGCGACACTGTTTCAGACGGGACCCTTCTCAATGTTGCGCTAAACACGCATGGTACGACTACGACTTTCTTTATAGGTCCATGACTACGAGCCTATGTGCGCCTCGAGGCTCGGGACGGACTTGTCAACGCGCTGTGGCATCGCTTACTTGATGTTGTTTTGATTGAAAATCGCTAGGTTGTAGAGGGTGAACGTGAATGAACATGTGTGTGTGTGTGTGTGTGTTGCGAGCGAATGCAATTTATTTTTATTTTTATGTAAAATATTAACGATTAATCGACTAATTGATCGTTAATGCTCCCGACGATCGACTAAGACAACTTAATCGAATGCCCATCCCTAGTGACATGTTAGAAGTCAACAACAGAATAATTTATTGCAGCAATTTAATATTCCAAAAATTCTTGCATAGCCGAAATGAACCGATGAAACGCCACATCACAAGGCATATAATAAAATCAAATGATTCCATTGCTATTGCGTGGGAGGTCGCTTTCGAGCTGCACTTGCTGTCTCCCTCTGATTTTAATTCAACCATCGTGGTTAAAATGTCCTCATATGGATCAATGATAGAAGACATAGGATACTGTAGACATGAATCATGCTGAGACCAGCGGGTGTCGGATCATTTCTGCAGGCGTTTTTTGTTGCGATTGTTTGCATTAAGCACTGTAGGCGCTTTGGTGAGGCTGTGATGAAGTTCACGATATATTGGACCGTGTCTAGACAGTAACGAACATCTCTGAACATAGTTAATCGCGATTGCAGTCTACACTCAGACGTGAACTCATTATTGCATGCAGGTGTCTTCATTCATAAAAAATTTAAAACATTCGGGAGAATGCAATAATACAAATTATTCTAAAGAGGTCTAGACTCCATGCGCAGCCCCGCCTTCTCCAGTGAACCAAGAAAGTCCGCGCCATGACGAATGGGGGATTTGACCCCCTCGGTTTTACACAGGAAGCTTGAGAGAAGAAGAAATGTGAAGGTGAAATCGCCGGGCGTGCCAAGCTGCGACCGAATCGACCGAATCATCCTGCCCAACAATATGGGCAGGATCTAGACCAAGCTTTCCTTATCGGGTCAGCAATAACCGTGTGTCAATGCCAAGCCTCTGCGTTTGAATGATAATGAATGAATGGAACGTTGCATTTTCAATGTCTACAAATATTCTAGACTAGAGAATGCGCGCCAATCAATGAAACCTTGTTCGGAATCAGATAAAGTCGGCTCTCTTTGCTGCGCAAAGCATGTTTCAGAAATCACGTTAAGCACGTTAAGATAAAGTTGTCACAAAAGCTATTTTTGATTTTTGTAATATGGAATTATTTCAGGGGGGAAAATGCCGTGAAAAAATGTAAAAAAAAATGCCCATTTCAACGTGTCAATAGACAGTTACAATCCTACGAACATCATGAGTGCAGTGAACGCACGTTCATGTTAAGAGGAGTTTCGGGAAACGCTCCAAAGAAAATTACCACGGATCGCAAGATCCATCGTGAGAATGATCATACGAGCGTGGATCTATCGTTATTGGGAAACTGGGCCCAGGTCCTGAGGTGCAATTTCATAAAAACCTGTCACAATGTTTAATGCATCTTTGAACCTTTCATAATGTAGCAAAGGTTTTTTTTCCAAGAAAAGAATGAAAATGATCTATGCAGGGTGCCCAGGCCCCTGCTCTTTGATTCATGCTACATTTTACTATACAAACTTGTTTAAATGACACATAAACCTTATACCATTGGAAAACCTGTTTAGTTCCCTTTCAAATGTTGCCCCAATTGTAAGGAACATGCATTTGTGGGATGAGCAGCAGAGCTGAGTATGTGGGTTGCACCCATGAAAAATTAGCCAAATCTTTTCTGCCATTGCCAAACAGGTTATTTTGCTGTTGCTATTGACCCTTGTTTTGAGCTTCTGGTCCGCCCAGGTGCTGCCAATCAGGTGCCTGATTGGCACCTGATTGGGCAACTTCAAGCTGGTGTTCCGCAAAAACATGCTGCGGCATTATTTGGAGTGAGCCCTAGTACCCTCTCCTAACTGAAAGCCAAATTCCATATAACTGGGGATGTCAAAGACAGGCCGCGAAATGGGCGTCCCAAGAAGACGACACCCCAAGAAGACCGTTTATCACCCTGTCAACACTTAGATTGCGTAGGCTGTCTTCTACAGATTTGAAGTCAAGGTTTGCAGGCCAATATGGCCGACGGCTATCTGGAACAGACTACACGCAGCCAATCCCCGGTCTCATAGGGCTGCCAGGATTCCTGCCATGACTGCCCTTCACCGTCAGGCCCGTTTGCGCTGGTGTCGGCAGCACGTGCACTTGAACCTGAACATGTGGAGCAATGTAATGTTCAGTTATAAGTCCAGATTATTTTTGGACTTCTATTTTTGGATCGTAGGGTCAAAGTGTGGAGAAGACGCAGAAAACGCTATGCTGATTGCTGCACCGGGAGAATAACATCTTTTGGTGGAGGCAGTGTGATGGTGTGGGGTGGCATCTCCCTCACTTGAAAAACTAGGCTTGTCATTGGAGGCAATCTCAATGCAGAGAGATATAGAGATGAGATTCTGCAACCAGTGGCAATCCCATTTCTCCACAGTCTGGGACCGAACTCTATCCTTCAAGATGACAACACTCGCCCCCACAGGGCGGGGTTTATCAGAGACTACCTCCGGAATGTGGGAGGGGAGAGGATGGAATGGCCTGCTAGCAGTCCTGACCTCAACCCCATTCAAAACTTGTGGGATAAGCTTGGGCGTGCTGTTCGTGCCAGAGTGACCAACACAACCACTTTGGCTGACTAGCGACAAATGCTGGTTGAAGTATGGGATGCCATTCCACAGCAGTGTGTGACCAGGCTGGTCACCAGTTGCCCGGCTGTTGTGGCTGTGTATGGCTTTTCCACACGCTTTTGAGGCTCCTGTTTGTGAAATGAATAAATTGTTTAATTGCCATTATGTCTTGTTTCTTCTTCTTCGGTATTTGGTCCTGGTGATGGGGTGTTGAAGGTGTTGGCAACAGTGGAGAGTGTTCGGTGTGGGTCAATGGGGCGTTGAAGGAGATCTGACAGGTATGAGGGGGCAAGGTTATTTAGGGCTTTGTAGGTGGTGAAGAGGTTCTTGAAATGTATGCGTTGTTTTACCGGAAGCCAGTGAAGTTGACGGAGGACGGGCGTGATGTGTTCTCCGTGATGGAGTTTTGAACATATTGCAGTTGAGGGGAGACCATACAGGATGCTATTGCAGTAGTCGAGTTTGGAGGTGATAAAGGCATGAATTAGTGTTTCAGCAGCTGAGAAGGAGAGAGTGGGTCGAAGGCGTGCTATGTTCCGGAGGTGGAAGAAGATATATGTACATATATATATATATATATATATATACATATGCAAAACATTGTTTATCGAGTCCGATTCAAAGCAAGCAAAAAAAAAAGCAGCCTTACTTCATTCTCACTGTGTGTGCTTGGCTCCATTAAAAACAATATGATTACATTCTTATTTCAGGTTTCACTTCAAATATTCAAAATTTCCACACTGCTTTGGGCGTAAGGGTCCAATTCTGCTGGATCACGTCAAAGGTGAATCCAATATGAATGCTATGTTCCCTCCACTCCACTGGCACAATTTCACAGTTTAAATTACTTTATCCATATGTCAAATAAGAAAGGAAATGGTTTGGCGTTCATTTATTTTCTGGGGTTCATTCTTCCTTTTGTGGTCATGTAACTGTCTGTAATCATTCAAGAAACATTTCATGTATCAAAAACCTTAAATCCAGACGGATGCAGTCTGGACCTTACCTAGAGCAGAGGCACAAAGACCCGCTGAGAGAGAGCTCAAGACCTCCAGGTCAACGTGTTGTGTGTTAGTGCTTGGTAACCTGTCCCTGACAGCTTGACAATTTGGCAGACAGATTGAAACCAGCGTTTCATAAGGCCTCTGCATAATGAAATGTATCTTTTCTTGGAACCTTTCACACCAGGGAATGGATGTCTGCGGCAGATCAAATGTGCCAACTGATGTTTTTTTTCACTTTGCCAGCAAAGTGTCAGTGTCAGGCCTTGACAGACAAACTCCTTCAGCCAATCCAGTCGGCAAAAACGTTCTTCTTCTTGTTTTTATTTAGTATTTGTTTTTGAGTCTATTTCTGCAATAACTGCACTTGTGGCTGTTCTTACTATACTTATGTTAACGTTAACACTCGTTGATTCCGGAGACGCCATTACTATTTTGCAATCGGCGGCCTGTATTTACATTATCAACAATGAAACTGTCCCTGATTTGCCCGGTTACGTCAATAAAAATTGGTAGAGGTGTTCATTTACTCAGCGGAAGCTCTGCCCCTTGTGCATAGATAGCTGTGGAAAACCCTGATGAGCCATCTGTTATTGTCAACCTTTAAACCCGTACAAAAGTTTGACATCTATGAGCCACATATATCAAAGAATATATGTGTTGATTGATTAAACACTCAATCAAAATTTGGTATGGCCCCCGTATTACCAGATGGGAAATCATACCAGAGGCTTAAAATGATCGTATTTTGAGGAAAATCATTGTACGCTAGTCAGTCAATGACTGTGAATGTGTTTATGTCAGGTGTGAATGTTTAATTTCAGGAAAAAACAAATTTAATTGGGACAAACGACATTTTGACACGACCTCATTATCTTGAAATGAAAACGAATTGCTGATGTCTTCAGGTGATGTTGAAAGGGGTCCTTTAGCGGGGCTCAGTTATAAAAATGTCCAATCATTGAAAACAAAAGCACAGCTGTACACTAAAGGCTGTACGACGTAACTACAACAACATGAGTTGCAGCCTGTTCAGTATCTACATTGAAACGGCTCGTGAGTCACGGTCATCCTCACAACCAGCCTGGTTGGCATGAATGACGTTAGAAGAGAGGCAGAAGCACAGACATGTAAGCTTTCGCGCCAGTTCACCAATCACCTGCTTTATAAAGAGTAGAACATATGTTCTTTGCTGCTTAGGTATTTCGTCTGATGCTCGTCATTCTCAGCAGCTCACTACGTCATTTAGTACTCATCCAGAGTTCGACATTTCCGTATCCGACGAGTATGCCATCCCTCCATCTCCTACCATATCGCGCAGAAGTTCAAGGATCCAATTAAGGTCAGCTTCTTGGGCGTCCTGGCCAACCAAAAAACTCCCGGAACTCCTTGACCAACAAGGCAAGTCGGCTTATCGAGGGGGGAAATTCTGCAGGTAGCCGACACAGCGCTGGGAACCCTCAACACGTACCCCTCTCTCCACTTTCCGCTCCGGATGCCGCTGCCGCCGCTGCTACCACCGCCCAATGCATAGCTATGTTCAACACTAGAATCGACTGGTCTATCACGGACACCGAGCTCCTGCTCTGCCTTTTCGGTTGCCACAAGTTGCTATCATGCACCAAGTCGCTCACAGGCACCCAATGGTGTTATGTCCAAAGACTGCTACTACCCCTCCCGTTCCGTTCCCCGTCCATGGGGGTGAACATGTAAGCCAACCTGGCGATCGGCTCAACGAATCCGTCTGTTCTTATAATAACTGTAGATTCTCTCATATCTGCAGTATTTGCAAGGACCCGCACCCAAAATCCACCTGCCCCCGCCGTCAAAGGCCGGCAAACCGAGGGAGGGCCCCTCTCTTCAAGAGATTTCAAAAATTTCATCTACCCCAATTAACATTCCTTCATTATCAACATTTCTCTCATCTCACCCCGACCCCTGTTTTGTAGACCACCTCATCACAGGCCTTTCACAAGGGTTTCGGGTGGGAGTCCTTTTTCCGCTGTCCACTAGATACGTGGCAGAAAATCTCCAGTCAGCTCAGGCTGAACCAGAAATTGTGTCTGCTCTTCTGGCTAAAGAGGTATATAAAAAATAAGTTATTGGCCCATTTAGTTCTCCCCCCTTCTCTTTTTTCCGTATCAATTCTATCGGCGTCGGTACTCAGAGATACTCAGGGAAAAGCGTCTTATTTTTTACATGTCCTCTCCTCACTCCGACTCTATGACTAGTGTCAATGAATGTATCCCACCAGCACCATTTTCTTTCTACTATGCCACCATCGACCATGCAATTGTGTTGATTAAAATCGCAGGTCAGGGAGCCTGGCTTGCTAAAGCCGAAATTACGGATGCTTTTAAAAT
The DNA here is from genome assembly GCF_026213295.1 of Gadus chalcogrammus. Lineage (NCBI taxonomy): Eukaryota > Metazoa > Chordata > Actinopteri > Gadiformes > Gadidae > Gadus > Gadus chalcogrammus. The sequence continues at coordinate 20,179,065 of NC_079429.1, read as the reverse complement.
AATGCCTATTCATCGTTCCGATTGGCCGCTGTTCGGAGTTAAATGGCAGTCTAAATTCAACTTTGCAGTCAGGTTAACATTTGGGTGTAGGAACAGTCCCCACCTCTTCAATTTGTTATCCGAGGCATTGTGCTGGATCATGTTAAACGTATGTCGTTGCCAATTTCTTGCTAATTGACATTCCATCTAATCAAACCAGCGTTCGGGCACTCTAATGGGAGTATTCAGTGAAATCGGTGTCCCCCTATCTTAAGAGAAAATGGAGGGCCAGCCGAATTTTGCACATTCGCCCTCGGGTCCGAGTCGTCTCGCTGTTCGAACTTTACCCAATCGTGGCTGCTAGCGTTCTGTGGCGTCAAGCATGGCACCGTAAACGCATAACCATGTTCTGCGATAACGAAGCAGTGGCAGCAATTATTAATAAAAAGCAATCTGCATGCCCTACCACTATGTCTCTGCTCAGACGTTTAACATGGCAGTCCGTTACTCTCAATTTCATCATAAATGCTGAGCATATACCCGGTCACGATAATGTTCTAGCTGATTCTCTCTCTCGTTTCCGTTTCCAGGAATTCAGACGCCTATGCCCCGCAGCGAATACAGACCCAATACTCAGCCCACCCTTCCACGAACTCCGGTTGGATTAGGCAGCAGTTTAAATCCGCGTTTGGCCCCGCTAGTATCTTCATGGGAAAAGCTCAGTCTACCCTTAAAGCTTATAGTTATGCATGGTCTTTGTTGAATTAATTTTGCATTTCCATGCACGTATCAGTTTTACCATTGATGATCCCTATTGTCTGCGCTTTCATCGTCCACTGCTTAGAATCCCGCAGACAAAATTTGTCTACAATTCATAGAAACCTAGCTGGTATTCAATTTTATGCAAGATGCCAGGATTCTGGCTTTCCTAGTTTATTTTCGACTCGCGCAATTCATCTTCTAATGAAGGGTATTTCTAAGTCACTGCCAAAAGTACCAGTCAAACGCTCTCCAATCACTCTCAATATCTTGAATAGATTAGTGTGCTCTCTCAGAGCTGGGATACTCCATCTTTATTATAACGTATTAGGCATACTGGAGACAGTGTTTCTCACAGCGTTCTATGGTTTAATGCGTCCAGGGGAATACACATCACCTACTCAGATATTTTTCCCTACACGAGGCCTGGCTTTCGCCGACATCACCTTCTCTTCAAGGCATTTTTCCATCTTCTTAAAACTGTCTAAAAGCGATAGCTTAGGGGTAGGCGTAGCCATCATTATTTCGAGAATCAACAACTCACTCTGTCCTTACGCTTCCATGCTCCACTATCTCACGCTTCGGCAACGCATGCCCCCGAATAACCTTGTTTATTTTGCCCAACGGCCTGCCAATGACAAAAGAGTGGTTCAGAGTCCATCTCGCTAAGGTGGTAGAAGGCTGCGGCCTACCATCTCCCCTCTACACTGGTCACTCCTTCTGGATAGGAGTGGCAACCACAGCCGCCGAACGAGTGTTGTCGGACGCTTCCATCAAACGGCTAGGATGGTGGTCTTGGACGTCATACGAATCATACATCCGTTCGAATTCAAGTTTCTTTCTCCAAGCTCAAACGATGCTCTCCAACGTTGGTCAAGGTATATTTAAAATGTTTGCAACTACTGGTGGTGGTGGTTATCAGTTACTCAATCTATAACGTAAGCTATAAAAACTCAAAATTTGCCTGCAGCAACCCCGGCGAGTGTGTTGACCACGTCGTGGCACAATATCAAAAACTCAAGGTTCGCCTTCAGCAACCCCGGTGAGTTTGTTGGCCACGTTGGTGGCACAACACGAAAGCACTCAATGTTCGCTGCAGCAACCCCAGTGATTGCGTTAACCACATCGGTGGCACAACACGGGCACTCGTGAGTTTGTTGACCACGTCGGTGGTACAACATCAAATACTCAAGGTTTGGCTGCAGTAACCCCGGTGAGTGCGTTGACGACATTGGTGGCACAACATGGGCACTTATGAGTTCGTTGACCACGTCGGTGGAACAACACGGAAGTACTCAATGTTCGCTGCAGCAACCCCGGTGAATTTGTTGACCACGTCGGTGGCATAATATCAAACACTCAAAGTGCGTTGACCACGTCGGTGGCACAACACGGGTACATGTGAGTTCATTGACCCGTCCGTGGTACAATACGAAAGTACTCAATGTTCGCTGCAGCAACACCGGTGAGTGCGTTGACCACGTCGGTGGCACAACACGGGCACACGAGAGTTTGTTGACCACGTCGGTGGTACAACATGAAAGCACTCAAGGTCGCCGCAGCAAGTCTTTGGGCTCTCGCCAAAGACTTATCATGCAAAATATTCTCTCTTATGTTATCATTCAAAATAAATCTTTATTTGCATTTATTGGTGAATAAGTCTTCATGGGACTTTTGCCATTATTGATCGTACAGATGGCAATCTATTACAAATATGTGGTCCAATGAGGTACTGATGATGGCATTAATATTGTGTGGACATAATTGTGTGGTCATTCAAAATATGGAATCACCATCTGGATTTACCAAGCACCACAACGCAGTGGTACCTTTATTTTGAATACCAATACAAACATACACATTAGTGATTCAAGGCATGGAGACCAGCTGACCAGCTGAAGAATGCCGAAATTGCTTATTAGATGCAAATGCATCGTCAATTATTCACAAGAAAGAAAAAGAAAATCCTCCCCTAGTACTTTGACACAACCATCTGCTTTCTTCCAATTAGCACAAACTACAGGTACTCTTATTTCCTATAAACCCCTTTACGGTTTAACTTTGACGAACACACATAAACACACAGAACAAAGAGATACACATGTTCAGATTCAAAGCATGCCCACGCTGACATATTTAGGAATACTCATAGAGCACATCCTGTGGCACACAAGAGTCCCACTGTCATAACTCCATCCCTGCTTAATTCAATCTCCCATTGCGAACACATATTGCAAGGCATCGCGCCAGAATCACTAAGTGGGAGACAGGGTGGCGGTGGACATTCATTCAAGAAGATGTCACAAAGCTTGCGTTATGATCAAGAGTGCAGTTAATGAAATAAGATAAAATTATTATTGTGTGAATTCAGCTGGATTCTGATAATCAAGGGTCGGTTTTCTTCCGTGCGTTGGCAGATAACCATAATCTAACCATTGTTTTTATACTGTGGTGGGCTGTGGACACATGCAGACTGCATGTTAAATACATGTGGAAAATCAGGTTTCTCCACTGGGCAGTGTTATAATTGGCACGGTGGTGAGAGGCATGTATAATTAAAACATGGAAGGAAGAAACTAACAACTGAGTTTGTAATATCAGTATTAGGTTCAAGCTCAACAATGTTGTTCAGCAAACGGGTTGACAGTGTTTTAAGGCGTTTATTTAAATTACTCTTTGTGAATTTATTGTGTGCTTCTATATTATTAAAATCAAAAGGGTAAGGGTAAGAAGACCAACTGAAAAGAAAAGTGGAATCACAGAATAACGTCCTTCAAAAGAAGAAAAATACATTACCTTTAGCTGGATCTATTTATTTATTAAATGGATAGCTCCAGGTTAGGATCTGGCGAGGTAATTAGGTAATTGATTATTGTAAAATTGTAATATAAATAACAATAATATATACACACATTACATTTGTGTATAAAGTGTTTACAACATTTTGTTATCTTGCTGTCATATTGTGCCTAGAATCATCTTTTGATAGTATGGTACAGTTTCCTCAGTTCACAACAAATCACACAATTTGAAAATATGATAGCCGTTCCCCAAGCATGCCTTTTGTATGAGCAGAGGTTTTGCTTCCAATATCCGACAACACAAGTTACAGGAGTCTCCATAACAAGTCCTGAACAAGATAGTGCTTTGGTTAATTTTTGGAGCTGTTTAATTAAGATGAAATTAATACTGAACATATACTGACACAGAGTTGCATATCCATGATTTATCATTGGGTAAAACCGTGTTAGAGTTATATAAACCTTTTCAATGTCACACACACACACACACACACACACACACACACACACACACACACACACACACACACACACACAGTGACGGTTTTATTTACGGGCGAACCATCAATGAAGTACTACATAACATTGTGGTATAGGTATTTTTGCGCCCCCTATGGCTGCAGGCGCACACCTGCTCGTTGAGAAGGTGCCGTGCAGAGACAGGATGAAACCCCCACTGAAGTCCATAGGTTCACGATACACCCCTCCCCCCCCCGTTTGGAGGAAGTCTTGCCCGGGGCGTCACTGGACGTAGAACCACCACTGCACACTCACTCACTCACTCACTCACTCACTCACTCACTCACTCACTCACTCACTCACTCACTCACTCACTCACTCACTCACTCACTCACTCACTCACTCACTCACTCACTCACTCACTCTCCCTCTCTCTCTCTCTCTCTCTCTCTCTATTTATTTGTTTACACTATGTGTCACAAAATGAAGCACTAATGTGGAAACCAATAGGATTATTATTTTATTCATTAAAAGACCAAACTCCTCCTCCTTCAAGATAATACTTATATTCTTGGCTAGCTATAACCTAGAACATGTGCGTGTGCTTAATCCAAAAACGTAGTGAGCAACTGGGTTTAGCATTGGGGCAGTAACGTAGCTGAGCAATGTGGGATTTAGTTGTCGGTTGAACCCACATGAGTTGGCTCTGATGTAACCGGCTCATTGTTTCACACAAACCCTTAGTGGGAAGTTAGAGCGGAGCAAACAAAATGAAAACTTGCTAGCTCGTTAGCTGCGCTGCTCCCCTGGCGTTGGGCTGGCTCAGCGCTGCCGTGATTAGAGAAAGGCTCGGTCTGAGAAAAGGAAGCCGGCTGATTGGATGATCAAAACAAAAGGGGGTTTAGGCCGGGATAAGACGATCAAAGGTGTTTTTTACGCTTGACAAGGACGCTCTGAGAGGTCAGCCAAGAGGCAGAGAGAGAGACAGGCTGGGGGAGGGAGAGAGTCAGGGAGACAACAACAAATAGAGAGAGAGGGAGACTGGGGTAAATAGAGAGACAGGGAGATAACAACAAAGAGAGATAGACAGGGAGACTGGGGTAGAGAGACAGGGAGACAACAACAAAGAGAGAGACAGGGAGAGAGAGAGAGACAGGGAGACAACAACAAAGAGAGAGAGAGAGACTGGGGGAGAGAGAGACAGTGAGATAAAAACAAAGAGAGATAGACAGGGAGGCCATGGGAGAGAGAGAGACAGGTAAACAACAACAAAGATAGAGACAGGGAGACAGGGGGAGAGAGAGACAGGGAGACAAAGAGCGAGAGACACATTTGAAGAAACAGAATGCAACTTAAAATTGAAGACACAGGAAGGAGAAGAGGAAATTAGACAAAGAAAGGGATACTGAAGAACAGAGAATGAGAAAGTTTGAAGACAAATAGAGGGAAAGAAAAGGGGTTGGAGAAAGATGGACTGGGAGACGACAGTGGATATGAGTATTAGAAATATGAGGAAGTAGACAATGACATGAAAAAATTTAGGACGTTCAATTCTCTGTTTATGCCTAGTAAACAATTGGTGAGAATACGGCTAAAAGAGATGGTATCAAGCTGCATTCTGTCTCCAAAGCTTACAACATTAGTTGGTATTTTTGATCTGTCGTAGACATCCACGGATCACTGCACTTCTCTTCTTGCCCAATCCCACCCCGTTTATTTTTTCAACATAAATATACAAAACCATATAAATGCCACACTCATTTGCATACCTATACCACATTCCCATAAATCCTGTGGATGGAATCTACGGCTCTGGTGTTTCCCTTTAAACCATCATCCTGCCAGCAATCCGCTGACAACACAATATCCAATGTGGTGTGGCTATTTTCAGAAATTGTGGAATCTCTTCAAAGATCTGACACTAAACTACTAAACTGGCAGCAGAGTTTAAGAAACCTAATGGGAAACAATAGTGACGTTATCTAACGGATTCAGATAACATTGGGGAAAACGATAGGGGAGGTAACACTTTGAGCTGAACCGGGCTCGTCTTTCCTTATCATATGAAGCACGTAATCCGATTAAGAGGATGGGTCCCATTGACGGTACTACTGTTACACATAAAGATAGATTACGGCTTATACCCACACACGTCCTCACACCGGCAGCTACACTCATTTCCTTTCCTCAGTTATCCAATTTGTGTGCCTTCAATCAAAAACAATCCAAAAGGGAAACTATGGTGGTGAATATTAACTGAAAATCAGGAGTTTTTCTGCACATATGTCGAAATAGAGATCATATTGCATCACAGTTCATTAACACATAGAAACCCCTTCACATCTACGGTCATCTCTCAGATGATACAGAGTTATTGGGCCGCAGTGTCACCTCTCCAGCCAGTGAGGACAAACAGCGGGTGAGTCAGGAGAGAGAACCTGTGTGTCGGTCCCCACAATGCTGCATTGGCCCATAAGAACACCCATGCACCACAGCAATGACAGTGTGTGAATGGGATTTAGAGGAGGTCAGTCTGTGATCAGCATAGCAGTTGCATGCTGTCCTCACAAGCTGTGAATGCGTTCTGGCACTTAATGTATCACATAAGCTGGGTGTCGTACGTCCTGGCAAATAAAAAAAAAAAGTTGTGTAGCATCTTATCCTAGCTATCTCTGTTGTATACGGGGGAAGGGTAAGCTAGCGATTGTTGCTGCTTTGCACTTGGATCTATGGACACCCTTACTGTACCAACAGCGATGGATTTGTTTGATCTTCCTCTGACAAATGTACTTGTTGCTACTCGCTTTGCATAAAAGCGTCTGTAAATGCCCTAAATGGAAGTGTGATGTGGTGACTGCACGGGCGGTCTGAGAGGCGTTTTTAATTAACGATCATTGATGTCGGATGTCACAACATTTGTTGTTTTTCCTCAGATTGTTTCATTTACAAACAACAGTGTCTCCAGTTGGGCGGATGAGTTTCCAGCTTCATTTGAATCTACGCTGAAACTCTGCCTGGTGTTCAGCACCTCTCACACATGTGCTCTATCTCTGTCTTTGGAGAGAGAGAGGGGGGCTCAAAGTGTTTATGGTGTGTTGGGAGAAAAACTGAATTTGCCTTAGCTTTTTAATCATTTGGAAAAGCGCAAGTGCCCAAGGGCCTCAGCTAAGGATAACATTGAGGATACCCAACACTGTGACCACCAACAACCCAGCAACACAAACTCCTTTATTAACCATTACGTTACTACATTAGAGATTTTTTACACAAACTACCATATCTGATTTGGCAGGACTTTCAACGCACAAGTAAGAAAAATCCAATGTGACTGGATAGAATCCTTGTTCTATTGACTGGACAGAGCCATAAAGGTAAAGCGGCACTTTCTATTGTTGTCTGCTGTGGTTGCGCCCGCTGTGTTTTTCTTTGGGTTACCACAGTCCCACAGTGCGTTGTGTGTATTTATTTAGGTCTTTTTTTATATATCAGCAAGTAACATAACATGCTGCTGGTCTCCTGCCATAGCTGCTAACTTCGGTACCTGTGTTCTGCTTACCCTTGGTGTTAAAAGAAAGGCTTCGCATTAATGTTTCATTGTACACAAGTACATTTTAACATTACCTTTTGTTGCCTTGCTTTTAGATGAGTCCCTGCTGCCTTTTCTCTGTTCGTTCGTTCGTTCTGTCGAGTTTCCGGTAGCGATGAATCGAATCAGTGAATGCACTGTTCTCACCACTTTACACACAACATACTGACTTTGCATTGTACACTTTAATCTAGATTACAAGCAATAAAAATTCATAGAAGGTTGTTTCATATGCATGTCGTATTGGTATGCGTGTGTGAGTGTACACATCAGAAGCCCCAGTGCACAACGGCAGTAACTGCAACCTCACAAGCCCCTCAGTGTCAGTTTTGCTTTTATGCAGCCTTACAAGCTTTATTATATTCGATGACATCAATGCAGGCAAGGCACGGATGCAATGCAGGCAAGGCAAGGCATTTGATTGGCCACAGCTGCCAGTGTGTGTGTCATGAACTTCCTACAGTGATCACCGCAGCATCAGAGGCCAAACTCAGAGGGAATAAAAAATTGGATCCGCAGTAAACAAAGAAAAGGGAATGCAGATTAGCATTAGACCCAAGAACAACCAAGTGGACGGATTGAAAAACATCGATTCTCAACTCAGGGGTTTCTTTGTGAATGGGGCTAACCAGATATATTTTCTATGCGGTGAAAATGTGTGGTCGTAACAGTACAAGTTGGATTGCAGTGTCCGCTCTCTCTCTCTCGCTCTCTCTCGCTCTCTCTCTCTCTCTAATATGTTATCTTACATTCACACTGTACCTCAATTTTGGTTAGGCCAACACATACTGGGCGGCCAATGCAGCACAGGGTTTTCTCCCTGCAGGTTTGGCATCCTGAGGTTATTCAGCAGGTCAGGGAATATATGAGGAAGTCAAGCTCTGCCCTCTCCTCGTCCTCTTGGTATTGTTGGTGTGGTTTGCAGCGAGGCCAACCTGTATCGGTGGCCAGGCTGAATCACTGAGTCTACTTCGTCTCAGTGGTTCTCAGATACCCATTTTAGGGACGTATATCGTCACATATCATTTCATTGCATTTTGAGTTTCTAGTGTGATATAATTCTGCCTCTGGGGTTTTAATACTTGATGGCTATGGGCCTTATTCCTCCCATGCATGCATTGTTGCTCTAGGTTTCTTCTGGACTTGTAAGAGGATCTTACTGAACTGTATAACCTGTCCCCTTGTCTTCACGACCCTCTAGTGGCGGCTGTCTGCAACTGGACCCAGAAAGTATGTCAGGTACATTTATATTTTCCTCTAGAGAGGAAGGCTTCAACCAAACCAACATCCACATTCAACATAAAATAGGAATCAAACTACATCCCTAAGGAAAGATGTGTGGTGTGGTTGGGTGGATGCATATCCAGAGACTTCCCTGAACGCCTAAATGGAGGATTCTACCTCAGCGGGGAGGCGGTGGGGGGACAGCGATGGGAGCCACCGGAGTGAGATGGAAAGTGGCATGGCGTGTGCTCAGTCTGTTTGAACACCAGGCGTCCTGTGTTTGTGTATTCATGGGGTCCTGCGCAGAGCATGCTGGGAGCCATAGCCAGTGGAGCGCTGCACGACTCCAGCCATGAGATGAGCCGGGATTCAAGAAAACCAGGCCTCGCTAGTTAAGCAATGCAGAGCTTTAAAGGTCCCATGACATGCTATTTTATGTATTCTTTAATATAGGTATTAGTGGGCAACTAACACAGTATTCAAAGACGTTCCCGAAATTCAGCCGTGGTGCAGAGTTTCAGCCACTCCGAGCCAGTCGCACATTGAGCTTCCCCCAAATGCGCTGTTTTGGTGTCTGTAGCTATAATGCAAATGAGGAGGAGCGAGGCGGGTCAAGGAGGAGGGTGGGGGTGTGGCCCTGAGCAGCTTGCAGCCACAGTACCATGCGCTCTGTTTACAGTGGATGTATCGCAATGGCGAGGCGCACACAGCCTTTAGCCGGTTAAAGGTCTAAAGGTCTGTGTTTAGGCCTTTAGACGTCCTAAACACAGACATTCCAAATCAGCGCACTTGAGCCTCCGTTTTTTCAAAGGCGAGCAGAACAGCCAGTGCTTGTTTTACACCAAACGCAAGTTTTAGCCACTGGGGGATCATAGGCAGGCTAGGGGAACTCATATTTATGTTAGAAAACCTCATAAAGTGAGATTTTCATGTCATGGGACCTTTAAAGCACCCATGTTGTCACGCCCCCCAGCATGCCCAGTAGGACTGTACGACCCGGTAGGCTGACCGACTACCGGGTTAGACACTCCCACTTATGATGTCACTCTGGGGTTGAGATTTTACCGGCTTGTTAATGGCTAATCAACATAGCCCCTGGGGAGAACATAGGGGCCCTTTAAGTGGAAAACACCATATGACCCATCCGTGTGAGGGCTCAAACTCAATATGGCCAATATTGAAAGATTTCAAAATGCATTTTGTTGCTGTGATCCTCTTAAGAAACATCCTACTTAGGACAGCCCTTAGATTCCTCACAACATAATCTATATACTTATGTTCCAAAGCACATCACTAACACTTGAATGTTGGGAGCTCGACACAAAAAACATCACAATCAATGTGTTACAAGACTGAGTGTTGCCTCTAAGGACCATTCCCTGACCTTATCTCCATCGCCCAGATCAACGACAACAGGCTTAGCGTAACAAGCAGAAGCTTGACCCTACACTGCGGGTAGAGCGACGGATAGAATGCAACCCCTCAGATAGAACTGGTAATAGTCTGTTGCTTTTGGCACAATATATGGTGCTGTTCTGAACTATTCTTTGCATTTGTATACATAGCTGTGACATTGTTTTCAAAAAGTATTGCTTGATGATTGCTGCTTGTTCGGACTACTTCACAGGTGACAAATGAAGTTATATTTACATATACATGTAATGCTACAACTCCACTATATAACAATGTAAACAAACCAACAGCGCTCAAGATTTAGAAATCTCTGAAGAGGCACCAAAAACAAACCATAATTCAGTGTTTCTCTAGCCCCACCACTTGCTCTCTCAGTGCTCCTCCTCTCGCAATAACCTCCTTCCCACATCCTTCAGCCAATAGCTATTCATTCTCTTGAATGTATGTGAAGTGGGAGTAGGGTACTGTCTTGACTGTACCAAGGAAAAAACTAAATGAGGGCTGACAGATGCTTGTTGCCTAGCAACGGCGCAACGGCACAACCACACACACACATGCACACACACCAGTAGGAGCTGGGAGAAGATGGGCAGTGAGACGTTTAAGGGAAAACTGTAGGCGAGAGAGAGGGAGACAAAAAAAGGCAAGTCAGTCTTAACGTTCCTCAACAGGTTACCCGTTGCACATAAGGGACGGAAATTTCCCATCCGTCCCTCAAAGTCTTCATCATGTTTACCATCATTGTGTACGTTCGTACAACATGCCTTTAGATAACAACATTCATGCTCCCCAACAATGCATTATGGAATGAAACTACAGGGACGGTTCTTTCCCATTCACTAAATGTTCTAAATCAGGGGTTTTCAAAGTGTGAGAGAGTGCCCCTCAGAGAAAAAAATTCAGCTGAGCCCCCCCCCCCATTTTAAACATCTCTGATCATAATTTTAAAACATTTGAAACATATTTTTGAAACATTTGAAACATATTTTTTCAGCAACACGTCAGAACATTTTAAACATATTTCTGAAACATTACAACATCTTTGTGCGTTTTTAAACACATTTCTTAACACAATTTAACAACTTTATCTCATCATGTTTTAGCTTAACCTTTTTTAAATACATTTGAACATCCTAATCTGTGTAAACTGCCAGTTTACACAGATTCATTCAGGGTCCGCGACTCTGATTTTTCTGAGTCTAATCAGATCTGCCTTTTCAGTCCAGAGATACGACTATTCGGCGGGGTTTGTTTACGGGCGTTGCTATGGTGACCTGAATTATTATAAGCAACTGAAAACGATGCCGGTTTGAAACTAAAACTGTGATTCTGAAAAAAGTATAAATGCTATCAAAATCCGTTTAGATAGTATTGAAGATACAAGTGTGTAGATTTGTTTAATGGTTTGAACGATGGTAAACGGTTGAAAAATGAATGAGTTACGATCAGGGGCGCCGCTAGGGATTTTGGGCCCCATGAAAATAATCTTTACAGGGCCTTCTGTATTATAATTTTATCATCATTAGGGGCCTCTCTGGGCCCCCCTCCATCATGGGCCCCTAGAATCCGTCTCCTTTACCCCCCCTTTTCGGCGCCCCTGGTTACGATGTCTAGAAGTAGGTGTATCAGAATGGGCTGACGTCTTCAATGAAAACAGCTGAAAACGAAGCGGTATGAAACTAAAACTGTGATTCAGAAGAAATTTTAAATGATATCGAAATTCTGTTTAGATATTATTGAAGATACAAGTGTGTAGATTTGTTAAATGGTTTGCACGAAGATAAACGGTTGAAAATTGATTTAGTTATGTTCAGTGACGGCTGGTGGTGATTTTGGGCGGGTGGGCTAAAGAATGCATTACATTTATCAATACTTCACAGGGCTCCAGACGCCATGAGGTCACCTTTATAACTGTTCATAACTTTCATATAATGTGAATGATTTTTAAACAAGAATAAGGTGTAGAGAAAGAAGTGTCTTTATTTGAAGCACAATTATAAAGAAAAAGAAAAATAAGGTGTTTAAAGTGCTTCACTGAGCTGAAATTGAACATTTCGAACAAAACCATTAAGCAAAATAAAACTTTTTTTTTTTTTTTTTGTGCTTAAAGGCACCCAGTGCAACTTTCGAGGCTTAAAAATAAAAATTCAATTTCTAGTCTTTTTTACACGTAGTAAGTTTCAATAACTCCATACCATTACATACCGACATTCAAGCAGCAAAGATGAGACGTCGTTGTGTGGTGAGAACTAATAGAAAATCGATAACAACAATGCCGCCATTTTCTTTATTTTTTGTAGCCTACAATAAATAAAGCAGGCTGCCAGTCAATGGAAAAATGGCTTCTCCCCACCGGCGATTGTTGTTGTTTACGATTTTCTATCAGTTCTCACCACACAGCGACGTCTCATCTTTGCTCCTTGAATGTCGATATGTAATGGTATGGAGTTATTGAAACTTACTACGTGTAAAAAAGACTAGAAATTGAATGTTTATTTTTCATTGAATGTTTACATAAAGTTGCACTGGGTGCCTTTAAAGTATTACACAATTAAAATGTTGACCGGTCTCCCTTTGCGCAAATTGCGGCTGTAGACGATCACTCACTCTTTGGTATAGAGTGGCGAAGTCACGCCCCTTCCGGTAGAGCCCATGGGACCTATGAGATCGAAAAATATGAATGGGTGTCAATGGAGAGAAAATAATTTTTTTCTGGTCCCAGTCTTTATATGCCTTGGATTACACATATGTTGTTTGTGGATTTAAATGATAATTTTTCATGCAAAGAAAACTAAAAATGTTCGTGTAAGTTTGATAATTTTAGGTTTTATGTGAGGCCGCTTTGTGAACTTCAGCTCTTCGCTGCTCTCGACGCATATGATATACGTCACCACACCCGCCCTTGGAACTCAGCACAGAGATGGCACATAGAGATGGCACATAACTAAAACTCTCCACATGCCCCGACTTATAGTGGTTTTCACCTCTTTCTATGCTTTTATCCTCGCCTTGAAAAAAAGTGGGGTGTGGTGACGTATATCATATGCGTCGAGAGCAGCGAAGAGCTGTAGTTCACAAAGCGGGCTCACATAAAACCTCATATTGCTTTTTATAGATTCATCATGTTAATGCAAATAATCAAGCCTAAAGACCTGTGCCACTTTTCAAACGTTTTTGCAACTTAATGATACGTTGCTATATTTTGCATGGACGTAGCTGGGGTTAAATACCACTGTCAATTTACTCGCTCACAAGATTACATTATTTAAGTATACCTATTTATGTTTGTGTTGAATCGTTTTTTTTAGGGTCAGCCCAGCAAACGGAGGCTTTTGTGCGCCTTAGGGTGGCGCACAAACATTTGTTTACCGGTGGAAGGGATAGTGCCACTATTCAATGTTGTAAAATTAATGCACAACCGATCATTTGCAATGTTTGTAATTTTGAATGAACGTATATAATTGTATTTTATATGATATACTTATGTGTTCAAAGCACTGGTAGATTGTAGGCATATATGAATGAATGAATCAGATCAGTTAAATAATATATCCAAATAAATACATGTTTATCATCTCTTTCTTTGTCTTTTTCCCCCTGCATAATAGTAATCAACTGTACTGTAAATGTGATGCATGAATTAAGTTCTCAGACAATTTCACTTAGTTTTATAAAAATTGAATGGATTTTCCTTTTAATAAAGATGATTCGATCAACCGCAACAAAGCTTTTGTGACTTCCCCAAAAGAGGCTCCATGCGAAGGAGACATGACCGCATTCATAACAGACAAAAGTCAAATAAATATTGATCAGCTTGATTGCTGCCATGTTTTATTCATAAGCGCACATGTGTTTACAAGCGGACACGCAGTATTAAAAAGCGGAAACGGAAGCGCTTCCACACTACCAAGTCGTTCCAATGTCTGAACGTTACAAACGCTATGAAGCACTCGAGCTAGCACTCTAGTCTCATCTCCATAGGACGCGACTAGTAAGGACGCGTCCTAGCAAGGCTGCAGCCTTCACTTTGGGAAACAGCCATAGGTCCCATGAGCTCGACCGGAAGGGGCGTGACTTCGCCACTCCACTGTGCTAGGTCAGCCTTTGGGCTAAACTAATTTAGCCCAAATGGGAAGCATATGAAGGGGGCGTGTCAGGGCACCTGTCAATCAAACGTCAATGGAAGCTTACTCTACTGCGCTTGTGCTAAATGAAATTAGCCCAAATGGGGGCGTGTCACGACTCACGACACCTGTCAATCACAATAAAATGGCCGCTAACGCTACTGTGCTTGGGCTGAATGACTTTATCCCAAATGGGAAGCATATGAAGGGGGCGTGTCACGATACCTGCCAATCAAAATTGAATGGAAGCTTACGCTACTCCGCTTGGGCTGAATACATTTTAGCCCGTTCAAAGGAAAAAACCGAAGATATGTCATATATCCTGGGTTTTTCTGTCACTTTTTGGTGCTGTTGCTGCTTTAGGTTTACCAAAATTTAAAACAATATGTTCTAAGGTTTTTAATAATATTTTTACTGTAAAAGGTAGGGAGGGCTTAGCCCTGTTAGCCCATTTATACCAGCCGTCCCTGGTTATGTTACTTCTACAGTGGAAGTACGACTGATGATTTGAATCATCGACTTTCAGTTATTTTTTTCTCACGTCGCGCCCCCCCTGAAGATCTCTGTGGGGGCGCGCCCCACAGAGTCAGCCACATGATTAAATGAGGCCTTGTGGAGTCAACCACAAGGCCTCTGAATGGATGATTGATATCCTGATTGAAGCAGCTGACAAATTGTAATGGACTGAATTTAAATGTTCTCCTCACAGATAGGTCTACAGCAGGGATGGGCAACTTTCATGATAAAGAGGGGCAACATTTTTCATCCTCACCTCAGAGGGCCATGCACTACAACTGATTGTATATAAGAGATTCTACACAATAACTCTAAATAAGAACAAATATTGGTATCTATATTTTTGTTTATTGAGCCAACATACATTACTTGCATATTTTCCATGCTAAAATGCATTTTAACATGTGCATACTCATGACATATGATAAAAGACAAATACAAAAGTTTGTTTTAAAAGAAACAAAACAGCCCCATGAGTGATTCATATTTCTTTCACTGCAGAAGGCTCACATACATCATCATTCAATGATGGCACAAAAGTGAAAAACAGTGGCCCAACATTAAGTGCAACAACTAGCATCATATTCAGTGCATTTGTAGTAGTTGTACTGGCAACTTAAGTTGAAATATTCCATGACTGACGATAGTTTCTAAGCAAACTAGACACAAGGGTTTGCGTTTGAATTCTATGAACAGATAGTCTGCTCCCCATCTTAACTGAAGGTCGGGTTTTCTTGATCAAGTTTTCTTTGATTTTTGCACTGCTCATGTCCGTGGCTCTCCGTCTTTATTCCTCGCTGATGGGGAAGGCCCCGAGATTGTTTGCATAGGAAGCGTCCTCTATCAGTGAACAGTATAATAACAATGACTGACTGCTCACTCTGCAATGCCCCCAATGCAAGCCTCCTGCACATCTTTTCAGGCTGCAAGATCGCGTTCACAGGGGCGCTACAGATGGCGCCACGCCCAGGTCCTGAGAAAGCTAGCCAAAGTGCTGGAGGTGTGTCGACAGGGTATCAAAGAACCACCATCAGCAGAGGACCACACCAGCTTTGTCTCAGAAGGAGGGGTAAGGAGAAATACAAGGCCAACAGAAATATCAAGGCCCTTCTCCCCCGACCAGGAGTGGAACATGAGGGTTGACCTCGACAGGCAGCTCCGGCTCCCCACAGAGATCACCACCACATCTCTCCAATCAGACATAGTTGTGTGGTCAATCAAGGCAAGATCTGTGCTCCTCATCGAGCTCACAGTAATAATGATAATAATAATAATAATGCATTGAATTTATATAGCGCTTTTTCCTAGACACTCAAAGACGCTTTACATTGAAGGGGGGGACCTCACTCACCACCACCAGTGTGTAGCACCCACTAGGGGTGATGCACGGCAGCCAATCTGCGCCAGAACGCTCACCACACACCAGCTCGAGGTGGAGGGTGAGGGAATTAATGAGTCAGCCAATTATACAATTATACAGGGGGATGATTAGGGGGCCAGATTGAATGAGCCTGGTTGGGCCAGGACACCGGGGGAACCCCTACTCTTTGCGATAAGTGCCCTGGGATCTTTTATGACCTCAGTGAGTCATCCCTCAAGAGGCGGTACCACAGGAGGGAGGGATTGAGGCCGCCTTCGAACGTAAGAAGGCCAAGTACTCAGACCTGGCTGCTGAGTACCGGGAGGCTGGCTGGAAGGCTACCATCTACCCAGTGGAGGTTGGATGCCGAGGGTTTCTGGGGTATTCAACCATACGCCTCTTGAGGGATGCAGGAGTGACCAGGGGGAGGCTATAGAGGGCAACAAAGGAACTGGCGGAGGAGGCTGAGAAAGGGAGCTTTTGGCTCTGGATGAGGAGGAAGGATAGGTGTTGGGGAAAGAACACCTAACCCCAGACAACAGCAGCAGGGGAGAACAACTATCAGCTGCAGGGGGTGACAGGGAGACGTCCCTGTCACTGCTCCGCCACCAGGAGACGTTCCAGAATTAAAGGAGCGAAACGTTGGTGAATGGTGGTTTCTGGCTGATGAACCTGCAGCTTACCCATGGGCACTGGAGGAGATGCGACTGGCAGCAATGCCCAGCAGGCAATAACATCTTCCTGTACATTTACAGTTGCAGTTAAAATAGGGTGAGAGATTTCCTGAAACTAAAATCGGGCCACTTTCCGCATGACAGTAGTCCATGTGCAGCTCGTGGGAATTTTCTTTACATAAAGTTGTCCTGAGGGCAGAAACGTTTTTGATTGGTTCAATCTGACAACCAATCGCAAAACAGGAGAGAATTGTGGAGGCGGGGCCGCCGAATTTCAAAATCAACAACGGAACGAGCCACTTTTTGAATCCACCGTCATTAAATTTAGAGCAAGGCAAGCAATTTTCTGTGAAATGGAGCATAGTATGTGCAGCTATGTGTGAAAGTATGTGCAGCTATGTGTGATTATATGTGTGGTAGCGACACATGTTAAGATGGCTGAGCACATTTTTTGTGAAATGGAGCATAGTGTCTGCAGCTATGTGTGATTACATATTTTCTGGGAAATTGAGCAAAGTATGTGCAGCTAAGTGTGATTACATATTTTCTGTGAAATGAAGCATAGTATGTGCAGCTATGTGTGATGACATGTGTACAATTCTCCTGCCCTCAGGGCTGAGTGGCCTAAATCATTATTTGTCTGGGGGCAGTTTAGTCTCTTCTGGGCCTAGGGCTGTAGTAACATTCTCCTGCCCTCAGGGCTGAGTGGCCTAAATCATTATTTGTCTGGGGGCAGACAAACATTTTAATACATTAATTTTAAAAAGACAGATTTGCCATTGAAATGTATCATTAAGGTTCCTCTCAATATTTTTCCAATATTTTTCCAATTTCCTATTGTATTTTTGCAGAGGAATGTGTTACGCTGGCTGATGATATCGGATACATGGCCTGCAAATTCTTCCCAGTCAGCCGAATCGCAACGGAATGTTTAGAGGAGGAGAATGTGGAAAAAAATGAAGACATACTCAAGGCTGATAATTGCAGGTACCAGATCAGATCAGATATGAGGTTTGTGTCTTTGTGCACCAAGAAAGGATGAGGCAACTTCACCAGTGCACACAAGCAATGCACTGTATTGTAATTCTCACAAATTCGTTCTCTCTCCTTCTTTTGATTCTTCTTTCGGCTAACATCTTGAACCATCTCATGTACACCTCTCAGATACATTTAGAAAATATAGCTTAAATACTAATAATATGTTTTTCTCTGCTTTACTTAAACTCTTTGACTGAAAAGAAGCTTCATAATTCACAAGGCTCCACTCTTTATCACAATGCCCCCCTAACATACTATACCATTTACTACACATTTCCAGGAGGACTCTGGAGCACCTCTTCAAGATGATGAAGGCTAACTGGGCCGAATTTAACCTTGCCACTCATGGCCTTGGCCCATATGTGCTCAAGACAACGTGTGTGCTCATCGACTCATGTCTGGCCGAGAAATTGAAGTTGCTCAAAATTGATAAATGAAGTGAGATGTATTCTACACATTTATAATTATGTTCATTAATACAGTCTGTTTATTACATTTAATCATATTCTTTGTACCATTCTTTCACAGGAAAGACACCGCCACTGGTTCTTATCAATAACCGAGGAAAGACACCACCACTGGCTTATATAAATAATGTTTAGTTTGAGTGAAGTCTGCTGTGTGTTCTTCCTCTTTTTAGTTGGAAGTTCTCATGATTTGACACATTGTCCGTTGTGGCTATTTGCTATACATGTGCATAACGTTTGAGTTGTATGACTGACAATACAAATTCTCCCATGAAGACTCATTCACAGATAAACGTGAATAAAGATTTATTTTGAATGATAACATAAGAGACAATATTTTGCATGATAAGTCTTTGGCATAAGCCCTGTCACGGATCCAGGACGACGTTAGGAATCGGCATATCCTGCCAGGACTAGCAGGGGCGGAGGCGGAGCCTTCCCCTGGACAGGTAGACTGGAGCAGACCTGGTGGTGGTGGGGTGGAAGGGGGAGCATCGAGCGAAATACCTATGCAGAAAGAAACGTGTGTTAGTCTACTCTTTATAAAACAGGTGTAGGCAGGTGATTGGTAAACTGGCGAGCATGAGTTTGAGTCCTCCTTGTAGAACTTGCGCTAAAGCTTACATTACTTCCATCCAGCTTCTGTGAGGTTATCCATGTAACTGCAGTATACTGTAGATTAAAAATAAAGATTACATACAAGATACAAGGGTATGAAATACTAGAACAGAACCATGATACTGAAGTAAAATAACAGGCAAAGACAAAAGATAAAAACATGCATTTCTCCTGAAGCAATAAATTGGATACTTATGACTACCTATGACTATGATACTTACATATCTGAGGCAAAACGGATGGGGGAAATGATACTGCCCTCAAAGTAATTCTAAGGGTGCACTCACACTAGGCCATCTGGCCGTGGCCGTTGGCCGTTTTAACACCTAACTGTGCTCAACTGGCCCCATTGTTCTCTGGCCTGCATTCACATTAGGCCATCTGGCCGTGGCCGTTGGCCGTCGCAACTGTGGCCTGGCCACGGTAGGCTCTTGTACATGCGTCATCACGTCGTAACACTTCATCACCAAGCATCCGCTGCATGGACCATAATAAAGTCTGCCGCCAGTCAGAGTTTTAACAATGGACAACAACACAGAGAACACAGTTCGCACTTTGCTGAGTCTGTTGCTTATTTGGAGCCATTCTCAGATAGAGCCCACTCTAGTTCACACTCACTAGTTGAACCGCTTGACACCATGTTTACCGTTTAATGGGAAAGAAGGCTCATCGCCTTTATTATGTCCATGGTCGTCGCATGGACTATAGGCCTACGTCATCCAGCTCAGGTTGCGTAGCCGTGCGCGTGTCGGCTCATTAGCATCTGTACTGTGGCGGCCTGTACCGTAGCCGCACACCTCTCCCAAGTGGTCAAGCTGGCCTGGCCTGGCCAGACTGGCCACACTCACACTGGCAGATTTAAGCAAGGTTAGGTGTGAAAACGGCCACGGCCAAATGGCCTAGTGTAAGTGCACCCTAAGACAGGGCAGGGCAGCCTGAGACCAGGGCAGACATGAGAGGCCTGAGGCAAAATCTAGAAATATCTTTCTGCCCTTAGACCAGGAGACATCCACCTGCCCTCTGACAACATCAGTCTGGAACAAATGTAGCCATGGGACCAGAAGAGAATAAACTGCCCACAGACAATAATGATTCAGGCTACTCGGCCCTGGGGGCAGGAGAATGTTACTTCAGCCCTAGGACCAGAAGAGACTTAACTGCCCCCAGACAAATAATGATTTAGGCCACTCAGCCCTGAGGGCAGGAGAATGTTACTTCAGCCCTGGGCCCAGAAGAAAATAAACTACCCCCAGACAAATAATGATTTAGGCCACTCAGCCCTGAGGGCAGGAGAATGTTACTTCAGCCCTGGGACCAGAAGAGACTAAACTCCCCCCAGACAAATTATGATTAGGGCTAGCCCAGGGTTACCCTAACCCTAAATAACCATTGTTTTTTAATATAAGTACAGAAAAGCTTAATTAGCTTTGCTAGCAGTCTAGCTATCTTAACATGTCTCACACATTTAAGCTAGCACACATGTAATCACACATAGCTGCACATACTATGCTCCATTTCACAGAAAATATGTAATCACACATAGCTGCACATACGATGCTCCATTTCACAGAAAATGTGCTCAGCCATCTTAAAATGTATCACACATTTAACCCTCATAGGGTGTTGTTACACAGGAGGTGCTGCTGGGTCTGGTGGACTCATTGCCTTTTAATTCAACATAACTTTTACTTGGGTTACTTGGGTTGGGTTCGAGTTGGAGGGCTCAGGCCAAGAATGTCAAGCATCTCCACCGCCGGATTTGTAGCAACGTTAAAGGCAATGCTACCAGCCCACTCCAGCACCGAGTTTCGGTTTTGCCCAGTGTACCCAGGTGTTGGCGGAGTGTCAGGGAAGCTGTTTAGGAACACATCAAGTGCAGGCTTGAAGGTAGTCAAGGTTGTGAGGGACTTGATGTTAGGAGGGACCACGTTGTACAGAGCTGATGCACGAGAGGCGAAGGAGTTGAACCTCAGGGTGTTGATGCTGCTGTGCTTGGAGTTGCCCAGTGGTCTAATACAGGTAGTACCGTGTCTGGAGGTTTCCCGAAAGATGAGGTTGACGTTGTTTGGGAGGATGTTATGTTCAATCTTCCAGACAAGGATGATGGTGTACCTTTCCCTCCGTCGCTGCAGGGAGTACAGCGAGAGGCGTCGGAGGCGATCCCAGTAGCTGAGATCACGAAGGCCCTGTATCTTGGCAGTGAAAGATCTTTGGACTGCTTCGATTTGAATGATGTCGCACTGCAGGTGGGACGACCAGAGCGGACAGCAGTATTCGAGATGCGAGCGGACAAAGGATTTGTAGAGGAGCATCATCGTACTAACATCCCTGGTGATAAAGGTCTGCAAGATCCAGCCAGCCATGCTGTTGGCCTTAGTTGCTTTCGTGGCGATGTGAGTTTGCCAAGTGAGGTTGGTGTCGACGTAGACACCCAGGTCTTTGACGTCGTCAGACCCTTGGAGTGGCTGGCCTGATGGTAGGGTATACGGCAGTTTCAGGTCAACGATTTTGCCGTGATGGAGAAGCTGGAACTTTTCTTGATTTAGTTCCATGTTGTTGATATCGGCCCACTCGACAACTGAAAGGAGGTCCTCTTGGAGAAGAAGTCTGTCGTCATGAGAGGATATATCTTTGTGGATCTTTGAGTCGTCTGCAAACACTTTGATTTTACTGTGTTTGACAGCGCCAAAGATATCGTTGATGTATATGAGGAATAGTAAGGGACCAAGAACTGTACCCTGAGGAACTCCGCTGACGACGTCAATGATGGATGACATGACTCCGTCAACTGTGACGTTCTGTTTCCTGCCCGTCAGGAAGCTAGCAATCCAGTTGTAGAGCTTACCCTGGAACCGAAAGATTTCAGCTTTTTCAGCAGGATTTTGTGGTCCACTTAGTCAAAAGCCTTGCTGAAGTCGAGGTGCATCACGTCTGCGTTTTTATCAGCGCAAAGATCGCACATGATATCTTCTATGTGGTGGAGTATTTTCCGTGAGGCAGTTCTTACCCTTCTGGAACCAGTGCTGATTAGGGTTAATGAGGTTGTTCGTCTCAATGAAGCTGACCATCTTTTTGCGGGCGATGCGCTCAAAAAGTTTGATCAGGTGTGAGGTAAGAGAGACCGGTCTATAGTTTGCTGCTATAGCCTTACTACCTTTTTTGAATTTAGGCCGATACTCTGTGTCCGGAACACGCCTGCAACATCTGCAGTGTCGAGGGATCGTCTCCAGAGGTGGAGGATGGGGAGGGATAGTGCGTCTTTGCACTCGTGGCACAGTACAGCAGGGAACTTGTCCGGACCCGGGGCTGAGTGGATCCCGATATCTTTGATTGCCTCCAGAACATCATCTTGAGTTAGAGTAATGTCTATCAAAGACTCGGCCGTCTGCTGATGTAGCTTGATGTTGTTAGCTTCCACATTGTTTGGGTTGCTAAAAGCTTGTTTGTACTGTTATTGGAGGATGTCGCCCATTCGGGCTGGATCGGATTCAAGCTTGTTGTCGCCATCAACGAGGGGACCAACAGAAGATCTGAACTTAGCCGATTTCTTAGCAAAGGTAAAGAAGGCTTTAGGGTTCTTTTTTATCTTGCTAATAGCTGCTACTTCCTGAAGAAGGCGCTCCCTCTTGATGTTATCCTTCAGAAGAAGTTTGATGGTTGCGCGTTCTTTGTGGAGCTGCTCGCGCTTAGTGTTGTTCCTTGGAGTTCTAGAACAATACTTTATGGCGTTGATGTGGCCATTTAGGCGGCGTTTTTTACGGAGGAGTTCCCTTCTAGGTCTTGGGATGGAGGATTTCGCAGAAGCTTCCATACCCCGCGTATGGGAGGGGGCATGTTTGCAGCAGATGTTAGCTACTGTGTCTTCAAAGAGTTTCCAGGCGGTGTCCTGGTCGTTTCTTGTATCAGTGACGTTAGACCAGTCCATGCTCTGGAATTCGGAGTTGGTGGCTCCCCAGTCTGCCGAATTGAAGTTAATGTCGTCCAGGGGGCATGAGGGAGTGAAGACGGGTCGTTCAGGTGTCTGCGATGGAGGGAGGAGGTCAGGATGGAGGAGGACACAGTTGACGAAGTCGTGATCGGACAGTTCTGTCTTCGCTACGGTTGTGCTGTGGACAGAATCACAGTTGTTGGAGAAAACGAGGTCCAGTATGTTGCTGTTGCGAGTTGGCTCGTCTATCAACTGAAGTAGGAAGTGTTCTTCCATGAAGGCGATGAGGGAGAGTGCAGTCTGCCTGTCTGACAGCAGGATGCTGCACCCGGGATCAACCGAGGAAGTTCTCCAGTTGACAAAAGGGAGGTTGAAATCACCCGCTTTGTGGAGTTCAGGGGTAGATCCCACTTCATCAATGAAGCGATGGAGGATAACCAGACATTCATCAAATTTGTCGAAAGGTGACAGGGGTGGGCGATAAATCCCAGCGATGATCATGTTGAGTTCCTTACTGTAAACGCAAGCAATTTCACAAGAGGAGTTGGAGAAAACCCTACTTTTCTCAACCGTGATCGAATTGTGTAGGTAGTTGGCAGCCCCACCTCTCACACGGTTTACTCTATCTGCCCGGTAGCAAGAGTAGCCAGAGATGTGCATTTCTGCATCCAGATGGTAGGACTTGAGGTGGGTTTCCGTCAGTATGAAGAACGGAGTGTGGATGGGGTTGGAGTCGATCGACTCCTGTAGGGCTTTGATCTTCCAACGCTGGTTACGAATTCCAGGGTCCATTCCCTGGATGTTGAGGAGGAAGGTGTTGGTGATCACAGGAGGTTTCTTCACAATTGAGGATGAGGCAGTTGTTGAGTTGGAGGACAGTACTGCCTGTGCTGGAATTGTAGCTGAGGGAACATCTGGGGAGAGGGGTGATGTTGGGAAGCTGCTAGCTGTTGGTGGAAGAGTTGGAGGCTCTGTAGAGAAGACTGCATCATCGAGGAGAGCTCCCTGGAGAAATCGGATTTCATCTGAGAAAGATGCTTCAGAAAATCCTTTTTTTATCTTGCTCTTTTTCAGACTTGGAGAAGCTGACTGATCGTTGGCGGTTGGATCCACTGCCTGGAGGAACATCCATAGATGCACTATCAGCTCGCCTTCTAGGCGCACTGTTGTCAGCACGAGGGTTGCTGTTTCTGGAGCTAGGGGTGGATGGTTTCCTGGATTGCGAGTCCCTTCCAGCCTGTTGTTGTTGGTGTGTTAGTTTGCTGTTGTTGTGGGCGGGCTTCTTCTGGGAGTTCTTGGATTTCTTAAGGGTTTCTTCACTTGTAATAGTCCCCTTGATGTGAACTTCTTTGCAAACCTTGCTGACGCAAACACCAGTTGCAAGGGCATTTTGACAGAGTTTCGGGTGGAAGTACCGGCATTTACTCTTGTCTTTGTTACAGCCCCGTTTCCCCCCGGGGCCGTTGCTCTGGTAGCTGGAGCACCAGGGAGGGTGGTAGGACTGGCACTGTTTGCCGGAGATACCATGCGGGCACTCGTTCTTGAGAAGGAGAGGACATACTTCTTTGGAACGATCGTAGTAGTTCTTCTTGGTGAGGGGTTGCTGCTGAGGACGGGGAGTATTTGCGTCAGAGGCGCTAGGGTCCATCTTGGCATCCTTTACCTCAATTGGTGGGTTGGAAGAAGACACATCCACAGCAGGAGTTGGAGGGGGAGGGAGGTGTTCAGGAGGGATGGGAGAGCCGAGGCAGGAGGAGCATACGAACACAACACCTGCTTCGGTATCCAGCACTGCATCGTTGTAGCAGCCAAGATGGGCTGGTTGGTGGCAGAAGAAGCAGCTTATATTACTTCCTGCGTTGGCAGAGTGGAAAGGAGAGTAATCGTCGCTGCACTTCAGGCACTTCCCCTCACGGCATCGGTGGATGAAAGTAACGATAACGATAGCGATTGCCTCCTTCACAGTAGACTTGGAGGTGAAGAGGTATAGTGCGGGGGCAGGGAAGTCCTGTGGTAGAAATTAGTGAGTATATTCTATGGTAAACCATGATTATTAATAGGTTTTATATTTTAAATGGTGGAAAGCACATGATGCTTGCAGAGTCTGGGTTCAGAACAGATGGCGCACAGGAATGTCCAGGGAACTGGGGGGTCAAGCTAAGTTGACCTCAGCCTTTTCAGCCTTGGGTCATCTTGGCTAATGAGGTTAATCCATGCGGACCTCAGAACTGGGGGGTTGATAACATGCTGAGACGAAGATTGACTGGGCGGAAACCCCATTGGGACTCCATTGTAACAAAGAAATTCCTGTATGTGTATAAAGTGAAGCTGCAGTCAATGTTCGAGCAGTGACTCTATAGACCCACTCAGGCTGTTGTTGTTGTTGTTTTTCTTCACGATAAAGTCTTTTTTCAATTCTTGCTCCGGACCCCTCGATTTATTTTACACTCTCTCTCTTAAATTAGTCTAAGTGTTTTAAATCTCGATTAATCTTCGACAGTCCTTGGAGAGGGAGCACAGGAGTTGTGCAGCAGACTTCAGGTGGGGGAGCTTGATACTCCCGGAGGCACCGAGAAGTTTGACGTTCGTCTCAAACGGCTCGGTGGGCACGTAGGTGTCGAAAAGTGCCTTGGTGTCCGAGTCCGTGGTCAGAGTCTTGATCTTGCCGATGAAAAGCTCCTCGCTAGTGAAATTCACCATGGTGCAGGGACAGCTAGCATTTTGCAAAAAGACTATACTATCACTGGGATTAATTAACTGGGATTAATTAGGGATTAATTAACTCAGCTACACGTCGGAGTTTCGCGCGACCAAGACACGTCAACGCGGAAGTGGGCGTTTCCTCAACGCAATCCACATATGTTAAATCAAACTTTTTTTTTTTAAATACTCACCAGATGGTTACTTCATCCCAATTGCAAGTAATATAAACAACACATATGTTAAATTTGTTCGCTTTACCTTTGTTAAATCACATTTATGAGTAGAGGTGCCACTCGTTTTTGTTTATTTTTGTAAAATGTAACAAAATAAGGAAATGCATCATACAACAGGCATAACAGGGAAATAATCAACCCCATTAGAAAATTAAACATACTCATTAACTTCTGTCTGAACAACACATTAAAGCCTTTGAACACGGCCATTATATGTCTATCAGACTATACCACACATGAGGGGCAGAGTCTCACTGTGTGTGTATTGTATTTTTTGCACTGGTTGCATGTATATTGTGTTTTTCTGTCCATCATGGGTCCACACACTTCACAGCGTTTCTTTTTGGCTGACGGGCTGGTTCTACATCTGGCTGCTCACGGGTTGGTCCTGGGGCTGGCTGCTTGCGGGTTGTTCCTGGGGCTGGCTGCTTGCGGGTTGGTCCTGGTCCTGGCTGCTTGCGGGTTGTTCCTGGGGCTGGCTGCTTGCGGGTTGGTCCTGGGGCTGGCTGCTCACGGGATGCTCCTGGGGCTGGCTGCTCGCAGGCTTGTCCTGGCTGCTGAAGGGCTAGTCCTGAGGCTCTTTTACGTTTCGGAGCTGGCTGATGCTCATCCTCCTCTTCAAACTCAGTGTCAGACTCTGAATTTTCAGAAATGTTATCCTCACTTTCTGAAACTATTTCCTCTGCATCACCATCAAAACCCTCTGTCTCTTCAAATATCAACTGCAAGGCAGTCTGAACAGAGAATCGCTTTGCCATTTTGATCAGTTGTGGTATGGAACCACGCTGACAAGGCTTTTTTTATAGTGTCAGGTCCCCAAGCTTGGGTCCCGCAAGACAGAGGGTGAAATGTGTGGGAATATGAGTGTAGATAGTGTTGGGTGCACCAATGTTGCAACCTTGTGCGGGAACAGTGGGTGCACACTGTGGGTGCTCACACCAAGGGCCCATTCACCTGCTTTACTCTCTCCTCTCTCTCTCACACACACACACACACACACACACACACACACACACACACACACACACACACACACACACACACACACACACACACACACACACACACACACACACACAGAGAGGAGGAAGGGAAAATGAGGGTGCACAGAACCTATGATTTCCACACTTAAACTAGCTCCGGGTCCACTGGACCCGAACACCGTGTGTAATATAAATGTGATGGGGGGTTATACAGGGGGGGGATCCTTGAAAATGTTTTCTGATTTATGTTCCTCACAGAAAATGAGCCAAAGCCAATGAATCTTAGTTCAAAAAAATAATGATTTGTATCACTTTTATTAAGCTAAAAACTGAAAACGGGTCCCACAGACCCACACACCTTATAAGGGCTAAGCTCACATGTTGTTACAGCCTTTTTGCTGCTTTTTACTTTCAGCAGAATTTATATTTTAGTTTTGAAGTATGAAAAGTTTTGGTATGAAGAAATGATTTTGTATTATTATCTTATTCGAATTTTGTATAATATTTCACGTTTGTAAACGTAATGGCTGAAATCACAGGTCAAAGGTCATAAAGTAAAGAGGTTGGCCAAATGTTTGGTTGTTGGCCGATGGATGAGGGTAGCGTGGTTAAATACTCCACTGTCGATATAACTTATTTGTTTGATATGTTTTTCGGTAAGATTACATTATTTACCTTATCTACAACTGCCTTGGATTCGTTTTTTTGTTACTGGAGAAGATCGGATAAATCAGTTTTTACCAAGATTTTGAGAGTGTGCGTAACAATCCACCCAAGCTTTACATTATTCATCGCCTTAAGAACCTTATATCGAAATCGAAGTCTAAACAAGCGGAAGGATTGATGAACTTGGACATTGGACTTGGACCTTGGAGGAGAAGGACGTTGAGTTTGGAAGCTTGAATCAACGAAACATGTAAGTAAAACGGGGATTAAGTAACGTCGGGTGTGGCACCCAATTTGGTTCCCCCCCACACTGGAAAAAGGTTTTTAAGCCGTACTTCATCTGATTATTATTTTGTAATTCAATTCAAATAAACATTTTTTGTTTTATTTTTAAAATAACTTTTTTTTATTTCAAAATACTGTGAAATATGGATATTTTTAATTAGGAGCTCAATTAAGAACTATCCATTTTGAAAAATGTAAAATTTTAAGGTTGTGTTGTGTATTCAACTGATTAATAATTTTGTCATTCAATCCAAATATTCTTTTTTTGTTTTCTTCCTAAAACACAGTTATATTTGATTAGGAGCTCAATTTAGAAATATTTGTTTAGACAAATGTACAATTTCAAGGTTACGTACAAGCCTGCGCATGCGCATTAAATACAAAGATGCTTACGACTACTGGACCAAACCGCAGTGTTGCCAACTTAGCGATTTTGACGCTATATTTAGCTACTTTTCAGACCCCTTTGGCGACTTTTTTTCAAAACAGCGACAAGCGACAAATCTCCTTTTTCAGCTGCTATTGGTGACTTTTGGCGACTTTTTGAAGTGAAAGCACTATCGCTATTACCTCTTCACAACGAGCACCGGGTGCCTGCGCGGCCCCTCCCCCGTCTCAACGCACTTACAGGCAGCTCCATAGACATCTTATAGGTAGACGGAGCATCGAATGCTACCGCCTACTGGCGCTGACGAGACGCAGGGCCGCCATCTTGGAGTGGTCATCCGCTCCACTCAGTGTAATCCGTTTGGCTGGAGCAATGAACTGTCAGCGCATTTAATTAATCATACCTCACTGAATACCACTGATTTTCATGCGGTTTTTTGTCATACGTGTAGCTATGATAAAGGCCACATGGTTTGGCGTGTTTTATTATTCAATACTAATTATACCAATAGTACGGTAATGTTAAATCTTGCTTGTGAAAAGTAATCCCCCGATTCCTATCATGGATTGTCCGCCGATTTGAGCAGGAATACGCTGAACAACAGCCCGGCATCCTGTTTCTGCTGCTGTTGCTGCTCCCGGTTGACCACTCCAAGATGGCGGCCGTATTTCTCGCGTCCCAGCAGCCAATGCTCCGTCTATCTATAAGATGTCTATGGGCAGCTCAGTCCTCGTGGTAAAAAGCAAACTCAGGAACCGGATGTCCTTGCAGACCTTAAACTCCATCCTATACATCCGATATGGATTAAAGCTGTCAGGTGATGCTTGCTTTGAGCACCAGCTGCCTGATCATGATTTGAAGCTTTTTGGAACATCGGCTGCTTATTCATTCAAGGTAGCACCTACAGCTGAACCTGCAGTAGAGAGCTTTGACCAGAGTGACGATGACTCACTGGTTCTGTGAGCTAGCACAGCCTGTCTGTGTCTGGAGGGAGGTCTGGAGTAGGCCTAACTCTGCCATTTAGATTGTTAATATATATTGTATACAAAAATATGTTATGTTTAAAAATGTTCATGTTTAAACTAGAAACAATTGTTTGATTACATTTTAATCTTTTTGATTGGATAAAACAAATTATTTCTGATAAATATATCTTAAATGAGAAACAATTGTTTGATTCGATTTTTATCTTTTAAATTGGATAAAACAAATTATATCGGATGCATATTATGACTTGAATGAGAAACAATTGTTTGATTAAATTTTAATCTTGTTGATTGGATAAAACAAATTATTTCTGATAGATATTTCTTAAATGAGAAACAATTGTTGGAGTGAATCAATATTTTTTTGTTTAGGATTTAACATACGATTTAAATGTATTAACTTCATTCAAAGAATAGAATTATACTTGGTGCCAAGTTGTATTATTTAGTTTTTATGAATATAGGAAATATTGTTTGAGGCAAGCTATATATTTGTCATTGGCTCAAGTTATTACCCTAGATTTTTTTAATTGGTTCAACAGAAGGCTTTTTCCAGTGCAGTTCCTGTTCCCTCTTATGCTGATTTACCGATGAGCCGTGCGTAGTTGCTATTTTACCGTACGTATTTGAGGAAGAAAAGCAAGTCGAAAACAGCTGGATGTACGGAAAGCGAAATGGGACAAACCTCACACCAGGCTGTGCGGCAGTAGTCTACTAGTCTGCTACGTTGATTTTAGCGTCACAACACAACTATAACACACAGGCATTATTCATGAAAGTGTTTGTAAGACCATTCATTGTCAATCTTTGCAAAGGAATACGATTCAAGGACAAAAATAGGGGAAACCATCTCCATCAATAATGTATTTATTATGGCTGGACAAAGATTACAAGTTTTAATAGCATCGTTTGATGAGACAACTCGCGATTAATCACACTTTTATCCACTCCAATTGAAGTTGAATGAGATATCAAATTGAATTGATTATCATTTATACCAATACTTAGCAATACCTTGACCAAGTGATCTTGAAGGAGTTTCATTGACTCACCCAGTGTGGTTTGAATATGACATTTACGGAACACCACAGATTTGGGAATTGTAAACAGGCTGTCACTTACTGCAATTGTAAACCAACAGTAACTACAAGTGTAGTTCAATTCAAATAAGTAGCGCCTCAGATTTGGGAATTGTAAACAGGCTGTCACTTACTGCAATTGTAAACCAACAGTAACTACAAGTGTAGTTCAATTCAAATAAGTAGCGCCTCAGATTTGGGAATTGTAAACAGGCTGTCACTTACTGCAATTGTAAACCAACAGTAACTACAAGTGTAGTTCAATTCAAATAAGTAGCGCCTCAGATTTGGGAATTGTAAACAGGCTGTCACTTACTGCAATTGTAATTGAATGTACAGTAAGCGGAACTAAAAACAAAAAAGAATGTTGACATTCTGTGGGCAAAACCTTTTCAAAATCAAAGTAGGACTAAAAAAATAAAAAAATAATAACGCGCCTTAGTGCGTCCATTTGTAAAAAAACAAAAAAAACAAGATGCGTTAATGCATAATTGGGCGCCAACTTGCCCAGCCCTAGTAGCCTATTTAATGGACGCAGGCATGTAGGCATGCATAGCATGCATAATTGCTCTCCATGGCTGGATTTCCGACACAGCCTGTGTGAAACCACCTCGAACAGGCATCACACGCAATCGGAAAAAAAAAAAGAAGGCAGCATTAGGCTGACTTATATAAATATGTGCAGGTTCATAGGGGCTGTGCGCCAATATTACAGTAGGCCTATAATGCTAGTTACCCAAGTAACGTTTTCCGTATTATCAAAGGTGTCTTCCTCCCCACAGAAATGACACAAGTCACTCAAGTCATATACGAATTAAGATAACTTTTTAAAAATAATTTGACAGACACGGGAAGGGAAGCAAAGTCTATAATAGGGTTAGGTTATATTATCCCTAATCCAGCCACTTGGTGTAACGGTAGCACTCGCGACCAACACGCTGATGAGACGGGTTCAATCCTCTTATGAGGATTTAAAGATTTGAAGTGCTTACCAGATCCAGTCATGATGGTGGTGGCTATTTCCCTCCTCAGGTCATCTATGTTTGATGTTGGGAATTGTAGTGAGCCTGACCCTTCCAGGAGGTGTTCAGCAAACTGAAAGTGTGAGATTGAGCCCATAATTCACAGGTCCCCCAATACGTGATAGATAGCATATCGATATGTAATTTTTGCCATGTCACATAGCCTCGGCCTACTTTTAAAGCAAACACTCCGCAAGATGTGGTGTCCTCTTGGAGTGGATGAGCCACAGTGTCACATGTCCATCGTGACACATTGACACCTAGTTTTCTCATCAGTGCTCTAAAGAAAAGTTAGTTAAGTTGTTACTAGTATACAATTCAGTTACAGATGAACAACAATGTGACCAAATGTCACTGCTGTGGGAAATTATAAAATATAGGCTAGTTTACCTTGTTGTCTCCAAACATTTTTTTATTTTTGCTGGCGACTCTCCTAGAGAGTCAGGAAGAATGCATCTTTTCTCTGATGGATACATGGCCTTGGAAAAAATATATATATATGGAATTATGAAAGTATGGCTTATTAAAATTTTGATCTAGGGACAATTCCTGGGGACTCCTTTCTTTGTCACATACTTACAACAAGAAACCAATGGTGGCAGTCATTCACAATGCCTAGAAGGCATTTATAGGCAGAGGCATCCAGCTGAGAAACACATCACAAATAATGAATTAAATAGGCTAAATATAGCATATCTGTCGTTAAGCTCACCTTTTCACCCAAATAACCCTCAACATCAACCATGGGATAACTGGTGGCTTGCACTTGCAGCACTGTGAACAAATAAACCCTCTGCTTTCAATCCTATCCGTGACCAGCACCACCACCGGACCCCAGGAAGACTAGCTGCCGCCTCGGCATCAGCTAATGGGGATCCATTGAATAAACAATAAACAATAAACAATAAACCACCACCACCACCACCACCAACTTGTTTCAGCACACCTTCAGTTTTTGATTTATTTTCTGCCACATGGCAGTCATGGCAAATGTGTCCACGTGGTAGGCCTTTGATGCCCCATGCTGCCTCACCATTGCATTGAGATATGCATTTATTACCTACATCAACATTAAAAAGGATTAATACGTGAAGCCATAATGCCTTTGAAAATCAAAGAATATGCACCTCACTCTCCAACTCTTGTCCAGGACCCATCTGGAAGACGTCTTGATAAAAGACCTTGTAGGCCCCCACTCTGGACAGAATGACATGGCTTTTATTGCCCTTCCATGCGTCCATGATGCCTGTAACACAAAGGAACCTTAACAAACAGCGTTTTTTAATAAAGGCCATTGTCGGGTATGTATCACTTACGGCTGTGCACAACGTCATCCTCTGGGATTACCGGGTCCTGTGTGCTGCTGGTGGCCATAGACTGTGTGGGTGAAGCTAATTTGAGAGAGGTTGGAGCAGGTGGTGATCGGCAGGCAGTGGGGTGATAGGAGAGGTCAAGAGGGGCCGGTGAATGTGTTGAGGGGATAGTGTCAATGAGAGGTTTTTTCAGAGGGGGTTCTTCATGTGGAGTTGGTTGTATTCTGTGAGGGATTCGAGGGGTGGGATCTGTGAAGGGTTTGAGGTGGTCTGTATTGATTTTGGGATGTTGCCTTCCCTTGTCGTCCCGCAAGTCCGCACTCTTGTTCTCCAATTTTGTGATGATATATGGTCCCAGCCAGGTGCGCTCCAGTTTCCCCCCTTTCCTCTACTGCATGCAGATGTTCTTCTGCAGAACCCTCTGGCCAACAGCAAAGGCAGACCTGCTTCTTACTTTCTGACTTTTGCCCTGTTTTTTAAGAATGTTGAGCTGAACCATGGCATCCAATCACTCTTTCAGGGCAGTGCCTGAAGACACGACTGTGTTGGCCACTATGTCCTCCACTGAGCTGTCCACCTTCCAATAGAAAAATAAACAAAGATTAAGAATGGAATTGGATTGGTCAAATTACATGACATAAGTGAGACCCATCATGCCATACCGTGAAATCCTCTGCCACTTCGCATGGGTAACGTGCCTCCATGCCGAACATTAGAAAAAAAGGGGAGAACCTGGTGGTGAGGTGCGCCTTTGTTCGCAAGCCAAACATTACGGCATCTAAGTAGTGGTCCCATGTGTTAGGCTTGTCCGCCACAAGTTTACACAATGCTCTGTATAGGCACAAGGAAATAATTGTCATCAGTCATTATGCTTTTTAAAATGTCACCAATACTACTAATAGCTTTTCTACAATCCATTTTGAATCATTTTCTAATTACAGGTTCACCTCTGAATTGTCCCATTCAGGTTTTCCACAAGACCATTTGTCTGTGGGTGATATGGAGCACAAAGACTCCTCTTCACATTTAAAAATGCGCAAATGTTGGAGTTGAGCTGTTTCAAAAACATGAAGAGTACAATTTAGCAACAGATGTGTTTTGTATTGCATATGGTACAGAGAGCATCCTGACCATGAAGAGCAGTGCTGGTTTATTCACCAAGCCAAAATTGACTAACCTCATTCACAAACTCACTGCCCTGATCTGTGAGGATGCGTTGTGGTGCACCAAACCTGTAGAAAAACTTTATGATGCACTGGGTGACCACCTCAGCACTCTTATTGGGTATGGCATAGACCTCTGCCCATTTGGTGTAGTAGTCGACCATGACACACATATACATGTTTCCATCATCAGATGGAGTTAGTTTTCCCACCAAGTCCATCCCAACTAACTCCAGTGGGTGGTCAACCTGAAAATCACAAAATGTATATCATTGTTATCAAAAAATAAGCAGTTGTTGTTTACAAGTATTCAGTCAAATGAAAGGCTTAGTACATACATGGATTAGGATATATTCTGGCTCCTTTTTAATGGAGAGCCTGGTGTACTGGCATTTAGCACACTGTGAAACCTGATGGTTCAAAAGCAGACATGGGAAATGCAGTCCAGGAAGCAAGACAATCTATGGATACACTCCAATCAAATAATTCCATTTACCCATTTATCCAAGTCAACCCCCATTCCAGGCCAGTAAAACCTGGCGGTGACTGCATATTTGTTTTTTTGGGTTCCACAGTGGCCTCCATGAGCACTGTCATGAAAGTCCATGAAAATCTGATCGGCCTCCTCCGCGCCAACCACAACTTTCTTGCGCACCTCCATTTCATTTTTTGACGAAATGTAATACATTGTATCACCTATTGAAACAAGGTTGTTGTCAGTAGCCTACAAGAAACACGTCCTTTTTTCTGATAAGCTATTGATAAGAGCAGGAGATCAGGGAATTGTTTTTGAGGTAGGCATATCGTTACCATGGCTTACCATCTGGTATGAAACGGGCGGAGCGCCTTCGAATTATATATTTCTGCTCCTTAGAAATATCTGGGGGATATGAGCCATCTCGTTTGTAGGTAAGGAGCTCGATGTACATGCATTTGTCCATTATAAATTCATGCAACAAACAAGTTTCCCAGATCATGTACAGCCTTGCCATCATAATTTATACACTTCGCACCCGTCAGAATGGGTTAGGCGCCCTCTTCAATTAGGCTACAATCACAGTATATATACGGCACGCACTACAATTATATTATTATTGTGCCTCGATCAGACAAAACAGACAAGAGCAGAGTCCAACCAAGATTTCAGAGTGATTTCTTTATTAGTTCCAAAGAAATGCATGATTTCTATAATGATTTATAAATACATTTATTTATTTATTTTATTAGAAAAAACTAAGCATCACAGAATGCCTTCATTCATGATTTCACACAAATCAATGATCCGATGATATTCACCGAACACATTCAACAACAAAGCATGGCATTTATTTATTCAACATTATAAAGATTTTTTATAACATTATAAAAAATCAACAGATCCTCAGATCTGATATATTAGAAATGCAATTGACTAATTGATATTAAAAATAATGACTAACAACACTGAATTAAAGAACAGAATATCGAAACAATAGGGAAATCGCGTTTTCGCGTTCCATCTCACGCAAATCGTCAATCATTTTGTACCACTTGGCTTTCCGTGGATCCAGTTTTTCTGGCTTGGTCCTGTGGGCGGAGTCATTTAACATGGCGTTTCGAGGGGGAACAGCAATTCCAATGGGGAACCAAATCGGGTGCCACACGGGCCGCCACACCCGCATGACAAGTTTGATCACTATTCTTACTAAATTATAAAGTTCAAATATGGCAGATCAAGTGGAAAGCGAAGAGGAAATCGAAGGGGAGATGAGGATGATTGAGAAAGAAAAGACATTGTTTAAATTGATCGGAACTCACAGAGGAAGGCTTGGATGTCTAACAAGGAGACGTAATGAAATAGTTGCTCTTATGGAAGCTGGCGATACAAGGGAAGAAGTTAAAGAATCTGTTTTAAAACTTTTGTGCTACCTAAAAGGATTTATTGAATTACAAGAAACGGTTCAAGTTTTATTGCCAGAAGAGGAAAAATAACACGATCAGAACTGGTTTGAACCGAAAGCTGCGCATTTGAGAGAATTTCTGGAACTGCGGTCAAGTGAGCCGCCATTCGTTCATCCGCGGTTAAGCCTGCCGTTGTAGCACTCGATTTGGTTCCCCCCAGTTCCTGTTCCCCCTTAGGGCCCTTACATAGTCGACGCAACGCTACGCTTACGCGTCCAAAAGGCTACGCTACGCGACGCTTCGGCCGCCATTAAGCGTCGAAGCGTAGCAAAACGCGTTGCGCCGATCCATGCAATACCAAGACGTCTCTTTTACTAATTATCTGTGCCAATTTATGCGAACCCTTCCACAGGGTCAAAGTGCTATTTTGATGCGCGACATCAGACAGCTGATGCGGGATTGTGAGCCATTTTAATGATCTTCTTGTCACCCGATATTCGTTCTATTGCTGGCCTTATTTGTTTTAGAATTAGCCTATTTGAATTAATTACGTAATGTTTGTGTTCACGTTCTATGTGAAACATAAATGTTCATGTTCTGTGTGAAACATAAGTTCAGTAGCCTCTTTGAGTGAATGAAATTTGAAAGCGTGAGTGTGTAGTGAATAAAAAATGTGTGCGTGTATGGTGGGACTATTTTCTGTATTTGATAAATAAACCCCTTTTCTCTAATAATGTTGCCTACCATATAATTTCTGTGGACATTATGCGCTATAGCTTAAAGCCTTTGGCTATAGGCCTACACTTAAATAATTAATTCATCTGTCAAGGCAATTTTATATGGATATGAATTAATGAGTTTGACGTAAACCAAATTAGGTAACTTGTGTAACATGATAACTAATGAATCAAAAGTCATGCTTCCAAGTGACCAATGTGTATACATTTATTGGTCAGTGCGCATACCCAATCGTAGCACATTGTACTGGTGGGGTAACACGCCAGCATCTGACAAAAAGTAATCTGCCAGCTGCTCCCTGACAAGGGCCGGTTTTGGCGAGTCGGGAAGATATCGGATGACTCGCGAAAGGAGATCATCAAACTTTGGCGCCGACATCCGAAAATACTGGAAATGCCTCTCCTCGTCCATGCTTCGCATTGGAAGCACCAGAGAAACAAATTCCCCATCCTGATCTCGTGTGGTATTTAAAGGGCGCACATACCACCGCCTATCTCTGCGCTTCATCACTCTTCTTCCGTAGCCACTTTGATCGGAACGTCACCTGGAACGTCCCCCCGCGAAAACACCGGTGACTCTGCTGCCATCCATGGCGTG
Organism: Gadus chalcogrammus; assembly: GCF_026213295.1. NCBI lineage: Eukaryota > Metazoa > Chordata > Actinopteri > Gadiformes > Gadidae > Gadus > Gadus chalcogrammus. The sequence goes on along the minus strand of NC_079429.1, from coordinate 20,142,082 downwards.
AGTGGTGTATTGCATGTCATGCATTGCCCGCGACGTTCGCGTATGCTGTGTAGACTATGAAAGGAAGAGCGACGCTCGCGTCACTCACGTCGTTTACGCGCGTCGCTCGCGTCGACTATGTAACGGTACGGCCACACCAAACGCGTTACTCGCGTTGGATAACGCGAGTAACGCGCCTAACCTGACGCTTGATCATTGTGGGGTGGTTACTCGGTTCAACGCTTCCAACGCAGCTAGATGAGTCCATGTTCATGCAAGTGAACGGAGCGTTCCCTCTTCGTCATAACTATCAAACCAAACAGCCTTCACATTCACCGAGCGAACATTATGAAAGTAAAATGCACATTTCTCGCTAAAAATGTTTCCATAAACGCATTTAATGGCGTAACTATGTTACTATTTCCACCCAGAATAAAGATAGTTCGTCGGCCGTGGCTGCACTGGAGTCCGAGGTAGGAACCCCAAACGCTGCCGTGTTTGGGTGATGGAGCTTAGATCGGGTTAGATTAAATAATCTCTGATATAAATAACAATAATCGGTTTAAATAACTTCACATGGTGTGTCTGGTGTGTTTCCAGCATTCGTAGTGTTGATCAGCAGAGAAATAGTCCGCCAAGACATTGAGGTTGCTTAGCATCCAGAGACTCTGTCCATGCAAGTGAACGGAGCGTTCCCTCTTCGTCATAACTATCAAACCAAACATCCTTCACATTCACCGAGCGAACATTATGAAAGTAAAATGCACATTTCTCGCTAAAAATGTTTCCATAAACGCATTTAATAGCGTAACTATGTTACTATTTCCACCCAGAATAAAGAAAAATGTCGGCCGTATGCTTCTGTCCAAGCTCACTACTCTGCCAGTGACGTCGGGTCAAGCTCAACGCTGATTGGCTATCGCGGCCAAGCGTCACGCGTTGGAGCGTTGAAAGTTCAGATTTCTGAACTCCGGGCGTTGGCGCGTTGGGCGCGTTACTGCGTTTACGTGCGCAATTACGTGCGTCTGACGCGCGTAACGCCCCTAACTTGACGCTTCATCGCATGTAACGCGTCTACGCGCCTATACCAATGGTTCCCTATGCAAAAATGCCGAATTTTGACGCCCCTAACGCGAGTAACGCGTTTGGTGTGGCCGTACCGTAACGGTGCGGCCACACCAAACGCGTTACTCGCGTTAGGGGCGTCAAAATTCGGCATTTTTTGCATAGGGAACCATTGGTATAGGCGCGTAGACGCGTTACATGCGATGAGCGTCAAGTAGGGGCGTTACGCGCGTCAGACCACGTAATTGCGCACGTAAACGCAGTAACGCGCCCAACGCGCCAACGCCCGAGTTCAGAAATCTGAACTTTTCAACGCTCCAACGCGTGACGCTTGGCCGCGATAGCAATCAGCGTTGAGCTTGACCCGACGTCACTGGCGAGTAGTGAGCTTGGACAGAAGCATACGGCCGACATTTTTTCTTTATTCTGGGTGGAAATAGTAACATAGTTACGCTATTAAATGCGTTTATGGAAACATTTTAGCGAGAAATGTGCATTTTACTTTCATAATGTTCGCTCGGTGAATGTGAAGGATGTTTTGGTTGATAGTTATGACGAAGAGGGAACGCTCGTTCACTTGCATGGACAGAGTCTCTGGATGCTAAGCAACCTCAAGTCTTGGCGGACTATTTCTCTGCTGATCAACACTACGAATGCTGGAAACACACCAGACACACCATGTGAAGTTATTTAAACCGATTATTGTTATTTATCAGAGATTATTTAATCTAACCCGATCTAAGCTCCATCACCCAAACACGGCAGCGTTTGGGGTTCCTACCTCGGACTCCATGCAGCCACGGCCGACGAACTATCTTTATTCTGGGTGGAAATAGTAACATAAGTTACGCCATTAAATGCGTTTATGGAAACATTTTAGCGAGAAATGTGCATTTTACTTCATAATGTTCGCTCGGTGAATGTGAAGGCTGTTTGGTTTGATAGTTATGACGAAGAGGAACGCTCCGTTCACTTGCATGAACATGGACTCATCTAGCTGCGTTGGAAGCGTTGAACCGAGTAACCACCCCACAATGATCAAGCGTCAGGTTAGGCGCGTTACTCGCGTTATCCAACGCGAGTAACGCGTTTGGTGTGGCCTACCGTTACATAGTCGACGCGAGCGACGCGCGTAAACGACGTGAGTGACGCGAGCGTCGCTCTTCCTTTCATAGTCTACACAGCATACGCGAACGTCGCGGGCAATGCATGACATGCAATACACCACTCACGCCATGGATGGCAGCAGAGTCACCGGTGTTTTCGCGGGGGGACGTTCCAGGTGACGTTCCGATCAAAGTGGCTACGGAAGAAGAGTGATGAAGCGCAGAGATAGGCGGTGGTATGTGCGCCCTTTAAATACCACACGAGATCAGGATGGGGAATTTGTTTCTCTGGTGCTTCCAATGCGAAGCATGGACGAGGAGAGGCATTTCCAGTATTTTCGGATGTCGGCGCCAAAGTTTGATGATCTCCTTTCGCGAGTCATCCGATATCTTCCCGACTCGCCAAAACCGGCCCTTGTCAGGGAGCAGCTGGCAGATTACTTTTTGTCAGATGCTGGCGTGTTACCCCACCAGTACAATGTGCTACGATTGGGTATGCGCACTGACCAATAAATGTATACACATTGGTCACTTGGAAGCATGACTTTTGATTCATTAGTTATCATGTTACACAAGTTACCTAATTTGGTTTACGTCAAACTCATTAATTCATATCCATATAAAATTGCCTTGACAGATGAATTAATTATTTAAGTGTAGGCCTATAGCCAAAGGCTTTAAGCTATAGCGCATAATGTCCACAGAAATTATATGGTAGGCAACATTATTAGAGAAAAGGGGTTTATTTATCAAATACAGAAAATAGTCCCACCATACACGCACACATTTTTTATTCACTACACACTCACGCTTTCAAATTTCATTCACTCAAAGAGGCTACTGAACTTATGTTTCACACAGAACATGAACATTTATGTTTCACATAGAACGTGAACACAAACATTACGTAATTAATTCAAATAGGCTAATTCTAAAACAAATAAGGCCAGCAATAGAACGAATATCGGGTGACAAGAAGATCATTAAAATGGCTCACAATCCCGCATCAGCTGTCTGATGTCGCGCATCAAAATAGCACTTTGACCCTGTGGAAGGGTTCGCATAAATTGGCACAGATAATTAGTAAAAGAGACGTCTTGGTATTGCATGGATCGGCGCAACGCGTTTTGCTACGCTTCGACGCTTAATGGCGGCCGAAGCGTCGCGTAGCGTAGCCTTTTGGACGCGTAAGCGTAGCGTTGCGTCGACTATGTAAGGGCCCTAAGGGGGAACAGGAACTGGGGGGAACCAAATCGAGTGCTACAACGGCAGGCTTAACCGCGGATGAACGAATGGCGGCTCACTTGACCGCAGTTCCAGAAATTCTCTCAAATGCGCAGCTTTCGGTTCAAACCAGTTCTGATCGTGCTATTTTTCCTCTTCTGGCAATAAAACTTGAACCGTTTCTTGTAATTCAATAAATCCTTTTAGGTAGCACAAAAGTTTTAAAACAGATTCTTTAACTTCTTCCCTTGTATCGCCAGCTTCCATAAGAGCAACTATTTCATTACGTCTCCTTGTTAGACATCCAAGCCTTCCTCTGTGAGTTCCGATCAATTTAAACAATGTCTTTTCTTTCTCAATCATCCTCATCTCCCCTTCGATTTCCTCTTCGCTTTCCACTTGATCTGCCATATTTGAACTTTATAATTTAGTAAGAATAGTGATCAAACTTGTCATGCGGGTGTGGCGGCCCGTGTGGCACCCGATTTGGTTCCCCATTGGAATTGCTGTTCCCCCTCGAAACGCCATGTTAAATGACTCCGCCCACAGGACCAAGCCAGAAAAACTGGATCCACGGAAAGCCAAGTGGTACAAAATGATTGACGATTTGCGTGAGATGGAACGCGAAAACGCGATTTCCCTATTGTTTCGATATTCTGTTCTTTAATTCAGTGTTGTTAGTCATTATTTTTAATATCAATTAGTCAATTGCATTTCTAATATATCAGATCTGAGGATCTGTTGATTTTTTATAATGTTATAAAAAATCTTTATAATGTTGAATAAATAAATGCCATGCTTTGTTGTTGAATGTGTTCGGTGAATATCATCGGATCATTGATTTGTGTGAAATCATGAATGAAGGCATTCTGTGATGCTTAGTTTTTTCTAATAAAATAAATAAATAAATATTTATAAATCATTATAGAAATCATGCATTTCTTTGGAACTAATAAAGAAATCACTCTGAAATCTTGGTTGGACTCTGCTCTTGTCTGTTTTGTCTGATCGAGGCACAATAATAATATAATTGTAGTGCGTGCCGTATATATACTGTGATTGTAGCCTAATTGAAGAGGGCGCCTAACCCATTCTGACGGGTGCGAAGTGTATAAATTATGATGGCAAGGCTGTACATGATCTGGGAAACTTGTTTGTTGCATGAATTTATAATGGACAAATGCATGTACATCGAGCTCCTTACCTACAAACGAGATGGCTCATATCCCCCAGATATTTCTAAGGAGCAGAAATATATAATTCGAAGGCGCTCCGCCCGTTTCATACCAGATGGTAAGCCATGGTAACGATATGCCTACCTCAAAAACAATTCCCTGATCTCCTGCTCTTATCAATAGCTTATCAGAAAAAAGGACGTGTTTCTTGTAGGCTACTGACAACAACCTTGTTTCAATAGGTGATACAATGTATTACATTTCGTCAAAAATGAAATGGAGGTGCGCAAGAAAGTTGTGGTTGGCGCGGAGGAGGCCGATCAGATTTTCATGGACTTTCATGACAGTGCTCATGGAGGCCACTGTGGAACCCAAAAAAACAAATATGCAGTCACCGCCAGGTTTTACTGGCCTGGAATGGGGGTTGACTTGGATAAATGGGTAAATGGAATTATTTGATTGGAGTGTATCCATAGATTGTCTTGCTTCCTGGACTGCATTTCCCATGTCTGCTTTTGAACCATCAGGTTTCACAGTGTGCTAAATGCCAGTACACCAGGCTCTCCATTAAAAAGGAGCCAGAATATATCCTAATCCATGTATGTACTAAGCCTTTCATTTGACTGAATACTTGTAAACAACAACTGCTTATTTTTTGATAACAATGATATACATTTTGTGATTTTCAGGTTGACCACCCACTGGAGTTAGTTGGGATGGACTTGGTGGGAAAACTAACTCCATCTGATGATGGAAACATGTATATGTGTGTCATGGTCGACTACTACACCAAATGGGCAGAGGTCTATGCCATACCCAATAAGAGTGCTGAGGTGGTCACCCAGTGCATCATAAAGTTTTTCTACAGGTTTGGTGCACCACAACGCATCCTCACAGATCAGGGCAGTGAGTTTGTGAATGAGGTTAGTCAATTTTGGCTTGGTGAATAAACCAGCACTGCTCTTCATGGTCAGGATGCTCTCTGTACCATATGCAATACAAACACATCTGTTGCTAAATTGTACTCTTCATGTTTTTGAAACAGCTCAACTCCAACATTTGCGCATTTTTAAATGTGAAGAGGAGTCTTTGTGCTCCATATCACCCACAGACAAATGGTCTTGTGGAAAACCTGAATGGGACAATTCAGAGGTGAACCTGTAATTAGAAAATGATTCAAAATGGATTGTAGAAAAGCTATTAGTAGTATTGGTGACATTTTAAAAAGCATAATGACTGATGACAATTATTTCCTTGTGCCTATACAGAGCATTGTGTAAACTTGTGGCGGACAAGCCTAACACATGGGACCACTACTTAGATGCCGTAATGTTTGGCTTGCGAACAAAGGCGCACCTCACCACCAGGTTCTCCCCTTTTTTTCTAATGTTCGGCATGGAGGCACGTTACCCATGCGAAGTGGCAGAGGATTTCACGGTATGGCATGATGGGTCTCACTTATGTCATGTAATTTGACCAATCCAATTCCATTCTTAATCTTTGTTTATTTTTCTATTGGAAGGTGGACAGCTCAGTGGAGGACATAGTGGCCAACACAGTCGTGTCTTCAGGCACTGCCCTGAAAGAGTGATTGGATGCCATGGTTCAGCTCAACATTCTTAAAAAACAGGGCAAAAGTCAGAAAGTAAGAAGCAGGTCTGCCTTTGCTGTTGGCCAGAGGGTTCTGCAGAAGAACATCTGCATGCAGTAGAGGAAAGGGGGGAAACTGGAGCGCACCTGGCTGGGACCATATATCATCACAAAATTGGAGAACAAGAGTGCGGACTTGCGGGACGACAAGGGAAGGCAACATCCCAAAATCAATACAGACCACCTCAAACCCTTCACAGATCCCACCCCTCGAATCCCTCACAGAATACAACCAACTCCACATGAAGAACCCCCTCTGAAAAACTTCTCATTGACACTATCCCCTCAACACATTCACCGGCCCCTCTTGACCTCTCCTATCACCCCACTGCCTGCCATCACCACCTGCTCCAACCTCTCTCAAATTAGCTTCACCCACACAGTCTATGGCCACCAGCAGCACACAGGACCCGGTAATCCCAGAGGATGACGTTGTGCACAGCCGTAAGTGATACATACCCGACAATGGCCTTTATTAAAAAACGCTGTTTGTTAAGGTTCCTTTGTGTTACAGGCATCATGGACGCATGGAAGGGCAATAAAAGCCATGTCATTCTGTCCAGAGTGGGGCCTACAAGGTCTTTTATCAAGACGTCTTCCAGATGGGTCCTGGACAAGAGTTGGAGAGTGAGGTGCATATTCTTTGATTTTCAAAGGCATTATGGCTTCACGTATTAATCCTTTTTAATGTTGATGTAGGTAATAAATGCATATCTCAATGCAATGGTGAGGCAGCATGGGGCATCAAAGGCCTACCACGTGGACACATTTGCCATGACTGCCATGTGGCAGAAAATAAATCAAAAACTGAAGGTGTGCTGAAACAAGTTGGTGGTGGTGGTGGTGGTGGTTTATTGTTTATTGTTTATTGTTTATTCAATGGATCCCCATTAGCTGATGCCGAGGCGGCAGCTAGTCTTCCTGGGGTCCGGTGGTGGTGCTGGTCACGGATAGGATTGAAAGCAGAGGGTTTATTTGTTCACAGTGCTGCAAGTGCAAGCCACCAGTTATCCCATGGTTGATGTTGAGGGTTATTTGGGTGAAAAGGTGAGCTTAACGACAGATATGCTATATTTAGCCTATTTAATTCATTATTTGTGATGTGTTTCTCAGCTGGATGCCTCTGCCTATAAATGCCTTCTAGGCATTGTGAATGACTGCCACCATTGGTTTCTTGTTGTAAGTATGTGACAAAGAAAGGAGTCCCCAGGAATTGTCCCTAGATCAAAATTTTAATAAGCCATACTTTCATAATTCCATATATATATTTTTTTTCCAAGGCCATGTATCCATCAGAGAAAAGATGCATTCTTCCTGACTCTCTAGGAGAGTCGCCAGCAAAAATAAAAAAATGTTTGGAGACAACAAGGTAAACTAGCCTATATTTTATAATTTCCCACAGCAGTGACATTTGGTCACATTGTTGTTCATCTGTAACTGAATTGTATACTAGTAACAACTTAACTAACTTTTCTTTAGAGCACTGATGAGAAAACTAGGTGTCAATGTGTCACGATGGACATGTGACACTGTGGCTCATCCACTCCAAGGACACCACATCTTGCGGAGTGTTTGCTTTAAAAGTAGGCCGAGGCTATGTGACATGGCAAAAATTACATATCGATATGCTATCTATCACGTATTGGGGGACCTGTGAATTATGGGCTCAATCTCACACTTTCAGTTTGCTGAACACCTCCTGGAAGGGTCAGGCTCACTACAATTCCCAACATCAAACATAGATGACCTGAGGAGGGAAATAGCCACCACCATCATGACTGGATCTGGTAAGCACTTCAAATCTTTAAATCCTCATAAGAGGATTGAACCCGTCTCATCAGCGTGTTGGTCGCGAGTGCTACCGTTACACCAAGTGGCTGGATTAGGGATAATATAACCTAACCCTATTATAGACTTTGCTTCCCTTCCCGTGTCTGTCAAATTATTTTTAAAAAGTTATCTTAATTCGTATATGACTTGAGTGACTTGTGTCATTTCTGTGGGGAGGAACACCTTTGATAATACGGAAAACGTTACTTGGGTAACTAGCATTATAGGCCTACTGTAATATTGGCGCACAGCCCCTATGAACCTGCACATATTTATATAAGTCAGCCTAATGCTGCCTTCTTTTTTTTTTTCCGATTGCGTGTGATGCCTGTTCGAGGTGGTTCACACAGGCTGTGTCGGAAATCCAGCCATGGAGAGCAATTATGCATGCTATGCATGCCTACATGCCTGCGTCCATTAAATAGGCTACTAGGGCTGGGCAAGTTGGCGCCCAATTATGCATTAACGCATCTTGTTTTTTTTGTTTTTTTACAAATGGACGCACTAAGGCGCGTTATTATTTTTTTATTTTTTTAGTCCTACTTTGATTTTGAAAAGGTTTTGCCCACAGAATGTCAACATTCTTTTTTGTTTTTAGTTCCGCTTACTGTACATTCAATTACAATTGCAGTAAGTGACAGCCTGTTTACAATTCCCAAATCTGAGGCGCTACTTATTTGAATTGAACTACACTTGTAGTTACTGTTGGTTTACAATTGCAGTAAGTGACAGCCTGTTTACAATTCCCAAATCTGAGGCGCTACTTATTTGAATTGAACTACACTTGTAGTTACTGTTGGTTTACAATTGCAGTAAGTGACAGCCTGTTTACAATTCCCAAATCTGAGGCGCTACTTATTTGAATTGAACTACACTTGTAGTTACTGTTGGTTTACAATTGCAGTAAGTGACAGCCTGTTTACAATTCCCAAATCTGTGGTGTTCCGTAAATGTCATATTCAAACCACACTGGGTGAGTCAATGAAACTCCTTCAAGATCACTTGGTCAAGGTATTGCTAAGTATTGGTATAAATGATAATCAATTCAATTTGATATCTCATTCAACTTCAATTGGAGTGGATAAAAGTGTGATTAATCGCGAGTTGTCTCATCAAACGATGCTATTAAAACTTGTAATCTTTGTCCAGCCATAATAAATACATTATTGATGGAGATGGTTTCCCCTATTTTTGTCCTTGAATCGTATTCCTTTGCAAAGATTGACAATGAATGGTCTTACAAACACTTTCATGAATAATGCCTGTGTGTTATAGTTGTGTTGTGACGCTAAAATCAACGTAGCAGACTAGTAGACTACTGCCGCACAGCCTGGTGTGAGGTTTGTCCCATTTCGCTTTCCGTACATCCAGCTGTTTTCGACTTGCTTTTCTTCCTCAAATACGTACGGTAAAATAGCAACTACGCACGGCTCATCTAAATCAGCATAAGAGGGAACAGGAACTGCACTGGAAAAAGCCTTCTGTTGAACCAATTAAAAAATCTAGGGTAATAACTTGAGCCAATGACAATATATAGCTTGCCTCAAACAATATTTCCTATATTCATAAAACTAAATAATACAACTTGGCACCAAGTATAATTCTATTCTTTGAATGAAGTTAATACATTTAAATCGTATGTTAAATCCTAAACAAAAAATATTGATTCACTCCAACAATTGTTTCTCATTTAAGAAATATCTATCAGAAATAATTTGTTTTATCCAATCAACAAGATTAAAATTTAATCAAACAATTGTTTCTCATTCAAGTCATAATATGCATCCGATATAATTTGTTTTATCCAATTTAAAAGATAAAAATCGAATCAAACAATTGTTTCTCATTTAAGATATATTATCAGAAATAATTTGTTTTATCCAATCAAAAAGATTAAAATGTAATCAAACAATTGTTTCTAGTTTAAACATGAACATTTTTAAACATAACATATTTTTGTATACAATATATTAACAATCTAAATGGCAGAGTTAGGCCTACTCCAGACCTCCCTCCAGACACAGACAGGCTGTGCTAGCTCACAGAACCAGTGAGTCATCGTCACTCTGGTCAAAGCTCTCTACTGCAGGTTCAGCTGTAGGTGCTACCTTGAATGAATAAGCAGCCGATGTTCCAAAAAGCTTCAAATCATGATCAGGCAGCTGGTGCTCAAAGCAAGCATCACCTGACAGCTTTAATCCATATCGGATGTATAGGATGGAGTTTAAGGTCTGCAAGGACATCCGGTTCCTGAGTTTGCTTTTTACCACGAGGACTGAGCTGCCCATAGACATCTTATAGATAGACGGAGCATTGGCTGCTGGGACGCGAGAAATACGGCCGCCATCTTGGAGTGGTCAACCGGGAGCAGCAACAGCAGCAGAAACAGGATGCCGGGCTGTTGTTCAGCGTATTCCTGCTCAAATCGGCAGACAATCCATGATAGGAATCGGGGGATTACTTTTCACAAGCAAGATTTAACATTACCGTACTATTGGTATAATTAGTATTGAATAATAAAACACGCCAAACCATGTGGCCTTTATCATAGCTACACGTATGACAAAAAACCGCATGAAAATCAGTGGTATTCAGTGAGGTATGATTAATTAAATGCGCTGACAGTTCATTGCTCCAGCCAAACGGATTACACTGAGTGGAGCGGATGACCACTCCAAGATGGCGGCCCCGCGTCTCGTCAGCGCCAGTAGGCGGTAGCATTCGATGCTCCGTCTACCTATAGATGTCTATGGAGCTGCCTGTAAGTGCGTTGAGACGGGGGAGGGGCCGCGCAGGCACCCGGTGCTCGTTGTGAAGAGGTAATAGCGATAGTGCTTTCACTTCAAAAAGTCGCCAAAAGTCACCAATAGCAGCTGAAAAAGGAGATTTGTCGCTTGTCGCTGTTTTGAAAAAAAGTCGCCAAAGGGGTCTGAAAAGTAGCTAAATATAGCGTCAAAATCGCTAAGTTGGCAACACTGCGGTTTGGTCCAGTAGTCGTAAGCATCTTTGTATTTAATGCGCATGCGCAGGCTTGTACGTAACCTTGAAATTGTACATTTGTCTAAACAAATATTTCTAAATTGAGCTCCTAATCAAATATAACTGTTTTAGGAAGAAAACAAAAAAAGAATATTTGGATTGAATGACAAAATTATTAATCAGTTGAATACACAACACAACCTTAAAATTTTACATTTTTCAAAATGGATAGTTCTTAATTGAGCTCCTAATTAAAAATATCCATATTTCACAGTATTTTGAAATAAAAAAAGTTATTTTAAAATAAAACAAAAATGTTTATTTGAATTGAATTACAAAATAATAATCAGATGAAGTACGGCTTAAAAACCTTTTTCCAGTGTGGGGGGGAACCAAATTGGGTGCCACACCCGACGTTACTTAATCCCCGTTTTACTTACATGTTTCGTTGATTCAAGCTTCCAAACTCAACGTCCTTCTCCTCCAAGGTCCAAGTCCAATGTCCAAGTTCATCAATCCTTCCGCTTGTTTAGACTTCGATTTCGATATAAGGTTCTTAAGGCGATGAATAATGTAAAGCTTGGGTGGATTGTTACGCACACTCTCAAAATCTTGGTAAAAACTGATTTATCCGATCTTCTCCAGTAACAAAAAAACGAATCCAAGGCAGTTGTAGATAAGGTAAATAATGTAATCTTACCGAAAAACATATCAAACAAATAAGTTATATCGACAGTGGAGTATTTAACCACGCTACCCTCATCCATCGGCCAACAACCAAACATTTGGCCAACCTCTTTACTTTATGACCTTTGACCTGTGATTTCAGCCATTACGTTTACAAACGTGAAATATTATACAAAATTCGAATAAGATAATAATACAAAATCATTTCTTCATACCAAAACTTTTCATACTTCAAAACTAAAATATAAATTCTGCTGAAAGTAAAAAGCAGCAAAAAGGCTGTAACAACATGTGAGCTTAGCCCTTATAAGGTGTGGGTCTGTGGGACCCGTTTTCAGTTTTTAGCTTAATAAAAGTGATACAAATCATTATTTTTTTGAACTAAGATTCATTGGCTTTGGCTCATTTTCTGTGAGGAACATAAATCAGAAAACATTTTCAAGGATCCCCCCCCTGTATAACCCCCCATCACATTTATATTACACACGGTGTTCGGGTCCAGTGGACCCGGAGCTAGTTTAAGTGTGGAAATCATAGGTTCTGTGCACCCTCATTTTCCCTTCCTCCTCTCTGTGTGTGTGTGTGTGTGTGTGTGTGTGTGTGTGTGTGTGTGTGTGTGTGTTGTGTGTGTGTGTGTGTGTGGTGTGTGTGTGTGTGTGTGTGTGTGTGTGAGAGAGAGGAGAGAGTAAAGCAGGTGAATGGGCCCTTGGTGTGAGCACCCACAGTGTGCACCCACTGTTCCCGCACAAGGTTGCAACATTGGTGCACCCAACACTATCTACACTCATATTCCCACACATTTCACCCTCTGTCTTGCGGGACCCAAGCTTGGGGACCTGACACTATAAAAAAAGCCTTGTCAGCGTGGTTCCATACCACAACTGATCAAAATGGCAAAGCGATTCTCTGTTCAGACTGCCTTGCAGTTGATATTTGAAGAGACAGAGGGTTTTGATGGTGATGCAGAGGAAATAGTTTCAGAAAGTGAGGATAACATTTCTGAAAATTCAGAGTCTGACACTGAGTTTGAAGAGGAGGATGAGCATCAGCCAGCTCCGAAACGTAAAAGAGCCTCAGGACTAGCCCTTCAGCAGCCAGGACAAGCCTGCGAGCAGCCAGCCCCAGGAGCATCCCGTGAGCAGCCAGCCCCAGGACCAACCCGCAAGCAGCCAGCCCCAGGAACAACCCCAAGCAGCCAGGACCAGGACCAACCCGCAAGCAGCCAGCCCCAGAACAACCCGCAAGCAGCCAGCCCCAGGACCAACCCGTGAGCAGCCAGATGTAGAACCAGCCCGTCAGCCAAAAAGAAACGCTGTGAAGTGTGTGGACCCATGATGGACAGAAAAACACAATATACATGCAACCAGTGCAAAAAATACAATACACACACAGTGAGACTCTGCCCCTCATGTGTGGTATAGTCTGATAGACATATAATGGCCGTGTTCAAAGGCTTTAATGTGTTGTTCAGACAAGTTAATGAGTATGTTTAATTTTCTAATGGGTTGATTATTTCCCTGTTATGCCTGTTGTATGATGCATTTCCTTATTTTGTTACATTTTACAAAAATAAACAAAAACGAGTGGCACCTCTACTCATAAATGTGATTTAACAAAGGTAAAGCGAACAAATTTAACATATGTGTTGTTTATATTACTTGCAATTGGGATGAAGTAACCATCTGGTGAGTATTTAAAAAAAAAAAGTTTGATTTAACATATGTGGATTGCGTTGAGGAAACGCCCACTTCCGCGTTGACGTGTCTTGGTCGCGCGAAACTCCGACGTGTAGCTGAGTTAATTAATCCCTAATTAATCCCAGTTAATTAATCCCAGTGATAGTATAGTCTTTTTGCTAATGCTAGCTGTCCCTGCACCATGGTGAATTTCACTAGCGAGGAGCTTTTCATCGGCAAGATCAAGACTCTGACCACGGACTCGGACACCAAGGCACTTTTCGACACCCGTGCCCACCGAGCCGTTTGAGACGAACGTCAAACTTCTCGGTGCCTCCGGAGTATCAAGCTCCCCCACCTGAAGTCTGCTGCACAACTCCTGTGCTCCCTCTCCAAGGACTGTCGAAGATTAATCGAGATTTAAAACACTTAGACTAATTTAAGAGAGAGAGTGTAAAATAAATCGAGGGGTCCGGAGCAAGAATTGAAAAAAGACTTTATCGTGAAGAAAAACAACAACGACAACAGCCTGAGTAGGTCTATAGAGTCACTGCTCGAACATTGACTGCAGCTTCACTTTATACACATACAGGAATTTCTTTGTTACAATGGAGTCCCAATGGGGTTTCCGCCCAGTCAATCTTCGTCTCAGCATGTTATCAACCGCCCAGTTCTGAGGTCCGCATGGATTAACCTCATTAGCCAAGATGACCCAAGGCTGAAAAGGCTGAGGTCAACTTAGCTTGACCCCCCAGTTCCCTGGACATTCCTGTGCGCCATCTGTTCTGAACCCAGACTCTGCAAGCATCATGTGCTTTCCACCATTTAAAATATAAAACCTATTAATAATCATGGTTTACCATAGAATATACTCACTAATTTCTACCACAGGACTTCCCTGCCCCCGCACTATACCTCTTCACCTCCAAGTCTACTGTGAAGGAGGCAAT